>NC_086283.1:60677931-61019181 GCF_021018805.1 Prinia subflava
ATCAAGATACTGTCTTCAGATGAGTGTTAGGCCTGTGGAGGTTCTGAAAGCTGGAGGACATCATCCCATGGGACTCAGGCTGGGACAAGGAAACAGATTGTGGAAGAGCAGAGTTGCTTCTCCAGCTTGGTTCCTGTAGGAAGTTCATGGGAGCACAAGGTGTGTCTCCTGCTTGGCTGGGAAATGTTGGGAGCTTTCTCTCCTCACTGTTTAGCTTTGAGGCCCTGGCATCACTCTATGCTGGTGAGTTTGCTCCACAGAGGAACTCTCATCTCTGTATGAAACCAACCACAGCCTGCCTGCAGGCAGAGCCTAGTGTTATGTGGACTTCTACTGGGGATGACTAGATTTTCTGATAGCCTCACTCTCTGCCTCACAATTACAGTCCTCCTGTGTTGGGTTTTTACATTTATGTCCCTGTCTCTGACTCCCATTTATTATTGGAGAGATAAGGGCTTTTATTTAGGAGTTTATGATATTTAAGGTGTTTCATCCATGGCATACGGCTGGTAGTAAACCTGAAAACGCTGGGAACAAGGTCACAAAAGATGACTTGATATTCTTTAGAAAAAAACATTAATGTCCCCTGAATCAGGGAGCTGGCCTTCATGGGTCTAGCACACAGAGACACCCTATCTGCCTCTGGAAATGGGGTCAGATAACCTTTTGCCCTGCCTCCCAGGCTTGCCCATTCCCTGGGCCAGATACCCTGCCCGTGCAGCTCAGACCTCCACAAACCCAGGATGAGTCAAGTATTTAGATGAATACAACTTCTTTTCCTTAACACAATGCCAGATCCTGCTGCCCACTTTCCTGCTGAGCGGTGCTTTACTCCATGTGTGCCTGCAGTGCTGGCACTGACAGTATGTAGCAGACCCTGCTATAAGGGGGGCTCTGCTCTATGTTTTTAGACTGACCTTGAACCTAAGTGGATTATGCCTTCTTTAAACATCTTGTGGTTGATAACTCAACCCTTCTAGTTGTCAGTGCTTGCAGAGGAAGGAAAGGGAGGCATTTATAGCCTACAGTGTTCTCAGCCCCATGGGCTGTAGCCAGGATGACAGACTCTAGGGGGAACAGTGCCCATTCACCTGAGACAATGGTCTGCTTCACTGAACAAGTCAGCCAGTTTGAATGAATTACAGAAGAATGAGATGAGAGAGACCTGTGGAGGCCAACCACACAGCAGAGAAGTAACCAAAATGGAACTGAAGTTTCGGGAAGAGTGGATAGATCCCCTGAATGTCACCAAGAGCTGCACACATTGGAAGTGTGGGATGAGAAGAAAATGTTACTGGAAGCCTACTGTAATATCTCAAAAAAAAATGAACTCATTTTCAAACTATGCCACCTAGATAGGGAAGTCTAAAAGGCAGAAGGTTTTTCTTCACAGATGATATTGCTAATCTAATTTATTTATATTCTTATGTTCATGGATGCACATAGTTTTGCTGTTATTACAGATACTATCTTCTAAATCAAGACCATGAAAATTAGAAGTTTACTTACAATTTTATTTCCTAGAGCTTTTGCAACAGCTTAAAAATCTTTCCTCCTGACTTGCCCTTATTAATAAAGGCATTTGAAACATACACTATTAGACTAAACCACAGCCTGACATATGTCTACATCTACATATGTCTACAGAGTATAATAAATATTGGTCTATGTGATAAATAAACTCTTCTGAAGTAGACATAAGGATCAAGGTATTGACCCTGATGGGGAATTCTGAAAATAATTTTTAATTGAAATTGAAAGGGAAGGACATGTGAAGGTTGTTATAAGTTTCTTTTTGTTTGTGTCTTTCTTAGCTCTTGGTTTTGGTCCACATATATTTGCTGAGGACCATTTCCTTTGGTCCTATTGATAACCAATCACATGTGGCCATTCTTTATTAAACTGTAGTGGATGCAGGAATATCTGCAAGGCCTATACAGACCTGCACCTTGGGGCCAAGATCACGTCCTCATGGGCCCTCATCTGCTTTCCTTCTGCTTCACAAACTGCAGTGGCACCGAAATGTGCTGAACTCAGGTCACAAAATGGCAGCTGGGCCAGATGCAAATCCCTCAGGCCCCTGCAAGACCTGCAGTGACTATCAGTCAGTACCTTGGGTGTTTTGAACCTCTTGATTACCTCTGTCTGAAGTGCTCAAGAGTGATTTGTGCTGCCACTGCCAACTGTTGTGGCTGGGAATCAGTTTGACCTGGTTATAGAGCCCAGCAGCTCCTTCTGCGTATGCTCTCTACCCAGAGCCAGCTTTTGCTGTGCTTTGCTGTATGCATAACATTACTTGTGAAATTAAGCTTTCTGTCTCTACATTAACCTAAATCTTGGGATACCAGCTCCAACCCTAAAAAGGGTGGTTTTGATTTCCATACCCACCCTCCTCCCTATGGTGTGCCAGTAACTTGTAGTTCAGTTTGTTGCAGGATCTTGTGGCCATCAAAAGTTCATAGGGTTTGAGAGGGTATATTGGTGGAGTGGTGCCAAACACAAATAAAGCCACTGCTGGCTCAGTAAGCCCCTGAGCTGCCAACAAGGAGAGGCCGTGAAGCTTCCCTTTTTTACCCATTTTTGGCCTGCGTGGTGTTGGGTTTCCAGGGTCCGTACCTCCCTATGCTTTAGCTAAGCCCAGTATTCTGGCATGCTGCTGTGGCAAGAGGCACTACTAGCAAGGTTGGTTCTGGGTTAATGTTTAGTCTAAGTTTGAGCTTCTCATCCAGGTTGAAGGTGAGAGCTAAGGGGCAAGGCATTTTCCGTGGGTGGATGACAACAACACCCTGTAGCAGGAGCTATACCGCAGTGCTGAGTTTCTCTTCCAGTCTGCAGGCAATCTCCTGCCACCATCACAGACACAAGGTCTGGGCCTTGCTCTCTTCCCATTTAAGAGCCCACATGTCGTCTGATAAAATGCTGAGACTTCTCCAGCCGTCTCCCAGTGCTAAGGGCTCCTTAATAAACCATCAGCTCTGTTTGGTCTAGGGACATGCCAAGTGCAAGAAGGCAAACCACTTTCCCATGACCAAGCCACAGTGCTGGAGCTGATACAATATAATACCATCTGAGATAATTTAACCCCTTTCCTAGAGTTCAGTGAGAGGCTGTGGCCTGCACAGAAATGTTAAGTGATGAGATTATCTGCCTGCTTTCTGTTCAACCTCGGGAGCTCTCCAGAGGGGAAACCAGCACACCATGTTAGTCAGTGGAAGAGAAGGTATCCCTAGCTGTGACACATTCGGGGTGAAAGGTCCCCTGCTCTGCTGCAGCCAGATGTTTGCTTTGGTCACATGGTCCACTGCCTTTGAGACAAAGTCCCTATTTCTCCTTGTTATTAAATGACAGCTTCCTGTGAAGTGCAAAGTCTGCCTTTGAGACTCCAGCTGTTGGATCAGTATCTGCTCTGGTTTTGAGCTTAATTTTCATGACACAGAACCTCTGGCACATTCTGGGGTCAAGCTGTTGGAAGCTTGGAGACTTGAAACAATATCCGATGCAAGTAGAATTAAATTTCAAGCCCTCTTGTAATACCAAAATCGGCCAGATAAAAACTTTCTAACACAGTTTTGAGTATTAGAAAGCAGCATTTTTATTGCAGTGTGCTGATCACTTGCAGAATCCTTCCTCTGAGTGCCTGGAGCATTGGGTAAATGCTCAAAACTGTGAGTTTTTATCATACACACTGATGATATACATACTCATTGGCTATCCTTGCTTACTTGATGTATGTATATTAGTTCATTTTACATAGTCACACCCTCTTTTTGGAAGTCCTTATATGGTTCTTTGGGGTTTGTCTTCAATGTCCAGTGTCCTTTATAGGTGCCTGTTCCTCAACCCCAATTCTGAGTAAGTGCAGTATCGTTGCTTTGCATAACTTCTGCTTTGTCAGCTTTGCAAAGCTAAGCTGGCATCCTGTTGTGTTTTGCATGACTTGTTTTGTATACTTCTCCAAAACTACATTCTTCCCTTTATTTGATAAGAGTAAAATGTTGTTCTGTTCTATTGTCCTTATCATTTAGGAAAAAGAAGTACTCAGCCCAACATCACAATGCCATGCTGAAAATAATGCCTATATTTTTTTCTTTTACAGTGTCATTTTGTTAGCAGAAAAGTATTGTCTATGGGTAGCATTTTGCAGGGAGGGACAGTTCCAAAGCAAAATTAAAACCAATTGATGTTTGTTGCTGCATCTTCCAGTAACATTTTTCAACATCATAAAAGCCCTTGCACAATGATGGGAAATGCCAATGCCACAAACTTTGAAAAGGCTTCCAGTTTTACACTACTATTGCAATGGTGCTTTAAATCAGTCCCAAAGATGGTGGGTATTGTGCCCTCCATGCCACCCACCCCCCTACATGTGGCACCGTTAGTGATAGTGAACTGCATGGGGCTGGAAATAATTACAGTAGGAAAAATGGGTACCAGTGAAGTTTTTGTTAAAGATGAAGCTAATTGGTCATAACTAATTAGCATTTTCCTCCACGTGTCTCTATCCAGAACTGCCAGAGACATGTCAGGCCCCTTGTCCTCTGCAGACAGAGATAAAGCAGAGTTCAGTGCTTGCTGCAGCATCGCCCCTTCAGTGCAGATGTACTGGGCTGTGTGCTGGTGTAATTTAGCCTTGAATTAAATATACCTGAGGATATCATGTCTACAAACCAGTCATGCCTTTCCTAGGGTTGCAAGGTATATCACCATGCAGAAAGCTGGTTTCCTTCTGTTTCTTCTCATCCACTTCTGCAAACACTCCATGTCAGTCAGGACCCTGGACCTCCCAGGGAGCTGTGCCCAGCTGGGTGAGGTGCTTCATCATTGCTGCACAGACACCATGAATATTATCATGCTGATAAAGCTTCTGCAGTGCAGACCAGCCAAAACAGGTGCCAGCTCTGCTCTTCTACTGGCTTGCCACAGGCTGAGATGCTGCAATGATGGTTTCTGGCTAACAATGGTGTTGTTCTGTTGCACTGCTGTCAGGCTCCCCTTCATAACCAACTCTGCTGGAGTGGAAGCTTTCTCCATTCCCATTTGCTTGGGCCAGAAAGAGATGGTTGGGATGCTGGCCTGCCTCTTGGCCTGATTTCTGGCACTTAATGGTGTGGGATATCAGAGAGTTACAGAACATGCTGCTCCAACTTCTGCTGCTGAGTCTTAACAGAAAGCACCAACATGTTGGCTACTGGGGGCTCTTTACACAGCAGAAGTGTAGTGTGGGAGTGCTCTTTCCCACAAGCCATTTCTGTGGACACAGGCTGTGAGCGGTGGTTGTTCTGCCAGGCTCTTGCTGCTGGATGACCAGTTGAAATATTTCAGGGAAGAAGACAGAGAGGAGCATTCATTCCAATCATCAAGGACACCCTAGTCCCAGCCACCCAGTTTAAGACTTCAAAGGGGACTGGGGACCAAAACCATTCATTTTGTCAGCACCTAAAACAGCTCTCAGGAATGACACTTGTACATGAGTAGCACAGCCAGATGCCTGCAGTGGACAGGGCTGTAAGTAGAACTCTTTCCCCCCAGTAACCCTAAACAAAGAAATTAATCTCCCTGTCAATCCTGAATGCAATCTTCTACAGCTTAATCAGGGCTGGAGCACAACGTGTGTTAAAGGAAGCACTGGAAATCATCTGTGCGTCAATACCTGACCAATCTTGTACTTCTCCATAGGGAACATGTGAGCACACACTGCAAGAAGCCTGAGGGGTACCAGAAGTCATCTCAATTCCTGTAGGTAGGGCAGGCCCAGGACAGCTGCTGCACTAGCGTCCACAATTTGCGCCCACAGGAATTCCGTCCATCTGCTCCATCTGTGAACATTGCTTCTCAGCAGTTGTCTGGTGGTGTACCTGCTGAAGTGCCTCAGTTTCCTGGGATGTCCTGGGCTAGCACCTGGTAGCAAAGGATGAAGATCACTCTTAGAGGTTGCTGGTTGGTTCTGAAATTCTGCTCAACACCCTTGAAGAATTCAGTGAATCTGGTCTTTTTACAGGCATCGTTTTTCTTCTCCAAAAGGAATTGAGGTGTCCTGACAGGTGTGCTGATGACACCACACGTGCAGTCTCCTCTTTTACTAGACTTGGGATCTGTAGTGAGGCAGTGGTTAATGTGTTGGTTGTGATCTGCCCTTGATGGAATTACCTTTCGGCTAAGGATACACTTCCTGCCTCTCTCTCGTGGCATTGTCAGCAGTTCTTACTCTTCCAGTGATTTCAGTTCTTGCTATGTTGCCTGTTGTTGCTTTGGTTGAGAGTGTTTGAGACATTTTTTGGAAGGGTTTATGGGGCCTCTACCTCTTCTGTCCTTGCCTATGTCTGCTAAGGTTGATACACAGCTTCTTGATAAATAGTACTTGGCCTTGAGGAGTTGGTAATTGGTAACCGCATCCAAGCTATCATTTAGTCATGTTTTTCTGTTTGGTCCCTTACACTCATCCTGCAGCAGCCCACTTGTGAAGGACACTGAGTCTCAAAGTCAGAGCTGCTAGCTCAGTCAGAGCTGCCTCTGCTACCCAGTGAGTGATGGGACTAAAGTATGTAGATGATCTAGCTGTCTCAGACTCTGACTAATCAGACAGGACCAAAGTGGCGTTAGCTGAGGAGGTGACCCGGCCAAAGAAACCTCCTCTGCTATTTCATCTTGGGTGCTGCTGTCTACTTACCCAGTTCCCCATTCAGGGCACCGAGGAGGCTTGTAGTGCTGCCAAGGTACCAGCTGACCCCAAAGTCTGAATGTGAGCTCTGTGAGAAGCTTTCTAAAGCCATATGCCACTAGTAAAGGGCCTGCAGCTTTGGGCCAGTGTCTCTCCATCTGACAGGGATTGCCAGAGGCTGCCAACTGAGACTGGCACATTAAAACATGTTGCAGGGGTGCGTGCAGTGCTCAGGATGAGCGGTACCTGGTGGTCACACTGAGGATATGGCACAGTGCGCCTGTCTCCTCAGAAGCTCTCTGAGCTAATGCAAGGCCTGTGGTACTCTCTCTGCAAGTGACGGCAAAATCCTGACGCTGTCAGGTCGGTCTCGTGGGAGAATCACGCACTCACCTTTCACCATGTACCTCCGGGCACAGAGTCGGGGACCCACCTGCAGCGGCGACGGTGGCGGTGACCGGTGCCCGTTGGCCGGGGTGGGCTGGCTCCCAAGCCCCGGGTAGCGGAGTGGCACTCGAGCACCTCGCTGTGCCTGCGGAGGGGCTCTCCCCGCCACAACACCGCAGAAACCCTCGCTGGCCACGGGAGGTTGCGCCCAGGGTCCAGGCACGGCCGCGGGCCTGATCGCCCCGGGCAGGCTCTTGGGAGCCGCGCGGGGCCAGGCAGCCCCGGTGCCCGGCGGCACCTCCCGGCCCGGGGCGCGGCGCGGGGGCGGGCCGGGGCGGGGACCGCGGGCGGGCCGGGCTGGCGCGGAGCGGCTCCCGTGCGCACGTCCAGACCCCCGCCGCCAGCGGCAAGGTACGAGAGCGCGGGTGGCGGTGCGGGGCGTGGGGCCGGGAAAGGCGCGGGAGGGCGGCTCCGGCACCTGCCGCGGCCCAGGGCCTGCGGAGCCCGGCGGTGCCGGGGAGCGGAGGGGGAAGCCTGCTGTGCCCGCCTTGCGCCGGGGGTGCCGCAGCTCCCTCCGGCCCCACCCCGCTTTGTGCGGAGCTGGGGCCGCCGCCCGCAGCCGGGGGATGCCTTGGCCGCCCGGTGCCGCGGGCCTCGGGCATCCCCCGGTGAGTGCGGCGGGAGCGGGGCGTTCCCGCTGGCCGCGGTCGGGGCGGCCGGTGCTGGTCGCGCCCTCGGCGGGCAAGATTCTCTCGCTCGCCAGCAGCGCCAGGGCTATTCCTGCGGGGAGCTGCCGGCGGGATTTTCTGCAAGGGTGTGGCAGCCGGCGGCGGGAGCCCTCCGACCCGGGGGTCTGCAGGCAGCGGTGCGCGGAGCAACAGGGCTTCTTGCCGACCCGAGCCGCCCTGCTGCCTGGTCGGGAAGGCTGCGCCTCCTGCCAGCCCTGCTGGCCGGTGCCGCCGGTGGCACGGTTTGGCATCTTTATAACTTCGCTTATTATTTATAGAGAAGCCTCACCTATGGCTGTGTGTGTGATAGGTTGAATTTGGCTTTTTTTTTTTTTTTTTTTTTTTTTTTTTTTCCGGAGTCGTGGGGAATTCGGGTGCTTGATGTCAGGGTAGGTCACATCTTGCACAGAGCATGATGGCAGCCACGTAAATGACTCTCTGGCACCGCGATCTCCTGGTGCCACTTCCCCCTGAAGAGGGAACTGGCACCTTGAAGGGGTCGTATTTTCAGGCATCACAGCTTTGAAGACTGCTTCTTCCGTGCGTCTGGCGTTGATGCTGCAGCTCTGCCAAGGGCCAAGGCAGGCTGTTGCAAAGGGATGTGTAACAGACAGCACCTTGCAGACCGATGGTCCGGTGATGCCAGATATGTGCAGTATCTGAACACATTGTTCACTTTGCAGGAGTGGTGCCCTCCTTGTCGTGCTCTGGAGCATCCTGTCTGTTCCTGATTCCCACGCCACCCTGGCCCAGCCCTTTTCACTTACACTTTCTAAGAAGAAAGACTGTGCTGCAGTCCTTGTAAAAGTTATTTACCTGGACAGGCTTAGCCTCTTTTGGCCCCTTGGGTGCTCAAGGGAAGTGATTTCTGCAGAGGATTCAGGGAACATTTGGGGGAAGGTTGACTGATGATTGCCTTTAAGCTTCCCTAGTGCAGGGTCCCCCCCAGTGGGTTAACAAAGGAGCAGCCTGTGTAGCCCTGCTGTTCCCTTTGTTCTTCCTCTGGCCATGCCCTCTTTGGAGAGCTCTCATGGTTTGATCAGAGATAGGGAGTGACTGATGGAGACACCAGGGAGTTCATGTTTTGGTTGTGAGCATTTCAGGAAACTCTAGAGCTTTGGGAGGCAGGATAGGGGAGAGCTGGTTGCTTCTTAGAGACAGGTAAAAAGGATGTGTTTTCATCTGTGCTTCTGTTGTTCGGTGAATTAGCATTATGACATCTATTATTGTAGCTTTGATGAGAAGTATTTCAAATTCATTCAATCTGTTACTCTGTAGCAACAAATCAAAGCCTATTATCTTAGCAGAGCTGCCATAGACCTACGAAATGCGAGATCCAGGTACTGGTGATGTTTGGACAAAGAGCCAGACAGTTGTGCTGCCTGCACCCCAACTATGCCCTTAGCTCCTCCTGGTCCCTCTTCCTCTGAGGGAAAGCACCTAAGCCTGAGTATGCCTGTTTTGCAAGTCTGGAGCTGAAGGAGTCCACTGTCCCCTGTGTGGCAGCTGTGCCTGCCTGACCAGCAGCACTGATCACCTTCCTCCCATTGATCCAGCTGGCTGCTGGCTGTGCCTGTGCAGCAGGTGGATTTCCTGCTAGCAGGTCAGGGTATCTCCAGATCTTGTATGTTTCTCATTCTCCTTTTCTGTCTGGCTAATTTCTGCCTGCCTTTCAAATGTGCTGGTTTGTCCCCTCTGAGCAAATTTCTCACCCTGCAAATGCCAGTAATGGATAATATTTTAACATTTTTGTGTCTGCTACATTTGTTAGTAGCTGGATAATGAGTGAATTTTCAGTTGCCTGATTCTGTGGCAGGTTTCTGTGAGTCTTTTTCTGGGTGGGTTGGCACTGGGTAGGCTGCTGTGTCTGGAACAGATTCATGGTGCCTCAGCAAAGGCAGTTCTCTCTTGCCTGTGGTCTATCTGGACTGCCAGATGCCTAAATGTGGTATGAGCTGTGTTTTGGGATGAATAGTTGAGTACAGAGCAGTCCCTGTGCTGTAAGCTTCAGGTGCCCAGGTGCTCACTTACAGAGGCTTAGGGAGAAGAACTGAAGGCTTTGGCATATCCCAGAAAAAAAAAGGAGATGCTTCGAGAGAGAGACAGTTGCCTTGGAGCAGGCTAAGCCATATTTTATGCATGACCTTGCAGGCTCCTCATAAATTGTGGTCAGTTTGTTGCCCCTGACTTTTCTCTATTCCTTGATCCACAGTGGCTGCATAGTATGAAATCTTCATGCCACCTTGTTAGATCCTGATTTCCCCCGCAGGGATTTTGGTGGGGAAACCGTTGGGGAGTGAGCTGTGACAGGGTATGACAGAGACTCTGTGAAGAAACAGTGTGGAGAGAAATTGTCCCAAATAATTTCCCCACCGTCCACTCTTGGCTGATTCAAGGGGACTCAGCAGCTCCTTAACAGCCACACCCTGTTCTCCACTCTCATAGGAAAGTTTGTTTGAAGTGTTTGCTTCAACAAAAAAGCCCTACAAAACCCGAGCACCTTATCTGAATATTCCCGACTTCCAGTTACAAACACCAGCGGTCATACAAGTTGGCCAGCGGGCTGTCGGGGTGGCTGCTGGACCTTGCTGCTAAACTGCTGCTCACAGCCAAGGGCATCCCTGGCGAGGCTGGACAGCAGCTGTGCTATGAAACAGCTGCGCCCGGCCACCTCTTGCTGCACAGCGGGAGCGCAGATGGCCCGGTCCCCTGCTCCCGTGGCAGGAAGGCGCTGGAGCAATGGTGTGGGGACGTGTTTCACTTGCAGGCATTACTGGGCTTCCCGCCGGTGCGCGTTAGGCTGCTCTGGCTGCGGAGCTGACTGAGGCAGGCAGCCTGCAGCACTCTGCAATTATGCTGACGCGCCTCCTGCCTCTCCTCAGGAGAAACAGGAAAGACCTTGACATCATCCAGGAGGCTGTATTGGCTGAGAGATTTTGATAGTCACAGGGTTATACTGGATGGTAAGTAGAAGCTAGACTGGCCTGGTGTTTCCAGGGATTTCCCCGCTGTGGTATTACAGGCTTGCCGGCAATTCCCCATTTTGAAAATACACCCTGCAGGGCTCTATTAGTAATGCTGATGCTTACTATTTCTAAAGCACTTTGAAATTCACAAATAGGACTTTCCGACCATCAGCCAAGCAAAACCCTTCCTAAAGCTTGGAGACGTGCTGCTGCCAAGGGTAGGACCAATGATAGTGTGCAGCTCCAAGCCCTCTTCTCTCTTCCCTTGTTGACCTGTTCCCTGCTCTTCTTCACACAGTTTCAAAATTTCCAGAGCAGTGCCCAAAGTTTGGTGCCTCTCTCCCTCTTTCTTCTGAGCATCCTTCAGGGCTCCGATTTATTGAAGAGTTTCCTTCCAGTCTAGTGAATTGCTTGCTCTTTACCTCTGTGCCAAGAAACATGGACCTACCTGCAGAGAGAAGGTTGCAGCCGATGACTCTGCACTGCCTCTCTCCCTCCGTGGGACAAAATCACCTAGGGAAATGATAAGGAAGACAAAGCAGAAGAAAATCCCAGCAGCTGTGGTATTTTTATCTGAGATGAAGACAAAGTTCATGCAAGCTGATAAGATAGCTTCCAGGAAAGCAGCAGAGGCCAAACTCCATCTTGTTCTTCCTCTTGTGGTTCTGGGAGCTGTGCTTAAACAGGAGAGCAGGAATGCTGGGGAAGAGCTCCTCCCAGAAAAAGGTGACTGGGCAAGGCTGTCCATGTCAGGGTTGCATTAATGAAGGAAATATGAGCCTCGTGGCTTGAGCTTGTACATAAAGTTGAGCAGGGGCAGTCAGAAAAAAAGGTGCAGGGAGGGGCCAAGGCAAATACCGGGCTTACTCCCAAGAGCCGAAATTAATCAGTCCTTGCTCTACAAACACCATGATTTAAACTTGCCTTGCAGAGTGCATGTGAAAAGGGCTGAATCCTCCTTGGGAGAGTCTGAAATATCTGGATCCCATCCCAGGTTTTCTGGGAATCAATGCTAGGGTGCATGGGAAGTGCTTGGTGGACAAATGCTTTTTCCTCAGACGTGGCTCTCTCTGTGGACTGATATATGGACTGCCACAGCAGGTGAACAAGAGCATGTGCAAGCACAGGTCTGGGAGCAGCTGTCTGTCCTACTCCACCCTCACCTTGTTTAGCCAGGGAGTGTTAGCATGTAGGACGTTTTCCAATCTGCCAAAAGGAATCCTGAAGGGCTGCCCTTGAATGCCTCCCAGTGTCATTGTCACACCATTGATCTGTGCTGAATCCTGTAGGACCACATCTACCCTGTTGGGTATCTGTGCAGTTTTGCTTTCTGGGCTGCATCAAATTTGACAGATCTGCCGGTGCTGTTCAGCTCTCAGCCATCTTTCACATGGTTACACTGAAGTTATTTCAAACTACTTATTTAAACCAGTGTGTCACAGTGTTTTCCCCAAGCAAGAATACACAAATCTTGAAAAAACATAAACCACATTGCCTTAGAAATGCATAGCTACCATTTTGCCTGAATTGCTGGCACAGTTGCAGTGCTTGTTTCTAAGAAGCCTAACACTGATGTTTTTAGGAACACCCCTGTAACGTGAAGGATGCCAGGGAGGACCAATCTTCCTTGTGATCCTTGGTTTCTTCTATTCTATCTGCTCTGTAAAAGGAGCCTGTGCTGGCAACAAAATTACAGGGTAATAGGTACAGAGAATCCAGACAGCTCTTTAATTGCAAGGGACCAGTAGAAGTCAAAGATTGTCTTGCTAACATCTACTTAAATGTAATTAGTTCACATTATTTTTCTCTGCCATTTTCTCTAATTTAATTTGAATAACCAAAACACACACATAGAGGAACAAAAACAAGATCAGAATAGCATTGCTTCAAGTTCCTGCTCTTGTAGTGTTCAGCTTCTACATACAGAGGCTCTTTTCCTTGCAGTCAGGGAGGAGCAGAGCCTGTCTTCTGCCCCTCCTGCCTGTGGTCATGGCTGTTTCGCCTTGAATTTGCAAAAGGTCTTTATGTCAGTAAATGATGCTTGAGTGTTAATTGAAAAGATTGATTTTGCTAATGATAGCCTGGCATCTGACATCTTCCACAGAAATCAATTGGAATTCAGTGTCTCACAGTTTTAAAAATCATGGCATTTATTTAAAGGGCTAATAGGGATTGAAGGGTTTGACTTTACAGCCCCTTGCATCTATTTGAGGCTCATGCCCTTGCCATACATTAATTTCCTGTGCAGTAGTTTTGGGTGTGATGCATCCTGCCAGGCAACACAAGTCTTGGAGCAGAAAAAGCCAAACCTTCTATGAGATTTTATAGGTAAAAGCTCAAGTGGAAAGTTGATGCTTTTGTCTTTCTTGGTATCGTGGTTGTATTTTGGTGAACTCTTGGTTTCTGTGGAATTGAAAAGATAAAAATTGCTTCTATCTTTATAGATAATGGATTCTTCAGTTGGGCTGACAAACCACAATGAGAGCTGGTAGCTGGAAGCAGAAGTTATTACTTGGCAAAAGAATAAGGCAGTTGTGTTTTTAGCAGCAAAGAGGAGGAATCGTGGGAAGAGGTTCCCAGGATGATGCATTGGTAGAAACTTGAACAGGATGATCACCTGAATGTCACTCAGTGCAGACAGCAGTGTTCTCTGAAAGTAGGTGACGTCTCTCAGTCTGCCATTAGCCAAAGAGCAGCTACCTGGCCTCCTGCAGAAATTTCTTTTCTACAGCTTGTGACCCCTGGAGCCTCTCATCTCCCAGAGGTGACCATACATGTCTCTCTCAAAGCTCTCAGGACGTTATGCTGGGCTTTGCCCTTAGGGTCCCATGGTGGTATTCTTGTTCCCTAACACAACAGCTAACTTTCTCTCCTGAGTTACGTTTTATGGTCGCTGGAGGGATGACAATTTGAATGCAGAAGTCCTCTGAGCCAGTTTGAACGTTGACTGTAAGTGGAGAAGGACTTAATTTGCTGTGTCAACTTGAGATCTGAAGAGGGAAGGGTTGGTGACCTCATGGAGGCAGAGCACTGTGTAGGACCAATACCTGCTCTTGCGATTGGTGTGAATTCACATTTACCCTGACAGGTGCTTAGCAGGATTGTTTTCTTGCCTTTAGTGTCTCCACCCTTGGAGATTTTCAGAATTCACATGAACAAGGCCATGAAAAACCTGGTTTAACTTAAAAGCTGACCCTATTTTGACTGGAAGTTTGTGCTGTGGCACTTCGGAGGTCTCTCCCAGCCTAAATTTGCCTGAGATGTTAGAAGCAAAAACCTGGTAATAATATTAGGAATGGAAGTTTCCATAAGTTAAACCCACAGCTAAAATACACCTGGAAAGTCTGCCTCGGTCCTTGTGTTCCATGTTTCTTATCCAATGTTCATGATGCATGTTGGACTTGGATGAGTGGTTAAGAATTCCTAACTTTCTCTGCAGCACACATATCTGCTTTATAGGTTGATCCACCAAATTAAGAAAAAAATACCAAAGGATATCCTTGAGTATATTTTGGTCATCCTTGAGGGTTCAAAAAAACCTATTTCACTAAAGCTCATCTTGCTCTTAGATTGGGGAACCTCTTTGTTTTGCAACCTTTGATTTGGTGTCCAATTGTCTATGGACTGTTACTAGAACAGGGCTTCTTAATCCTGATTGAGAGAAAGCATTTAATGTGTAAAGAGGGAACTGAAGTGATAATTCTCTACCTTGTCTTTCTTTCAATTTTGAGAAACCAATCACTATTTTATGTACAGTTTTGTATATTTCAGAAGAGTTTTACAATGTCTTACCTACACTTCCTTCACTGACATAGACTTGGAACATGAACTTCTCTGTGAATTCATGACAGCTTGTCTTACATATATAAAAAAATAGCAACATTTGTACTCTAATTTCTGTCTTGCAGTCAAGCTCAGTTGTGTGAGTTTGGAAGACTAAAGGCACAGACACCATAGAGGGTACTAGAAGTGTTTCACACACCTTTTGTTGTTGTGGTGCTGGTGCCACTGGCCACTGCCAGTACAGGCAGATGTGGAACACTGTGGTTTTAGTCCATTAGTCTGGAAATCTGCAAGTGTCTTCAATCTTTTTCCTGCAGAAAAACAAGACTCCTCCAAGAAATCCAGATTTTTATTTTGAGCTGTTTCTAAACTAACCCTTTCTTTATTTCATATCTACCTGTGTCATTACCTGTCCTTCCTGTGCTTGGAGTTCCTTGGCATGGCAGTGTCATGCAGGGCAGTGGTAGCACTCACCTGCAGTCCTTGAGCCCGCTCAGGGAGCCCTCTGTGGGACTACTCCCACTTGCTGTCATCTCTGGCCGAGCTATAAGCACAGTGCTGACTCTCCTCTGGCTCTGACCAGTCTTCAGAAGTTTTCTGGAGCCTGAAAGCTCTCTGGTACTAGAAAGCCCTAGATACAAATGTAATTTCATGAAGGCATATAAGATATCCACAGAAAACTGCATATTCAGATACCTGCAGTGAGACCCAGTGTGTCCTATCCATTGCTTTACTTCTCACTCTTCTTCTCACAGACAGTCTTTGTTTTTGCTGCCTAAGGCATGGAAATAGCATCCCAAGCTGCCTGGCCTGCATTATGTCAGGAATTCAGAATTCTGCTTTAATTCACAGCCAGATTTTAAAGGCTGTGATACATATATATTTAAATTTTATTTTTTCCTCCTTCCTACTGCACTGATTAAAAAAAAAAAACAAAACCCCAAAGTGTCTGAATAAATCTATAGTGTAACTGGGTCTTCAATGCCTCAAGCAAAACTAGCTTTCTGCAGCTTATTGAGGACCTGGTAGTGCAGAAGGGAATGCAGAGAAGGACAACTGCTCAGCTTGGAAAAGGTATGTCTGAAAAGAGATATGACATAGGGCTTTCCACATATGGTGGTATGTTGGGATGGAGAGTTCAGATAGGGAGTGATTGTTCCTCTGTTTATCATTGCCCAGGAACTACAGGATACAGATAAACAGTGGAACGCATTGACACAGGATGTTGGGGATATGGTTCAAGAAAAGCCATTAGATGAATCTGCAGGCGGAAAATCCATTAGGGCTGGCTAAACAGACAGATAAGCCTTTGGCTCAAAAAGTCAGTGTGGCACAGATGCCCAGAGCTGACTCAAAGGCATAGAAAAGATCAGTTTGTCAGTGTGAATATCAGCTATGCTGGAGAAATAGGCTGGCATGGAAGGCAGCAGTGGTAGAAAGAGAGAGAGCCTGTCGCAGGGAGGTCTGCTGGGATGTGGAGGAACTTCCAGGGGTGCTCCCTGGCTGGAAGGGTTGAAGAGAAGGCTGATGTGGTGAGACAAACCTAGAAGATGATCAAAACTCATATCAAAACTCATACTGGACGAGATACAGGAAGAGGCAGGCAGGAATGAAGTATACAGAAATTAAACTACTACTATGTGGGAGGAGAGGCTGATCTTCATTGCTGGGAGGTGTGATGATGGAGAGGTGTGGAGAATGAGACTGGTCACAGAGGAAAGCAGTGGTGCTGAATCAAATGATCAGAGATTGAGGAACACCTAAAAGCAGTATAAGAGTGCAGTACTTGGAGGAGAGGAGGCAAAGAATGTAGTCTATATGAAGACAGGTAAGGCTGAAGGTCAAACAGAGAGGGAAGTGTATGTGCAGTGACTCACCTCTCTGCTAACTGTAACATCTATAGTTCAAGAAAAGTAGATTTGTAGAGTGAAAGAGGTAATACCAGGACTTTTTATATCCACAGGCATTTTGGATGTTTTAATTTGACTCAGCTGGTTCCATTAGCAGATGGAGCATACTGGGTCTTGATCCTGGAAAGATTTTAATTTCAGCCGGAGGGAATCCTGTCTGCATGTTCCAAGATGTCTTTGCAATGCAAACTGGAGTGCAGTGAATGGCAGCAATAAAGAGATTGGCTCCAAACGCATGCTCCAAGTCTGAACCAAACAATACTTTTGTATTTGCACTGATGGAATTGTTTCAGAGTGATGGCAGTGGTTTCCAGAATATTTGCCAAGCCCAGCAGGTGAATGAACTGGCACAGAATCTCATTTCCCTGGCAGGGAAAGCATGGGTAGTCTTCCCATTTAGTCAGCATCAATCAAACTAAAAACCAAAATGCAAAACTCAACCTGCTACCGCTGCTCTAAATGCCGAAATTTAAAATTTATGATGTATAGGGTACCATACAATGGGGTGACATCAAACTGGAGACATGTCACTGGTGGGCTTCCACAGGGCTCCATCCTTGGCCCTGTGCTCCTCAACATCTTCAATAACAACTTGGGTGCAAGACTGAAAGGGATACTAAGCAAGTTTGCCAATGACACTATATTGGCAGGAACTGTCGACTCCCTTGAGGACAGAGAGGCCCTTTGGAGAAACTGTGATAAAATAGAGGACTGGGCAACCACCAACAGTATGATGTTTAACAAGGGAAGTGCTGGATTCTGCACCTGGGATGGGGCAAACCTGGATGTGGGTATAGACTGGGGAACAAGAGACTGGAGAGCAGCTCCATGGAATGGGACCTGGGGGTCCTGGTCAATGGCAAGCTGAGCATGAGTCAGCAGTGCCCTGTAAGCCAGGAGGGCCACCCATGTCCTGGGATACAGCCAGGCAAGGGAGGGGATGGTCCCGCTCTGCTCTGCACTGGGGCGGCCTCACCTCCAGTGCTGGGGGCAGTTCTGGGTGACACAATGGAAAAAAGACATTGAGCTGTTAGAGAGCATCCATAGGAGGCCAATGAAGATGGTGAAGGGCCTTGAGGTGAAGCCGTATGAGAAGCAGCTGAGGTCACTTGGTCTGTTCAGCCTGGAGGAGGCTGAGGGGAGACCTCATTGCAATTACAACTTCTTTCTGAGAGGAAGAGGAGGGTCAGACACTGACATCTAGACTCTTGTGACCAGTGACAGGACTTGAGGAGAAGGCCTGAAACTGATTTAGGGGAGGTTTAGGTTGCCTATCAGGAAAAAGTTCTTTACCCTGAGGGTGGCTGGGCATTGGAACAGGCTCCCTGGGGAAGTGCTCACAGCACCAACCCTTACAGTGTTCAAGAAGTGTTTGGACAATACTCTTACATGGAGTGACTCTTGGGGATATCCTTTCCAGAGACAGGAGTTATATTTCAATGATCTGGATGAGTCCCTTCCAACTCAGCATATTCCATGAGTCTATGACGTGGTGGAAGAAAGTGTTGGCTGTTGTGCCTGTGACACCTGCCTTTGCCACACTCTCTTGCTGGCTCATGCTTCAGATAAGTGGCACCTGCTGTTAAAGAGCTCAAAAGTGTCTTAGGAGTTTTATGGAGAATAGAGAGATGTCAATTCTGACATAATCAGCCACTCAAAGAGAAAAGCCTCAACTGGAATTATAATTCCACAGGCACTGCATGGATGTGGGAGAGTTTCCCACACTTCTCTTTTGCGTGGGCCCCTCACTATTTTTTGCATGCAGATGATGCGGTAAGGGAAATGGAAGAACTCTGCAGCTGTGGGTTTCAGAGAATACCTCTGATGCTGCCTGCTGCCTTTCAAGGAACATAGTCCTGCCACCATTGCCCCCAGGACAGGGATCATTTATTTCCATCTAATTCTGGCTCATGACTGGGAAACTCTCAGCTGGTTCTTCTCTGGTCTATGGTAGTAGGTACCTGTGTCCTTTGCTGCCAAATCCATTTGCTAACAGAAGGATACAACTTCTGGGAGGGCAGTTAGAGAGCCAGACTCTCTTTGGCACTGACAACGTAATAAGGAGACCAAGAATGCAAGCTGCAGCTGGAGGGAAGTAGGTCAGACACTAGAGAAAATGGTATCCCCAGGAAAGCACTGGGACCAGGCAGGTGAAGGCCATCATCCTTAGAGATTTTGAAGGCTCCACATCTGTCCTGATTTAGAGCTCTGGGTAGACTGACTGCAAGGCTTAACTGAAGACCACAGAGGTGGGGTTTCTTACACTGTGCCCTTGCATATGTGGTTGTGCTTTCCTTCCCAGACATGTAGGAGCCCCCCACCCCCAACTCTTTAGCAGTTTTCAATTGCCCCCACAGTTTCAGAGATGAGATACAGACTTGGTGTCTCTGGCCAGGATCTCATCACATTCAAGCCTGTGTATAGAGCTTCAGCCTTGGGTGAGTGCAGTGACAGGACCTCATATTAGATGTAAGGGCTGCATATTGAGACATTCAAGTGAAGTGTGTAACCTCCAAACTTTGACAGAACTCAGGAGAAACATCTGCCCTTGGTGTATTTCCATTGCCTCACCATCCTGCTGGCCACTTCAGGTTTTCTCATCTATCTGTGTTCTGGTGGCAGCCACAACTGCTCAGGTAGGCAAAAGAGGTTTGAGAAGAAGTCTGCCTAGCCCAGATACATCTGACTGGGACTCTTGTGGGCAAGCAACAAAGATACTGGGATTCCCTGAAGGTGAGCATTCCAGAACCCTTGAATCAGCAATGCTGAAGGAAAGCCTTTGCTGCAAGGAAAGCCTTCTGTACAACAGCCTTTAGAAGAGATAACCACTCTGCCAGATGTCTGCAGGCATGGTCAGACCTCACAATAAAGACAGGGACCAAGTGTCCTTGTCTTGCCAAAGAACATGGCAGGTTAACGCAGCTGCATCATTTTGCTGGGGAGCTGAACCTTGGTTTCTGAAACCCAGAAGCCAGCTTGGCCTTGAATAGCAGGAAGCTTCTTTCTGTGAAACAGGAGAGTGAAAGCATGGCGTTCTAGTTTCAGGAGAAACTGCTGAGCTTGCAGAGTATCTGATGATGAGTTTTTCAAGGCTGCCTTTCTGACAAGAAACGTGGCAATGTCTCTGAAAGTTCATAACTTCCTTTTTAAGCTGTTTTTGCAGGTGGGGGGGGGGGGGGGGGAAGGGGGCAGAGGAGGCTTCCAGTTTTTATTGTTCTTTGAACCAGGATTGTTTTATTTGCTTTTCTTTTGTAATGAAGCAGGACCTTGCCAGCATATAAAAGGTCTCTAAGGTGGAATTTGGCCTCTTGTTGAATTCAGAAGCACATTAGTACTCACAAGGAAGTTGATAAGCAATAATATTTTCTTTGCTGCCCAGGTAACCAGCAAAGTGAAAGAGGGTATTGTGTCTGGAGAATGCTGCAAGTTAGCTTTATCTTTCTGTACACAGGCTATCTTGGAAAGGTAGAGGTGAATCAGAGGAAGGTGGGGCTTACCCTCCAAAGAGGCTGGCATTGCCCCATCCTCTGCTTTGGTAATACTGCCTCCTGCCCTTCTTGAGAGCTCTGATAAGCCTAAAGAAACTGAGCTGAGGTTTGGAGTTATTTTGGGTTTTGCTAGTCTTCACACTCCCCTGATTCACTATGATATCTTGTAAAGGCCATGTTGACTGAAGACATTTGTGTCCTCAACTCACCATGTTTCTTTCAGTCAGAGCTTGCAGAGTGCGGCACCACATGAGGCAGAAAACTCAGTGGTGAAGGCACAGATTGAGCTGCCAAAAAAAGGTGCTACCAGTGAGTGTGGAATCATCCCAGGAGTATTCCCCTGTGCCTCCTGGGATGCACAAACTGACTTTGCACTGACTGAGCACAAGTGTCTTCACACGCTCTGAGGGGTGGTCCGTGCACAGCAGCTTGACTTCTGGCTGACGTTGGCTTAAAAGTAAAGAAGAAGCTTCTCTTGTGACCAGGGGTGATTCATGATGTTTTACTCCCCGTACCTGAGTGAGTGGTGCGAACCTTCAAGAAGCAGAGCTCCAGGTGCTGTTGGCAGTGGAGTAAGAGTGATGGTGCCTCAGTCTCCCTTGCTCCAGGGTGAACTGCTTCGGTAGCTTATGGGAAGAATGGATGCTTGTCAGCCCACTTCAGGGAAGTCTAACGTCTGGCAACAGACCCTCCATGGGCACTTTCCAGCTCCTGGGCTTTCTGAGCAAGCTGGAGGCTCCAGACTGCTTTATGCCTATAATGAGGGTAAAACCAGCCCCCCATGAAATTTAAAAGTCAACCTCTGCCCCTGATGTGCAGCCCCTCCCTGCAGTGAAAGGAGCAGCTCTTGTGAAGGCTGTGAGGGTCCTGGTGGGCAGCAAGTTTGACCAGTCACCTGGGCAACTCTGCAGAGTAACTGCAGCCTGAGCTTCTCCACAAGACTCCAGAGAGGTACATTTCCCAAGGAGCTCAATGGGATCGCCATCCTCGCCAGTCTTTCAAACAGCTGGACATCTAAGTAACATGACCAGCCTTTGGAGTGAACTTTGCTGTGGGCTGAGGACAGGACAGACTCAGCATCTCCAGAAGTGCCTTCTGGCATGTTTTCATGCAGTTCTGTGTGCTTTACTGTTGTAATTCTTCTTTGCTTCTCTCACTTGTCCCAGGGAGGCTCAAGTATATATTTGGTGTCAAAACTGGAAGTGACCACAGCAATAAAATAAAGAACAGGTGACAATTCAGCCAGTACTTCATGATGTACACTTCACAATGTTCTGGGCCGAACGTTCTGAGGGGGCGGGCGTTTCTACCCAAAGTACAGTCTTGGATTCCCCACCAGATTAGGTGACAGAAGAGTCTGAGCCTCTTCAGAGCTGCCTGAGGCTGTGGTCTCTGCCAATTTTTCTCTCTGCTCTCTTTGCTGCTCCTCATCATTGTTGCTGACTGTGCTGGGATGAGTTAAAAATAACCTGGCTGAGCTATTTTTATGAGGCACATGTGCTCCCTTGTCCATCTCCCTGCTTTGCCAGTATGTCAGAAGATCACAGAAGAGAAGTACTGGGCAGTGGGGATGTGGCAGTAACATGGACAGGTGTCATCGTGAGGGCATTATTATGCTGGATACCATTTGGCAATGCTGCTTGCCTTGTGGGGAGTGCATTTTGGTTTAAACTTGTGACTGAACACAAGTGCAGCTGAAAGACTCATCAGGGAAGACCACAGGATTTTTGCTGTCTCAGCCCTGTCTTGTGAAGAGTGGTCTTGTTTCACTCTGTCCTGGCAGCCTTTGCCTGCCCCTGGACATTTGTATTAAAAATTATTTTGAGATTTACAACACTTGGTGTATCTTCTAAAGTAAAAAAAAATTACACGATGTGAATTTTTCCAGGCTTGGGACCGTGGCATGAATTTGGCCCTAGCTGGGCAGCCTTGGGTTCCATCACTAGGACGATGCTCTGAGACAAACCATGTGGTACCAGCTGGTGATGATGTTTGTGGGGTGGATGGGTGCAGCGGGTTTCTGGAGTCTTTCTGCTCAGTACAGCCTGGGTCTCTGTGCAATGTTTGCCTTTCCCAGCCTAAGCCAATAACTGGGGATGCAATAGTACTGAAATATCCTTCTGCTTATGGTCTGAGCAGAAGATGCCTGTGTCAGTGGAGGAGCCACTGTCTCACCTCTCCTGAGACTGTGTCCATGTGGTACCCTCTGTGTAAGCTTTGACCTACTGCCAGTGTGGGGGAAGGGCTGACACCTCTCCTTGCAAGGACTCACATGAGACCTCCAGTCCTGCCCCGGCCAGTGTGCACCAAAAATAAGGGGCAAGAGGGGCTGATGTGCACTCTCAGAGAAAGCTGTTGACCTTCCTGTTTTGTGGATAAAGAAACCAACTCATTATTTTAGTTTTGAGTGACTCCTTCACCTTCCTACTTCATGTCCTCTCTACTTGTGCAATGTTTATTCTACAGGCAGAGCTATTTGTTTTCCACAGTCAGCTTAACCAGGGCACCATATTTGAGTATCAGTGCCTGGAGAGCTGCAAATATTTTGGAGTGTTATTTAGAGCTGGGTTTTCTGATGAAAGACAACATTGCGAGGATATGTTGTTCTTTGAGTTCTTGCTTGCTGCTGTCATTTTGTCCCCCACTGCTTCTGCAGATGCTGGTCCACCTGCAGTGGTGGCATGCCCTTCCTCGGGCAGCCCGTAGCCTGCACGATGGGCTGCTGCTGTCTGTGGTAACAGGAGCAGTTCCCACAAGTCCTGGTGGGCTGCCCAGGAGAAGGGACCTTTGTGCTTCTGCAGAGGAGCAATGCTCAAACCAGCACTGGTGATGGACACAGACAAGGCGCTTCTGTCTAGCACCTGTTCTGCTTTTGAAAGTTCAGCTTGGGGCATCTGACTGATGCTTGGTGAAGGGTCTTTGCCCATGCTTCATGATGAGGCTGCTTTACAGTGCAGGAGAGGGATGTGGTGAGTATGCTGTGTGTCCGGCGGGGCCACGAGGTCTCTCTTGGGAAGGACGGGCTGCAGGCTCTGAGCTGCCCTTGGGAAGAGACACGTGTCCGCTTCTGAAAACCGGCTGAAACCTTAGTCTGAGCTCCCTTAATCTGAGCCCCGGAACGGTGGGTGTGGATCCTTACGGAACAAAAGACAAAGAAAGGCAATTGATAAAATCGAGGCCCATCGCAGGACGGCTGATTTAAAAGGCTGGCTCCCAGCTGGCCGATTTAAAAGCTTCCAGCTTGGGTCGCAGATAGCGTTGTTTTTGCAAGGATATGCCTCTGAGCCGCTGTAAAAAGGTCCTGCTGCCTGATAGAAAGGCGTGCTGAAAGGTTTTTATTTGCTACTGTGGATTGATTGGAGTACAGATGCTCTGGAAGACGTGTTGCATTATTCATGTGGTAGATACCGTTGCTAAAAGCTAATGTAGAGCCTGGAGGCTGTGAGGAGTGGTACGGTCCTTTGTGTGGTTTTCTTGATTCACTGGAGAGCCTGGACTGCTCTTAAGCTTTTTTTTTTTTTTTCTGAATACTGAGATTGATAAAGCAAATCGAGGAATGTGAGATCACTTAGTTAATGGCTCTCCACCTCCTTTCTTGTTTACAAAAACTATTCGGAGCTTTTTTTTTCTTTTTTCTTTTTTAATGCATTATTCATACAAAACTGCTTGCTAGGCTGGCCCTGTTTGCAAGACTTCATCAGTAACTCAGTCTTCTTGTGGCACCAGCTTAAACTGCTTCCCTATCCCGGCTCAAGTGTCTGCAGTAAGTGTCCCACTTTGGATTCTCCGTTATTGCATATTCAATAGCCTTACCCGTGAGATTCCCTCTGCTGTGCACAGATGCTGGGGCACCCAGCAGCAGCAGCAGGGCTGAGGGACACAGGTCCTGTATTTCTGCACTCTGGCTGCAGTGGGAAGGCCTCAGGCAGCGTTCAGCATGCAGTGCTCTGGTACCCGGGCCGTGTTCTTGTGTGAAGAGGCAAAACTGCAGCACGTGGGGGCAAAACTGCAGTGTCTGTGCTTGTGAGTGGACTGCCTGAGATGCTGTTCTGGAGACTGAACACACAGAAGCCAGCCTAGGAACATGTCTTTTTCTGTGGCTCTCTTTCGTGACTGTTAGCAGCTGGCTGTCAAGTGACATGGTCAGGACTGTGGTCTGGTGGTTAGTTTCTCTGTCTGGGGACTCTGAACTGATAAACCTCACCTCCAAGGCAACCTTTCCTTCTCAGATCACAGTTGTGGAAGAGACATGGATGCATGTCTCCAGACCTGCCCTGCATTTAGGTGCAACCAAATCACGAACAAAGAGGTGAAAGCCACCATATCAGTGTTCTTTATTACTCTTGTAACAATCAACCTGCAGCCTCTGAGCTTGTAGTATTGTTTGAGATGACACGTGCAGATGGTATTGAAAGCTCTGGGTTGCTGTATAATTATATGGGCTGGTTGACTTTGGTTTCAAAGGAATTTATTACTGGTAATTTCCCCTTGATAGCGTTGTGGCACAGAAGTGGAATTTGGATGGCAAGGTGTATTAGGGGTGTGTCACCTACCATATTGCAGGAGAGAGTGTCTCCTATGCCTAGGAGAGTGTCCATGGTTGTGAGGGGAACCCAGCATAAGCTGAAAGGCTCACAAGCCACTTGGTGTCATAGGTTTGTGTAAAGCAAGTCCAGAAACAGAATGGTTGGTTCTTATTTGGCATCTGAGCCAGAAGGCTGGTGTCTGGTGATGAAATTCTGAGGGCTCTGATTTTGTCTTGAAGCAGAAACTCAACACATACTGTAATAAAACAGGAAACTGTTTCTCATGTGTGTTTTACAAATTGTACATAACACTGACATTCCTCTGTCTGCCTTCAGGGTTGTCTTTTTGAGGGTGTACTTGTATTCCATCTTTGAAGATGGAAGCATGTGTGGGTGGATTTTTGGGAAAAAGAAAAAAGCAAACTCAAAAAAGTAAACCCGAGAGCATTAAATTAAATTAAAAACATTGCCTGGGTGAGGGTGGGAGCCAGCAAACTAGTAACATGGATGTGGCAAATGGACACGCCAGGGCAAGTGGATTGCCCAGCGTAGCCCAGCATGTGGCACAGCTTCTGTGTGCTTGTGGCTGTGCTCTGACTGTGCTGCTGGGTGCAGGGAAGTGACTGACAAAGGACAACAGACATGCTGGACTTAAGAGGTGCATGACTGATTCCTTGCAAAGGTAATGCATAAATGTTCTGAAGAGTGTTCTCAGGGAGCAATTCCCCACCTCTTTCCTGGGCAGGAAAGGACAATTTCTATTTTGAAATTAAAGAGCTATGGCTGGAGTAAAAGGAGGAATAGTTGGTGTTATCTGCTGAGCTGTAAGGTGTGAGCTGTAGTTGGTCTCTGGATTTCTAGAGCTGTTGCTTTTTGTGTACTGCAAAACACAGACACCTTTGCTTATCCTGTTACTACCACAGGTCTGTTTATGTGGGAATACATTTTCAACAGAAGCTAAAGCCTGTAATTATATTAATACAATCACACCAGTATTGCTGGTCCTCCTTGGCATGCAGAAACTAATCCAAAGGAGGTATGTCTCACAGGGGGAAAGGAGAAGATGCTTTCATCCCCATCTTGCCTTTAGAGAATCACATCTGCACAGGGACGTTTGTGGGTGTGCAGAGCCAAATCTAGTGTAGGCAGAAGTGTGAGACTGCCTGTTCTGCAGAGAGCTGTGAGGTTGCACTGTTCTGCAGGCCTGACTTTCCGTAGTAGGAGCAGCAAGATTTTGTGCAGCCTGAGAAGGCAGGCTGTGACAGGAAATGTTCTCTGGCTCACTGATTCTGAATCTGGGCTCCTGGGTGTTGCTTCAGATGTCCAGTCACAGGTGAGACAGGTGGTCTTCTCCTGCTGCAGATAAGGCTTTCTTGAGTGATCTGTTAACGACACAGATGCTGGCTGTGCTGGACATGGAGCTTAGTTTTGTGTGTTGGAAAAACCTGCTCCCAGAGCCCCAGGAGAACAAAAGCTTGGAGGTCCTGGTGAACTTGCACTCCTGGTAGGCTGTGAACAACAAGCACTTTAATGTCCTGCATGCAGCCCAGTCAGGGGATCCCAGTGGGTTCTTGGGATACTGGTTGCTTAGCCAGTGAGTTGCTGCCTAAGTGATGCCCTGTGATCAGCTCAGCAGTGCCGTCCAGTCTGGTGGAGGTCACAGCTTCCAACCACCCTGGATTCTTCTAGGGACAAATGCAGAGCCCTCCCCAAGCCCGGCTGAATTCCCCTGTAACAGCAAGAAGGGAGGAGTGGTACTTTGGACCACAGTGGGGCAGGTGATGTTGGACAGTGCTCATGGAAGATGTGTGGGGACCCCAGTCCATGTGAGCTGCAGCACACATGAAGAACTGTCTGAAATTAACTCAGAGCAATTAACAGGTTTTCTTTGAGGACCCTCCAGAGGGTGGAGGAGACTGCTGAACTCTAAACACAGGGAAGCTTGAAACTCTTTATAAAGAGGGCATCAGAATAAGAAGAAAAAGTGGAACACATGGGAGAAATAATGAGATGAAAAACGCAGCGTGAGCATGGGGACCAATCGTGTCAACTCTGATTTCATCTTCCAGAGGGTGGTAAGCCCAGTGGATGTGGGATCATTTATCTTGACTCTAGAATAATGTTATTCCACACAATTAAGGGAATATGCACTATGTACATCTGTCTGTTGTCAGGTATATGTAAGTCTGGTGAGAGATTTATAGAGGAGAGCTTACCAATGACACATTGGTATCAGAATGTGAGCACTTATTGAGAAGAATTTTGCAGGGTTCTTCCTGACATTTGATGCTTTTTGTATTTTTATTAGCAATTAGGACAAAGGAATAAACAATAAACAGGAAACCAGGAGGAGCAGGAAGCTTGCAGAATGACAAGGCTCTGGTTTGAAACTGCCTTGAGGAGCTGAAGTAACGGCATGGGAAAATTGAGGTGCTGTTCAGCAGAGAGAGGTTTGGGTCTTCAGATAATGCAGTACCATCAGGCCCAGTGGAGTTCTGCAGAAAAGCATCCAAAGGCTGCATTTAATTCCAACACAACTCAGTGACATGCTGTAGAAAGAAAATTATAAATATGGAGAATATCTGGTAAATTTTACAGGAAGCCTTGGATGGCTCTGTCCATCCATATTAGTGGAATAGATGTATTCTGCTAGTTTTAGGTGCAGCTGCTCTGGTAAAATGCAGATGAGCCAAAGAGAGTGGAAGCAAGGAAGATAAGTTTGTCAGCTGTTCAGAAAACATGGCTGAGAAAAGGAGAATGAGTCAAAAACCAGGGAACACTGGGAAGATGTGTGTAGGCTGTGGAGGAAATCTTGCTTCAGTAAGAAGGGTAGAGTCTTTCGCCTGTGATCTGGCTAAATAGAATAAGAAGCAAGGGAAACTGATTGCACAAAAGGAGATTAAATTTTGACAGTGGAGAAAAGCTGCATAATTGTAAAGGCAGCTGTTTGCTGGGTTAAGTTTAGCAGGATGATGATGGTCTCTCCATTACTTAAGAATTTTGGAAAAGTCCTTAGGGGAGAATGTAGAAAAATGAATTAGAAGGACAGGAAAAAGAATGGACTCACAAGACCTGTGATGATCTGCTTTTGTTCCATGAATTTATGCTTCCTGGAGGACATGTGGGTGTGTAAACAGGCTGGTGAAGGTCTCTTTTGAACTTAAGGCTGTAATACACAAATGTAGGTGTTACCCATTTTTCACAAACCACTTACCCATTTGAGGACCTTCGTGATAACCTCATGCTGTGGTGAGGAACTGTCACAGTACTGGAATCTGAATATACTGTGTCATGGTGATTTTGGGTTTTGTTAATGCAGTTTGGCTTGTGAAGCCTAGCAAGGGCTTACAAAAGCTGGGGTGGCTCTCCATCTTTCCCATTTTTATCTGTGTAACTACCACGTCCCACTTTTTACTGCTTTCATGTCATTCTCCTTTTCCCTCTCCAGAAAACCTTCTCATCTGCCTGTTCCTCGTGTAGTTGGTCTTGAATGAGAGAGTTTACACTGAGGTCCAGCTATTTTCATTGCTTTATGTCATTTGTTTGAGTTGCTGCTTGTTTTCCTTCCCCTTAGCATGGCCCATGTGACAAGTCCCTCCCTCACAGGCAGGGTTGTGTAGCAGAGATATCTCCCATCTTCTTCACTGCTGTTGAAAGTTCTGGTCTACGTTCACTGTACTTGCTCAGGATCCTCACCCAAGAGATCAGAGCACATTTCACAGGGTCACAGCATGGCTGAGGGTGGAGGCACCCTGGAGTTCACCTAGTCCAATTGCCATCTCAGAGCAGTTTCAGGGTGTTGTCTAGTTGGGTTTTGAGTGTCTCTATAACTCCATGGCCTCTCTCAGCAACTCGTCTGAGACGGGCAGAGTGTGTGACCATCCTCAGAGTCTAAAAGTTCTTTTTTACATTTAACTCAAACTCAGGCTGAGCAGCCTGCGGTTCCCCAGATCCTCTGTCTTGCCCTTGTGAAGGTAAGGCTGACACGTTCTTCCAGTCCTCAGGGACAATACCCCATTGCCATGAGCTTTCAAAGAAAACCAGGAATGACCTTACAACAACAAGGCCAGCTTCCTCAGCTCCTGTGGGTCCATTCCATCAGGCCCTTGTCCATATCCAATTTGTTTAAATGTTCCCTGACCTCATCTTCCTCCAACAAGAGTCAGTCTTCCTTGCTTTGTATTTTCTGGATCTCTCAGAGTGCCAGGGTGCCTGAAGGTTGATCTTAGCAGTAAAGGCTGAGGTGAAGAAGGCATTCAATGCCTCTTCTCAGTGTTTCTCCTGCTTTTTCTAGTGCCCCTTTGCAACAAACTTCCTCATTTGTGCTTGGAACTACTTTGAGACAGAACAGAGTTACAGTTAGCATTTATACTTTCTGCCTTCTCCGGGCAAAATAAAAGTTGCACATTTTCTTTAAGAAAGGAGCTGAAAAGCTGGAGATCTGTTGTGGTACCTGGATCTTCCTAGTGCACCACTGAGCAGCCTCCTCAGTGCCAAAAGACTGGAAAGTGGTCCATGGTGTACCATTGCCAGGTGTTGGAACAGATAATTTGTTAAATGCTTGTCTCCAAGATCAGTTCTTAGCAATATTTTCTCCATAGGGACAGCAGTGTATTTCACACAGCCTTATCCAAAAGCTTTCACAACCCAAGAAAAGGAATGCTTAAAATGAGAAGGGACAGCATGACCCTTTCAGCACAAAGTTTGGATGGCTGTATTGAGGGCTTGGCATTGATTTGTTGATGTACATTCTCATGGGAAGATCTAACAAGTTGTCACCAAGCAGGAGGGGACAGGAGAGAGGAGTATTTGCCTTCATGATAAAGACCTTCCTCACAGGGAAGCAAGAGCTGCTAGTAGGTTGAGGTGATGGTTGTGTCAGACCAACAAAGCAAAAGGATGTCTTCTCAAAGCCTCCACCCGCTCTTCTACCAGCCTGGCAGTGCAGTAATTCCCTTGCTGTTTTGAGGGGTCTCCTGTAGTTTCTTAGCAGGCTGCAAACCAGTGACTGCCTCCCCACCTGCCTGGTGGTGCATAGGTGTTTTGGTATTTTGGAGTACACACATGTAATTAGTAACTCTGTGACTGAGAGAGTCACAAGCCCAACCCCACTGGCTTCCCTCTGGCTGCTGGCAGGTCCTCTCTGGAAACAAGAGATGTACTCCCTGCTCCTGAAAGTACTCCCTGCTCTGCTGGTTCTCCAGGTCATGCATGGAGAGCATGGGCAGAAGTCTGTGAGGGTAGGTCAGCCTAGGGGAGGTGGTGCAGGGCATCAGGAGAGTGAGGGAGTCTTCCTTCTGGGAGTTTGCGAGGTGCAGCTGGAGAAAGCTGCAGCCATACTGGTTTGACACTGAGGATGGCCTTCCTCTTAGCCACAAAGTTAACTTGCACGTGTGATAAAGCTGTCACTGCTGCTTCAGATAAAAGGGAAAAGAGGAGAATGGGATCAGGATAAGGTCTGGTTAAATCACCTGGGACTGATATTGGTGGGGATGAACAAATGATGATTGGACTGTTCTTCAGTGGGCTGACTGCTCATGCCTGAGCCTGGTCTGTGTTTGCACAAGTCTGTCCTGTCTTCCAAAACCTTTTTGGGATGAGTGCATGCTACTTGAAGAAAACTACACCTTACTACAATACTTGATTTAGCAAGACTGATGTGTTTCCCACTCTGCTGTTTCTAATGAAGCCCTTCTGATTTCCATGATAGCTGGTGGCAAATGAGGACACATGGGATGAGAAATTGCACTGATTGCTGCAGGGGCACCTGCAGACTAGCACAACAAACAGACACCTTTCTCATTGCTTCCTTGCCTTGTGATCACTGTGCTCCTGTCAGGGTTGCAGCCAGGAGCTCTTTCTCTGCTTAAGGCAAGAAGAAAGGGTGAGGAATGCATTTGGAGCACTGTAAGGTTGAAGGTTTTAAAGCTGTCTGGAAGTGAGAAGTACCTCTGCACGCTGTTTTTTTCAATGCCTGTCTCTTTGAATGCTTTTGCTTAACCACAGGGGCAGGGTTGCAGTACCAGGTCCTGGGGAGAGAGATCTTTGCCCTGTGAAAGAAGCATTAATAGCATTATTCAGAGTAAATAAAATTATGTGATGTATTTGTGTTTGCCAGAACTGTCCCAGTCCAGCTGTGTGGAGGTGAAGGTGCTTGTATAGTCTTGCTAGTGTGTCCCATGCAGGTGACAGATGTCTTCTGCTGGATGCGTAAGACATATTAACCTTGCTGCTGTGAGGTGTGTACTGCACTGCACTGCACTGTTTCCCTATCAGAGCTGTGCCCTGATGCTGGCTAGGTAAGAGCAAAAAGTTTTGGAGCAGCCTGCTTAGCAGATATTCCTCTGCCAAGATTTGTCAGGAAGCAAGATGCAGCAAGAATCACACGTCTCTGACCAGGAGAGGGGACAATGGTCTGCTTAAAGCAGAGAGACACTGAAACCAGAACCCTGTGCCTGTGTGAAGAATGCAGAAGCCTGGTTTGGCAGCAAGTAGCATGTTTCTTCCTGCTTCAACATAAGCCTGTTGTGGGGAAAGCAGAGTGAGGAGACAGGAAGTGCTTTCTACAAAGCCCTCTGGTACAGTTTGCTCTGTATGGAGCCATGTCATGTAATTTACAATGCATGTAACTGGCTCTCAGGCAGAAAGCAAGCAGTATTTCATGACATATTAAATGCCTTATTTTAAATGATGTGTTTAACTGTTTCCTTTCTACAAGTCCTGGGGTACTGGGGATGAGGATGTATTCCCTATTTCCAATACATAGCTTGGTGTTCAGTGTGGTGCAGTACTGAAGCTGACTTCATGTACATCCTTTTCTTGTCATCTGGATGTAAGCATTATGTGTCATTGCAGAGACAAGATAGCTGAAAGGGCTTTTTGAGTCCCCCAGAGTGACTCTTCTTACCTTTTGGCACCAAGTTACCTTACTCATTTTTGGATGGGGAAGAATGGATTTTGAGAGAATAAGCAGTGTAGAAGAAAGGAGGAGGGGAGGAGAGAGATTTTAGGTGAACAGGAGAAGGATAAGATGGATGAAATGGTGGATGATTTCAACAAAGAAGGTGAGAAGGGACCAGAGAAAATAATGGATCTAGGCAGATTCTGGGAATGAGAGTGGTTCTTACTTCTGTTTGATTTCATTACTTGGAGCTGAGTACAGGTAAAGATTTTATTTCATAGACTGGTGGTAGAGAACTGGGAAGAGGAGTGTATCTTCTCAAGAGTTTTCTAGCTGTATATCCTTGTGCCACTTTCCATCTGCTTTTTTTTGCATGAGGTTGGAAGTTTGAATCTCTTGTGTCTTCTGCTTGGATGCTTGCAAACAGTTCTCTCAAAAGACTTACAAGGCTGCCCCTATGGGTTTTAATGCCATAGAAACATCACTTAAAAATGATTAGGCTGAAAGGGAAGAGGCACTACTAATGCAATGCAATTTTAGTGTTCCAAAGAAGAAGGTAAAAAGGGAAATGAAGTTTTAATGGCATTTGAGATTGAAATGTTCATTGTAACTTTCAAAATCCCCTTTTATTAGCATTTGTTTCTTTTCTCCCCTTTTTGTCTCTTTTGACCCTGCATACAAGAGAAGGAATGAGGCAGAGCGTATTTTTTCTCTGTTGGTCTCTGCTTTTCAAATTACCTCTAACTTTCAAGGGATTGAGACCTCTGAAAAGTCTTTCAGAACTTTAAATTCTCTTGATTCCCTGGCAGTAAGGACACAGGAGAAAGAGAATCCTACTTATCAGGCTAGATCACCTGAACATCTGAAGTCCTTTTCAGATGGCAAGTAAGAGGTATAGGCAGAATTTGGAAACCTGCCTATGAACAGTGTAAAACAGTACTTAAAAGTTTTTTTGGTAGACTCTCATGTTATGTGCTTTCCCCTGGAAGGCACTGGGACTATGTCTCCAGAGGTTTGGCTGGATTTCAGCTTGTGTCTCCCGATGCCAGGGGAGCTTTTGTGCAGGAGTACAACACCGGCCGTGGGGAGAACAGCTCTCGAGGAGAGGGGAGACTTCTTGCATGAGCTGGGGGAGCGTGAAGCATGCACAACCATTATTAATTCATTGGCACATGTTTCTACTCTGCTCAGAGGTGTTCAGCACAAGAAAACAGAAAACAATTGTTGGGCATGGGACACGCACCTGCACGTGATGGATCTGTGCAATGGAACCATTGTGCACCATGTGTACTGGAAGGCTCCGAGCCCAGGTGTTCTGGGGAGTGTGAGCATATCATTGTGGGTTGGATTGGGAAAGGGTACAAGGTTGTCTCCAGGACATACTGTGCCAGATTCTGGTCTCTTAAACAGCTCTGTCTGTTCTTTGCTTGCTGCAATAGTGTTTCACAGATTTCACAGAATGTTCTGAGTTGCAAGGCACCCTCAGGGGTCATCAAATCCAACTCCTCAGTGAATGGCCCATATGATCCAGGAGCAGAGACAGGCAGCCTGTCCCTCTGTTGCTTACCTGAAGGCAGGCAGAGCTGGAGAGCTTTCTGTTAGAATTTACAAACTGTTATTTGGACTAAAAATACTGCATTGGCTTGAGTGTGCTTCTGCAATCCACACAGCCTTCATGTGCCCTACTTCCAAGCCAAGACAGTCTTGTGAGAGACTTAAAAGACTCATCTAATGTGATGCTCTACAGGCAGTGATCTTGTGCTTGCACAGGCTTAGTTTGTACGAAACTTGTAAAAAAGGCTCTGGTGATGGAGTAGAATGCCTGTTTGTGTCACTGGAGTCAGCTGTGAGCCTCCTCCCTTCACAGCCCTGAATCAGTGGAACAGTGACAAGTGTTGGCAGGGGGGAGCAGAAGGGGTCAAGGACTTGTGCCTTGCTGGATGCTTGGTATGTGCATGCATGCTGGGTGCTGGCAGGACCCTGCTGTGCCAGGGGTGCAGAGAGGGTGTAGTTCATGTCTGGAGCCAGGTCCCACAGGAGATGGGTGCTGGGATGGGCCATGGGCAGCTCTGGGCATGGAGGACAGCTCTCTGCAAACAGGAAGGTGATTTCCAGCCTGGTTAGCTTGAAAACCTTTCTGGTGCCAGAGACCTCAGACACCTTCCTGAAGGAGCTCCATGTGGCTTTGCCAAGAGCAGAAATTTCCTAAGCCCACTGGACTTGTTCAGCTCCTTTGAGTTGCCCAGGTGCGTTTTATACCATATCACCGCGGGGCCTGACCAGAGAGAGACTCAGGACACAGTTCTGGGTTCAGAGCATGCAGGGCAGGAAGACAACTTTATTTACAAAAACCCACTCTTATACATTTCCTATGAGGCCCGTGGATTGCAGGATGGAATTCCCACCTCCCAATCCACATTGGCCAAGCCAACTGTCAATCACCTTTCTCCTCCCACCTAGAAATATGTAAACAAAGACAGTTAGCAAAACATGGCCAGTGTTTACTTTAATGAGCGCGAGAAACTGCATGTTTCTCCTTCAACATGAACGCTCGGCAAACTAGGAAAAAACCTCATGGCAACAGTACCACTTTGAATGCTTTTATGTATCCATTTCCTTTCTTCACCATGATGTCATGTGATCTCTGCTTTTGAAAGTGCCACCCCTTTTGCTCACCATTATCTTCAAGTCTATATCTGGATGGGGTGGTCTTGTCCTTCTACAAGGACTCCTTTTTGCCGTCTCACAGAGTTGCTGAGATTAACCTCAAGGAAAGAGGCCCTACTTGTTTTTAGAATGCAGTGGAAAAGGTTTCAGCTCAAACTCTGCATCTGACAAACAAACTGAAATTGAACTTTTGACTTTTGTCTACCATTATATTGGCTTTCATCTACCATTACACCACTCTTAATAGTAAAGAGTGATATCTTTGGAAGGAGCTACTCTGGCCAGTTAGTGGTTGGAATCATGGCTGTTGCTAAACAGCTTTAATTGCAACTCAGCTCTTGGTACCATAATGAAGCAAATTGTTCTCAAGTAGCTATATCTGGTTCAGCTGCTTTGTCCCTGGATGTTAAAATTTGAAATTTTGGCATTAAGTACTGCAACTGAAAATTGCTTAAAATGGAGATACTGGGTGCACTTCTGAGTGGGTTAGTGCAGCCGGGTGAGTGGGTGTATAGCCCTGCCACACTCCGGACATAGCAGACTTATTGCACATGAAATTAAAATTATTATCTGATTTCTCTTCCATCTCTGTGAGTCTGTTTTCTGTCCAAATCAGGAGCAGCTGTAGCTCTGTTGTTACTGCTAGGCTTTTATTAAATCTGCCTAGGAAATGCCAGGAGAGATTAATGCCATTCTCTCTCCCACTCCTATGACTGATAAAAGTTTTGCTGCTGCCTAATTGGAAACTTCTTTGATGCAGTTAAAACACATGCCTTTTGACTGTCTGGTCTTCCCTAGACTTTGAGAGCAGATGATTTATATCCTCTTTGTACCAACTTGTTCTGTGTTTGGAGTTTGAAGCCTGCTGTCATGGCTTCCCTCCTTCATCTCCACCACAAATTTTTTAGCAGATCTCGTACCTCTGATCACTGGTAGATACAGCTCTGCTCCAAACTCTCCTCTGACTCTCTGGCATGTCCTCAAGAGCAGTGGCCAAGCTGAGGTCTTTTGTCTAGTGTTCATGGTGACTGAAGCACAATCTGAACAGAAATCCCGGTGCAACCCAGTGGAGTGGAGCACGAGCACACAGTATACAGCATCCTCTTGTCTGCTGAAATACCTGACACCTAATACATGTCATTTCTCTCCTGGAAATACAGACAACTCATGCCATGACTTGGTACTTCAGCACAACGCCAGTCTGCCCCATTTCTTGCTTGTATTTTCAGAGTAGGGAATGTGCCTGGAAGGGAAGAAAATACATGGGCAACATCCATGTTGGTAAATGGTGGGGGTGCTCAGCCTTTCCCCTTGTATAATAAAGTCAGTGAAAATTTGTCACCAACACTAAGGTCATTGTTGAGTTGGGATGGGTGGCAGCAAACATTCTTGGCTCCGAAAGAGTCACGATGCCGAGCTCTTGGGGTTCGTCTGGTATGTTTGGGCCCACTACCTGACAGTCCTGCTCTGTGCACCTGGGAAGTAGAAAATGACTCACCTTCCTGGCAATCAGCAGCGGGACGTACAGAAGTCCTGGCTGCCAAGTCTTCTGGTGCCATCACAGCTGGAGATGTGCCTGTCTATTCACAGGGGAAAGAGGCAAGCTCTGCTTCATAGCTGCTTCTTTCCTGGGGTGACATGGTCACACTGTCCAGCTGTGGTTCCCTGGGTGAGCAGAGTGAGAGATCTCATTGCTGCCAAAACACTCCAATTCCCCTCCTTCCAGATGTGATGTGACCCCTATCTTTTGTGCTCTTTTTAACCTAGATCAGATACTTTTTATGATCTGATTCTGCTCAAGTGCCTTGTTCTGTTTTTTGGAAGGGTTTTGCGATTGGTTATTGTCGTCTTTTGCTTGTTTGTTTGCTTGTGTTTTCATAATTCCTATCCTCCCCCGACATTAATTTTCTGCTCAGATTCAGAGAAATCAGCTTGTGGATGGGGCTGAAGGTGCCAGACCACAAGCAGTCCAGAGCTGTGTGCTGGAGAGGTCACCTCCTAGCAGTGTGTGCAGCCGCACCCAAGGACTGGTATTTGTAGGAGATAAGGTGCCCATCAATCTTCTTTCAGGCCTTTCCCAGGATGTAAGGAAAATAATTTCCTGGTCTGCTCCTGGCACTGCCAGGAATATAAAAAACACAAAGGATATAAAAGATGAGAAATGGTAGAATAAAATCTTGACAATGATTTGATTTTTTACACTATTGGGGCTGACTCTGCTGCTATGAGTCTTCCACAAAATACTGTAGCGCCAGAATAGGGGATACTCTCAGTTTGATCTGGATTAAGCTACCATATATCTGGATTTCCTCAAATGCATTTCACTTTTTCCATGTGGTTATTTTGTCCAGGATTTTGTCCAAGATAAATTCATCCAGAATTCACAAACGTCGTGCATGTTTGTAGTAGGTTAACCCAGGCCAGATGCCAGGCACCCACTAAAGCTGCTCACTCACTCCTCTCTGCAGCTGGACAGGAAAGAAAATTTGATGAAGGGTTCCTGGGTTGAGATTAAGGAATGACCAGTGGTCATTCATCAAATAGCATCTCAGGAAAATGGGCTCAACTTAGAGACACAAAGTGAATTTGTTACTAACAAAATCAGAGCAGGATAATGAGAACTAAAATAAACCCCTAAACACACCCTCCCCCCACCCCTCCCTCCTTCCAGCTCTTTCTCCTACCCTAGCAGTGGAAGGAGACAGGGAGTGGGGGTCATGGTCAGTCCATCACCTGAGGATGCTCCCACTGCTCAGGAAGAGGAGTCCTCCTGCTGCACCCTGGGACCCCTCCCACAGGAGACAGTCCTCCATGAGCTTCTCTGATGTGACTCCATCTCATGGACACCAGTCCCCCTCAAAATGCTGCAGTGTGGGTCCCTTTTCCATGGCATGCAATCCTCCAAGGACAGGCTGCTCCAGCCTGGGAGCAGGGCCCTTCTCTCCACGGGTCTCCCACTGGATCACAGCCTCCTCCAGGCTGTGGCACCTGCTCTGGCATGGGCACCTCCATGGGCTGTGGGTGGATCTCTGCATCCCCCTGGATCCCCATGGGCTGCAGGGGAATCTCAGCTTCAGTGCCTGGAGCACCTCCTGCCACTTCTTTTCCACTGATCTTGATGTTTGCAGATCTGTTCTTCTCATATCTTCTCTCTCTGCTCATCTCTGATTGCAATTAAAACTGCACAACCCCTTGTTGTTTTGAATTCTTCTTAAATATGTTATCACAGAGGAGTTACCATCACTTCTAATTGGTCCAGCCTTGGCCAGCAGCACATCCATCTCTGGAGGCACCAGGGATTGGCTCTGCTGGGGATGGAAGAAGCTTCCAGCACCTTCTCACAGAGGCCACCCCTGTAGCCCCTTGCTATCAAAACCAGGCCATGCAAAACCAATGCAATGGTGCAGGCAAATCTGCAATCCTAGGATAAGTGGGATGCAGTAGGAAAACTGGGAAAATGCTGGGCTACGGTGAAGCACATGTTCAGTCAGCTGTACAGGCATGTGCCTGTTTGTTTGGTTCGACATTTCCTCTGAAGCAGTAAATATACCACAGAATGGCTCTCCTAAGAACACATTGAAGTGCAGCAGGCATCCCTAGGCTTCACAACCCTTCTAGGAGCTCACTCCTTTGGCAGGAGCTAAGACATTTGCAGTCATGTTTTGCAGGTGAGTCATGAAAAGCTAACTTTTCATAAACTGCTGTGTAAAAGAGCAAGAGCTCAAGCAGAGCAAAGTGCCTTCAGTGCTACTGCATTGTATTTCTAAACACAAGTGGTGGAACAGGAGTCTCAGTCTTTAACTACCTGTTCTGTAGAGGTCACATAACCATTTCAATGGTCGTGTTTGGTAAGCACCAAAGAGCTGAGTAGGCTGTGCTTGAGGGTATCAAAATACCTCAGTGGTTTTCTAGGCACTCTTTCAGGTGCCAAAAAGAAAATTCCCTCCTTCTGAGCACTGGGCTGAGTTTTGCTATGGCTTTGCATTTTGGTCTTGTAATTTCAGACCCAGCTGCTGAGCTCTGTCTTAAAAAATGTAAAAAAGATAACAAAGGAGCAGATTCTTAGTTGATTCCCTTCTGCTCTTCTTCTGTGATCTATTGCTGACTGCACTTGCTGCATCAAGCTTTCATGAAGTTTCCTCTGCCTTTCAGAGTAGTCCATATTACATTCATTTTTTTGGAGTCAAGACCCAGGAATGCCTACAGTGAGAGGCTACAGAAATAATTTTAAACTGTGTGTCCTTGCCAAATCTCCGATAGTTGCACTATATGCAACCACTACTATGCACTCCTATTATCCTGTTTACAGAGGCAGAGGAGCTACTTTCTCTCCTTATGCCAACAGTGAGGAATTCCAAAGCAAATGGATGTATTTTACTTTATTTTGTGTGAAGTACTACGTATTCTTTCATGAAATAATGAAGTGTTTCATGAAGTGTTTCCAGTGCTAGGGTTGCACATCTTAATAGGCAGAAGCTGTCTGGAAACACTGTCCAGCCTGAAAAAGATGGTATCCAGCCTGGTAAGCAGAGGTCTGAGAAGAGCTTGTAGAGATCTTTGTACTTCAGGAACACTTGACAGATTCAGGAAAAGATCTACTTAGTGTTCTTTACTGGGAGAGGTGGTACAAGGTCCCACGATTTGGTACCTGAGAGCTGAGTGAGAGGACATTGCTAAGCACAGTGTTTACATCAGCTGTATGATTAGAAATACATGAACAGGAGTATAATATGCACTATTTGCCTCCATCCCAGTTCTCCGTTCCTGCACAGCAAGGCTGGAAATACTGGGAATTAAGTGAGGATGACGAGGAGGGAAAGCAAGAGGTCGATTCCTGGATTGCAAAGGCTATGCTGCCTTCCCTCTTTCTCCAGGATGCAAAGGTCTCTGTGCTACCCAGGCAGAGGGTCAGTGATCCCTTCATCAGTCACTTTTATCCTTTTGTCAGTCCAGGATCAGTCTACGTGGTGGCACCAGAGGCTTGAGCAGCAAGTGAGGGAGGTCTTCTGCCTCTGACCAGAGACAAGACCCAGACCTCAGTCCCAGCAGCCTCTCAAAATATGCTGTCCATGTGTGCTGCCCACTGTGCGTGGGTGATCTGCATGCCCCTGCTGTGGGCACCCTGGCATCTTGCTGTCCCACAAGCAGTGAGGTGAGCTGGAGATCCCTCAGCTCTGGCTTCAGGCCTTGCCCAGTGCTGCACACACATGATTTCCAGGTCCTTGGGGCCCTGCCCGTACGGGCTCACACAGCTCAAACGTGGCTGTGCAAGGAGAGACCCTCTACACTCTGGCCAACCCTCCAGTGCAGGGAGAAAGCTAATGCTGTTAGTCCAAAAACATTCAGGGAAAGCATATTGTTAAGGAAGCGTGTAAAACACTTATTTTTCCGTCATTATAAAATGCAAAAATATGTCTTTAAATTATTTGGACATGATAGTGCTAGTCCTTGCTATGTAAAAGCAGTCCTGTCATACTGACAAAACATTGCTATATTTTTCATCACTTTCTTCCCCTCCCCCCCATTCCTTATACCAGTTGCTTTTTGCACTTTTTTGAAATGGTTGCCTGTCCAAACAGCAGATTTTATGAATGAGGAAGAAATGCGTTGTCATCACTTCCTGTCAGAGAAACAGGTGAGAAAGGTGAACCTGCAAGGCACACTTCAGGTTTATTGGGTTGAAAGTCTGCCTGTGTGGGTGTGCACCTTGGTGTGCTGGCAGTGGCATTTTTAGGGCAGTACAAGATACACATGGCTGAGATCCAGAGGTCCTAAAATCACAGAATCACGGAACAGTTGAGGTTGGAAGTGCTCCCTTGAGATCATCTAGTCCAGTCCTTTTCAAAGCAGTGTCAACTAGAAAAGTTGCTCAGGACCATAGCTCCTAGGATGGAGACTCCGTAATATTTTGGGCAACCTGTGTGCCAGTGTTGGACAACCCTCATAGAGAAAATGTGTTTCATTGCATATAAATGGAGTTTTCTGAGTTTCAGTTTGTACCCATTGCTTCTTGTCCAGTTGCTGGGCACTGCTGAGGAGAGTCTGATTCTCTCTTCTCTGCTACCTTTTCTGAGGTATTGGAATGCATTGATAGGATCTTTCTGAGCTTCTCTATGTGAAGAGTCCTGGCTTTCTCAATAATTTCTCCTGTGTTCTTGGTGACTCCTTTCTCCAGAAGAGGCTTGAAACTTCAGACCACACATCTCTCTCATAACTCAAGAGCAGTGTAGCTAGAATCTCCCTGCAGCCAGGCAACTTAGTTCCTTTTGGAAAGACAATAGTCCTGCTGTAAGAAGGAGGATGCCTACTGCTGGACAGTACAGTGATTTCCACTCCCTTGCACCATGTGAGTAAACTTAACCACTAAGAGTGTAATGAGCATGAAATTGTTTGAGAACACTGCACCTCTGGGGCTGTTTGGGGAACTAGCCAGTTGCATACAACCAACCTCAGCTTGCTTTCTGCTTGTGGACATCCCTTCTTCCAAGATCAGCTTTCAGGATTGCTGCTTGCTTTTTCAAATAACTTGCATTTCTTCATTTTTGTTTGGCACGGATAGCTTTCACTGTATAAAAGATCCCTTGCACCTAATGTTTTCTGCAGAAGAGATTTATTCAGCTAAAATTATAGAGAAATCAGAGTTAACATAGGTAAAACATGCTAAGGTAAAAGAGAGCAACAAAGATGACTATGAAAGCAACTGGTGATCTGCCAGTTACAGGCATGTGTGTTTGTCCGTGGTAGGGATGGCTCTGAGCTGTGTCAGCAGAACTGGGAGGAGGCAGGAAATAGAACTTGTGTCCTAGTATGTTCACAGCCCAAATCTTCCAGTGAGACCCCACCTGAAACAGTGTGTACAGTTCTGGTGCCCCCAACATAATAATGACATGGAGCAAGTCCAGAGGAAGGCCGTGAAGTTGCTAAAAGGACTGGAGCACCTCTCCTGTGAAGACAGGCTGAGAAAATTGGGGCTGCTCAGCCTGGAGAAGAGAAGGCTGTGGGGAAACCTCATAGCAACATTCCAGTACCTGAAAGGTTCTACAGGGAAGGTGGAGAATGACTCTTCTTCAGGAAGTGTAGTGGTAGGACAAGGACTAATGCATACAAACTGAAAGAGGGGAAATTTAGATTAGCTATTAGGCAGAAAATCTTTACTGTGAGGGTGGTGAGATACTGGAACAGGTTGCCCAGAAAAGCTGTGGATGCTCCATCTCTGACAGTACTTGAGGCTAGTTTGGATAAGGTCTTGAGCAACCTGGTCTAGTGGGAGGTGTCCCTGACCATGTCAGGAGGATAGGAACTAGATGGTCTTCAAGGTTCCTTCCAACCCAAACCATGTTATGACTTTGTGACTCTATGATTTTATGAAATCAGTTACATCAGTTCCATTAAGCCTCACTGCGCTCTATGTGAGAAGGGATTCTTGTGTTTAGCATGCTTTATGTGTAATTTAAACACCATTTAAAATGCTCTCTGTCAGAGGGCTGTAGTGAAGTTATAAACCAGACACGCAGAACATAATTGTCTGTGGAAAAAACATCAACAGGTGACTGTAACTATTCCTATGATCTATCAGACTTCTTTTTTTTCCATTCATGTGAGCAACATTTAGAATGGGTTTTGGTCTTGAACCACCTGAGGGCTAAACAAAGCATGTATCCAGACTGGCTTGTTCACTCATCATCTTTCCTGCTTTCCTTACTCAAGATGTTGTATTTTTCATGCCTTCTGAACTCTGTCGTACCAGAATTCACCTTCTCTTAAACTTGCTGTCATGTGGCCCTGCCCCAGCGATAGAGACTGCTGGGAACATGCATAGCCCAGCTGGCTGGTGATGCTGAGAGCTGTCACTTCTTCCCCACACTCCTCTCTCCATCAGAGATGTGCAACAAGGTTATGGCAAGGGGGCGAACACCAGAGAAAACCGCGTCTACAGCTTGCTGGCTGAGGCTTGGTCTGAGCAGCCCAAGTGGGGAGGCTGAGCCTATGCTGGGCAGAGGGGTTCTGCAAGCCCTGCTGGGACGGCCTGTCCTTACACCTCGCGGTGTTGCGTTTCTCTCCTTGCAGATGTCGTGGCACCCGCAGTACCGCAGCTCCAAGTTCCGCCACGTGTATGGCAAGGCCGCCAGCAAGGACAAGTGCTACGACTGCGTGCCCATCACGCGCAACGTGCACGACAACCACTTCTGTGCCGTCAACCCCAGCTTCATCGCCGTGGTGACCGAGTGCGCGGGCGGCGGCGCCTTCCTCGTCATTCCCATCAAGCAGGTGAGCTCCGCGGCGCCAGCTGGCTTTTGAGGGAACGTCAAGAGGCTGGAGGAGGGACAGGCTTTCTAGGGAGCTTGGTGGCAGAGGATATTCAGTTAATTCTGTGGCCCAAATTGAAAAATGATGGAAGAGGCCCCAGTTGCCCTAGCAGGTGACTCCTGCCATTGTGTGTATTTACATGTCTTGCATTGCTGCTAGCAGATTTCTAACACCTTGCTTCATTTTACAACTCATTAGCCCCTCTTGTATAATTGGTGTAATGTGCTGTTCAGATGCTTGTCTCCTGGGAAAAGCTGTAAATTAAAAAGTATTTAGTGGATACAGAGGGCAAAATCAGAAAGGTACTTCAGTGACATGGATTCAGCTGTGACCAAAGGAGAATATGGTATGTTTTGTTCTACCATCTCCTTTGTGAAAGAACGGAGACACAGTTATCAGGCAATGAAGCTCATAAACTTCAAGCATGGATGCTGTGAAGGCTTCCCTTTCAGAAACAAATCCCATGTATATGAGTTTTCCTGACTTAGGATCTGATGAGAGGGAGAAGCTGGCCATCTGATGTTTATTGTTTCAGTAAAATTAGGCATGCACTGATGTGGATTAACTTCGGTATGAGATTATGATCTCTCTGGAATCAGGACAGAACAGATGAAAGGCAGAAGTTCAGCCTTTAATTAAAAGTTAATTGATGGTGTTATTGCAATGCCACTTTTTCAATATATATTTGCTAAGGATGAAAGTGAACTGGTTGTGCTTGAAGAACCTAGCACAGTTTCCGGCCCTTCTGGACTTTGTTAATTCATTCCTTCAATGCTGGTGCTGTTTAGAGACTGTCCTTCTAAAATTAACCACTGCCCTGTTTTTCTTGACTGAGTCACTTCTGCCCCCGCAATGATGGTCTGTTGAGGCTCAACAACTTGTCTTTATCACAGAACTGCATCTGTAGGCAGACAGCTGTTGACTGTGGGGTGTGGTGTGGGACTGAGCTCTCAAAGTGGTGGCAAAAGTAGCTGAAGGTGCTTGCACTGCTTACTATTAATTTTTCTGTCTTCTCACCTCTTCTCAGCTGGGCTAGTCTTTGTAGTAATTTTTCTTTCTTACACCTGTTCAGATACTCCACCCAGTTCTGAAATATTTAATGCAGAAATCAAAGGCATGGTAGAACTAAAAAGATACAGAAAAGCATAATTAAAGTTTGTCAGTGAAAATGTGAAGTACTTTCATGTGAGGAAAGGCTTTGCAGTTCAGGCCTCAGTCAGTCTGGGAAAAAAAGGCAAATGAGCAAGATGTATAGAGCTGTGAGGAGAAGTTTAAGGAGCAACTGTTCCTGATTTGTTTGGCGAAGGAGATTGTGGAGAGCAGGGAGCAGACCATTAGCAGCAGATGTGAATGCTGCTGCAGTTCAGATGTGGGGCTCACTGTTCTGGATGCTGAATGAGTCTGGAAGAATTAACAACTTCCAAATGGAGCTATGGAGAGGAGTTCGTCCCTTGAGGGTTAAGCTTTGGTTGTGGAACAGGGAAATTAGGTGCTTCACACAGCTGTTCTCTGAATACCAGTTTCTGACCCATGCTGGGGGATGAAGCAGCCTCAGCCACCCAAAGGAAGGGTGAGTCAGGGCCTTTGATACCAGCTACTTTGTTTTGTTTAATTCACTTCCAAAGTGGTACCATCCCCTGCAAATCAGAAACTTTTGACTTGTGCTTCTGATAGTGTGTTTTTTTTGTGGCTGCCATCTCCCCCTGTGAAGGTGAGCCGTGGCAGACAGTGTACTGGAGACTTGGCTTGTGCCCTCGGCTGCCAGGGCATCAAAGGCAGCCTGTTCTGGAGACATGTCTGGGACAGTACTTCCCTCCTACAATGGACATCTGACTGTGGTTACTTTGGACTGGATTCACGGGAAGCAGTCACATCCTAAGTGTGACAAAGTGTGGAGGAAGAGCCCAAGAGCCCAAGAGCCCAAGGATGTCACACATTTTGTCAAAGCAAGAGATAGTAGCCAGGACAGGGAGGGCTGCGCTTGCTGAAGAGGATGAACAACCTGTTCAGGGAGCTGTTCTTGTCCCTCCCTCCAGAGCTTGCTTTACTTCATTCTGCATGTGTTTCTCCTAGAGGGGCTGCCTGTCTAAGGAATGAAGCCTCAGCTTTGCTCTAACGGCACCTCCTTGCTTGTTTGTTGTACTCCTCTCCTGCTGAGTCACAGACACCAAGCTCTCTCACCTCTCCTTGAATAAATACCACTTCTTTCCTTCTGCCAGACTTCTTCCCCGAGAGCCTGGGGGTGAGGTAGGGCTGGGGACATTGGCAGTTATGTAGAGAATGAGTTCTTTGCCCTAGATACCATCCTTCCAGCAGGCCTTTGCATTCAACCTTACAAGAAATTAGGTGGATATTTGCCATCACTTTGGAAATGGTCTGTTGCAGGGTGTGTCAGTGACATCCTGGTGAATATGTGCCACTGGAAACATCTGTGTGGAATGACACCACATCTGAACAGAGAGGGAAGGGGCTGTGGCCACAGGGGCTGCCTGGTGCCCAGAACAGGCAGGCTGACTGTAAATCTTGCAAGTTCAGGGAGACATGAGCTCAGTGACTGTACCTGAGAGATCAACTGCTTTCCCACAGTGTGGCCTGGCTGTGGATGCACAGCATGCCAAGGGAAGATCTTGACTGGGAGGGAAATTTTGTGGCCTTCCTTTGAGAGATGAAGTCCTGCCTTTTTCCTTCTCGGATGACCAGTCTCATTTGAGACTGCATGTGTCTCTTCTTCTGCAGCAAAAGGAAAGTGAGAACAAGGTCCCAAGAGGCAGGAGATTATTTGTGCCCAGGTCTGCAATCTTGAGTCTTTCAATGTGTCAGCACCAGGTGTGAAAGGGAGGACATCTGTGGCAGTGCAAACCTCCTAGACACAAACTCCCCTCCCTTCTCTCTGGGAACATGGACTGTAAAATGACACCAATGATGACCCCTCCAGCCTTAAGTAACTGATGCGTATGTGAGCGCTGTGCTGGTGCCCTTTAGGCTCAGAGGTGGGGCTGACCTCACAGTAATCAACCCTGAACAGATCTGCTGGGAGTGTTTAGACAGATGTTCCACTACAAGTGATTTTTGTCAGAGACCTCCAGCCTTTTTGAAACACTAGAATTTTAGAAAGGGAGTGGTTGAAAAAGGCTCGTTTTCAAGCTCTGCAGGCAACTGTGGGAGTCAGGTACCACTTCATGGAATGACAAAATATCTAGTTATTGAAACAGTTTTTAATCTGTAGAATGAAATTTCCTCCAGCAAAGAAGACCTTCACTTCCACGTGCAGATGTGCATCTGAGACCAGCAGCTCTAGCTTCATGTCAAGATGTTTGTTGGCTCTTGGGGGGTTCATGTGTAGTGAATCCTTCTCTGTCCCAGGGCTTGCAATGGGGCAGGTGAGACTGGTGGCCGGGAGAACATGGGCTCCTCTTCCAAAGTCTGTTGGGGAAGTGGGAGTGGGGTAAGGGAGCCGTGAGGGATGGGTCAGGCTAAATGGGCTTAGGACAGCCTGGGAATCTCCCAAAATGGAGTAGGGAGCTGACAGGCAAGTAGCTCTGTGAAAGGACAGAGTTCCCTTAGGGATCAAGGGATCCCTGTGGATCCAGCTCTCCACCCCTTCTAGTTGTCACCTTGAAGCCAAGCTCTGAAGCCTACAAAAGGACACTGTGGGTGGAGGAGTGCTTCTTATTAAAGGCCTTTTTTCTCTCTTCTGCCTTCCTAAATATCTTTGCATTGTCGCTATTATAAAAGGGAATTGTTTTAGACTGTAGTTTTAAAAAACACAGTATCTTACATTTCAAAGCCCTTTGGATGTTCCGTTTAAAGCAGGTTAGTCTGAGTTTATCCAACAAACTTTCCAGTGAAGCCTGAATGGTTACACATTGGTGTCCTGGTCTGTATTCAAAATTGCAAAACACCCCCCAAAATTTAAAAGCTGGGAAAATTATATCCTATCCACAGCCTGGTTAGGGGCAGCAGTGATTCCTCTTGGCTCTGCTCTCCTAAGGCCCACCTCTGGAGTGGCGTAGGGAGCAGTGTATCTACAGAAGTGTCTGCTTTCTAGGAGAGCGCACATTTGCAATCATTGTGGTCTGCAGTTCTTCCAGGTAGGAAGCAGTAAGCTGGTAAGCATCACCAGCTTGCCATCATGTCTGCCTTCTTAGGTGACTTTTGCTCTTGAACTGATGCCGGGGGTGGGTCATTGGGCTCCCCATACTTTTCCTGCTTATTACAGAGGGAGGCAAGTGTTGCTTCATTGTTAATAAAATCACCTCCACCCTTTCTACCATTTAAATATTCAGACTTGACTCCTAGCAGAGACCATTCCGGCAGTGTGGGTTCATTCAATGCAATACCGCCCCCACGTGGCACAGGGCTCTCGATACACCTCAGGGCACCTGGTGCGGGATTTGTACTACTGCAGAGGCCACCTAAACATGGGGGGTTTGTTATTGTTGTTGTTTGAGAGCTCAGAATGCTGACTGAATTCAGTAAATGGCTGCATTTAAACACCATCACAGAGAAATAGATACCTTGCTGAAAGTAAAACTTTGTAATTTGTAATTTGTGTCACAAATAACTTCTTGCTAAACCCAAAACCTAAACAATTTTTTTTTTTTTGCTGCTTGTAGGAAATGTCTTTTGAAGGAGAGTTTGCTGTTGTTTGTCCTCTCATCAAAAGATCTTTAAAAATGTCAAAGATTCATCTCATTCGTAGGTGTTTCTCCTCCAAGTTACATTTCGGTGCCTGAACCCAGTACTGTCTTCTAATACACATGAAGGCATGCACAGAATTTTTTTGACAGCAGCATACACTTAGAAAGGCCTGGGCAGTCTTTTCGTTCTTTATGATGGTATCATCAAGAGTTGACCTGCAGGGACTGCAAAAACCCATCCTTAACAGACAGAGAGCACCCAGGGCATTTGGAGCTCAACAAGCAGAAAAAAGTTTCTTTCTGGAGCTGCCTTGAAAATGTCCTATAATTCCATTGCTCACCTTAGGTTTGATTATATTTTTTTTTCCAGACTGGCAAGCTTGACCCACATTATCCCAAAGTATGTGGGCACAAAGGAAATGTTCTGGACATCAAATGGAACCCATTCAATGACTTTGTAATAGCGTCATGTTCAGAAGATGCCACAGTAAGTTTACCACCTTGCACTCTGTGTTAGTACCTGGCTAATGTGCTTTTTGTAGAATGAAGTTAAAAGAAACAAAAAACTCATGGATGAGATGTGAAAGCATGCAGATACTTATTTAAGAAGTCGGGTAAGAGTAAGATTCCTTTCTTTCTCCTGAGTTCAGACCTTGTGTGATGCCTTCCAGATGACATACCAAATCAGTGTAATAGGGAAGATCTATTCTGTGGGGGCTTGTGCCTTTTTTTGGTGTGTTTGTGTAATAAAAACAAAATCTGAGTTTAAAATAGAATGGCTAGTTTAATCTCTTTGAAACCCTTTCTTTACTTTAGAATAAAAGCTTCAACACAACATAATCTGGACCAGCTCTTTCAGATTTATTCCCCACAGAGCAAGTTTGAGCTTGTTCCTGCAGTCAGTTGTTCTGTAAAGTCATGCTGGGTCAGGTGTGGTGAGGAATATATGCATCATATTGCATACAGTTCTGCAGTGGATGCTTTGGCTGAAGTTAGCATGGTTAAGATGCAGACACTATAGCAATTGAAAGATTCAAGTCATGTTTGTAAGGGACAATTTAGCTCATATCTTCCTACTAGAAGGCCACTTTCAAAAGATCTTGTAATAAGTGTGATGTTGACACCTTTGACAGTGAGGACATCTAACTAACTACCATGCTTCCATGCTTTTTTCCAGAGATCCCATATGAGATCCCACAGGGTTTATTCTCACTCTGCCATACAGCATCAGGGAGGTTACTCCTGTCATTTTCTCTAGCCCTGGCTTGGTTCACATGCTCTGCCATTTTAGTTCTGCCAAAAAGTCACTCTTGATTATAAGCTTTTTAGATTGTCTTTCCTGTTTAGTGACTTGTCTTTGCTTGTTTGGATATGACCTCTGGCTTTTTTGTTTTGTTTTGTTTTGTTTTAAGGCTTCTTTCAGTTTCTGAACTGATGGTAAAGATTTTATCTTCCAACCTGTATGCCAGGTTATTATCTTCCAAACTTTTGCTGTCTCAGGAAGTATGACATAGCATGGTTTATCTGTGGCAGAGGCCACTGCCTTGGTCACTGTTTTGAACCTCATATGAGAACTGAACACAATCTTCAAAACATCCCACTGCAGTTATACTTGAAGGGAAGGTTAGGTGCTTTCTTTCACTGCCTCTCTAGGCAACCTGTTCCTGTTCTTCACTCCTCACACGGGGAATTTTTTTCCTTCCAGTGTATTTAATGACTGCGATATCTTACCCTGAATTTCAAGACAGAGCCTGGCCCTGTTTTCTCAGTAGTCTAGTAGGTACTGAAGGCTTTTACCAATTTACCTGGAAGCTGTCTCTTCTCCAGGCTGAGCAAGCCCATCTCCCCCAGCTTCTACTCACAGGATAAAGTGCTGCAGACTCCTGAGCATCCTGGTGGCCTCCACTGGACTCACAAGTTTATCAGCATCTTTCTCACACTGGTGGGTACAAAACTGGGTGGACTATCCCCAGCTTTCCTTTCCAGTTTTCTCCAGAAACTTCACACTGGATCTTTCCTCAGACTAAACAATGGAAACATGGAGCATGTCACTGGTCTCAGTACCAAAAGCTGTTCCAAGAACTCTGTTTTTGACTGTCCTCTCTTTTTACTACTCTCCCATCCTCATCCTAGCAGCAGGAAATGGTATCTTAGGGGTCCCCTGCACTGTGACATGGTGTAGACATCTCCTCCCTGCCTGCTGAGTGTTACTTGGGGTCACTGTCTTTTCTGATACCTCGTAGCTAGACCTTGGAAGTCACTTTGTCCAAGCACTACTCAAAGAACTGGGTTGCTCCAAGCCTGGTTTGGATGAGCTGGGAAGATCTCTAAGGTTACAGATCCTGTGGCCTTGCTAGGTCCTTCTTCCAGGTGTTGAGTATCCTTCCAGGGAAAATATCTTTCCAGGGAAAAAGGGATGCCTCTGATCTCCAGGCATTCCCCTATTGCCATATACATCCATTGCCTTTGATGCTCTCTTTGTGTACCTTCAAAGAATTTAGCTCCATCTTCTCTGTGCCTTCATCCTATGTAGTTGAAAGGCAGCCAGAGGCTGAACAAATTGTTTTCTTTCCAGCTCTCCTCAGATTCACCTCCTTCTCATCTCATGTCTGCTGTTGGACTCATTCTGTGGGTCAGCATCTTATTTAACCTGGCCTGTTCTAGAGAGCTCAGATTGGACATACTGTTGAGACATCTTCTCAGCAGTACTTTCTCTATTTTAAGAGAAGACTGAGAAAGGTTTTTTTGAGGGTCACAGAGGTGTCCACCACTTCTACTGGGCTGGACATGAGAGGAGAAGCCTTCCTTCCAGTCTGTTGTTAAAAGACTGGTGCTCTCTTCTATTTCTGAGCATTAGCAAGTAAGACTTGTGTGCAGGAATGCATCTAATTGCTTACTGGGCTAGGCCTCCCTTTGAGGAAGGCTACAAGCTTCTGAGTAGATGATGGAAATTTCACTTCTCCCACATTTCTCAGAGGTTTCTTGACCATTAACCAGCCTTTCTGGAGCTTGCCCTGGTGGTACTACTGTTACCAAAAATCAGTAAATATAAAAACTCCTCAACAGTAACCTATCATTAAGAAGCAGACATTCTTTATTCAGCTGGAAGCATGAGGGGATATCTCCTCTGAAATACTGTGCATGCTGGCTACAAGAGAAACTCCTGTTGTTTATATGCTATATTTTATGTACATAGTCAAGGAATTTTCCCTGAATAAACATACAGACATATAACAATAATTTCCCTCAAATCAGTAACATATTTTCTCTCCCTTTTACATGTGCATTTTTCTGCCCTGGGGATCTCTTTGGTCGTCCCTGGTGGTTGGTGACTCCCAAAGTCACACTTGATCAAGCAGTAAAAGTTGGCACAACTGGGCTGGTTGCTTTCCAGTTCTTCTTCTTACAGAATGGGCATTGTGCAGTTCCACAGGCCAGTGGTTTCTGAAGAATAGGAGTTGTATTAGCCCACCAGGTGCAGACAATTTTTCATCTGGCAGCACTACAGCTATCTTTTGTGGTGCGTAGCTGTAGCTGTGTAGAATGGTCTTTTTGAGCATGGGAAGGATTGTATGTTCTTTGGGAACACCGAGTTCCACTTCCCACTGCTGTTTCAGGCAAGTCCAGGACTGAGGCCAATGCAAATGCCTAGGGGCTGAGAGTTTGAGCTTATCCTCTTACCCCTTCTGTTCTTCTTGGTAAATCATCAGGCGTGAAGAGTTCAACTTGTTGAAGATTTGCTCCCTTCTGGTTAGAGGATTAAACTCTGTGCCTTTTACTTCATTTTATCAGGCTTTCTTCAACATGTAGCAGGGTAGACAGCTTGTTCGTGCTTGGGTTGTCCATGCTTGCTCTGCAGGCCTGAGTCCAAGGCCTGCTGGTTCTGCACACTGAAAAACTGGCAATTTCGGCCATTTAATGCACCCTGAGATTCCAGCCAGGTGCTTTTCTCTGCTTTTATCACCAACCATTTCACAGCATGAAGAGTGCATGGTTCATTCTAGACAGTTCTTGTCAGCATGAACAAAAACTATTTTTCCCTTTTCTAGTCTCTCAGCCCCATTCCTTTTGTGACAGCTGTTGAAACTGTGAAGAATCAGTCAGTTCGATTGCAAAGTGTGACGTTTCTCTAATTGCTGTAGAAGTTCATGTGGATACTGCTGGATTCTACAGCCCTTATGTTTCTGGTGGGCTTGATTCCGTATAAACACCGCTGAGAAGAGTGCTTATGATGTTTTCCAGGAGGTCCCGGAATTTGGGTTTGCTTCTTATTTGTCTTAGAAAGGAGTGATCCTCAACCAAACAGTAGCAGACTTGGGCAGCTGTGGATGATTTCCACAAACTGTGTTCCAAAGAGCATTTCACTTTTGCTTCAGGCTAAGAACTAGAAAAATTATGACACAAGCATAGTAATTTTCACTGAGCCAAAGGATTTAATCATCTGTTAGCATCCTAAATACATGTGTTTCTAGAGTTAGTGTGGGAAAGACTCCTTTTATACCCACATAGATTCAGTCCCTCTTGCTAGTTTCCTCTGTTGTTTTCATCCACCACAGGAGGACAGAGCATTTTAGTCTTCATGCAGCGTCCTTCTAGAAGGACCCAGAGCTGTAGGTGGGCCTGTTACAAGACAGCACACTCCCGGTGCTGGATGGCTTCAGTGGGGTGCTGCCTGGTGTCTCTGCTCAGGGTGTCTGCTTTGAGGCCACCTCTGTGGTGTTCTCTGAACTTTGGCAGATTGCTGTGTCATTTGCAAAGCGTTCAGCACCAGCGCAGATTTCTGTGACACACATTACTATAGCTGTTGTCTGACCAGAGGAGTTCTCAGTTCTTCTGCCAGGTGACATTGAATGGATCCTCAGGACCAGGATGAAGAGGCCCAGGAGAGGATTGAGCTTGGATCAGTCACTGCTATAATATCATAGAATCATAGAATTATAATATAGTTTGGGACTCAGATTTTCTGGCTACTGCTCAAAGTTTTTTAAGAGGCAAGGTCAACAAGATCAGTGGTTTACTTCTTCCCCTTGGGAATAACTTTTCATAATTGTGCTGACAGGTCTAAAGGTTGGATTGCCAAATTTAAAGAAACCCTATTAGGACTGCTATTGAAAGATGGAACATAAAGAGGAGTTTTCAGATCCACAGAAAAATAAAGATACAAATGATGAGGACAGGCATTCAAAAAAGCCAGGTGCATCTCTATTCACTCCAAAGGGAACAGTAATTCCAAGGCAGTTAATAGCTGTTGGTAAATTCAAAATTAGCTCCTTCTCAGGAATCTGATAAAGACCCATCCTGTGCCATTCAGGTTAAAATCTGGGACATTCCCAATCAGTTGCTAAAAAGAAACATTACCACTCCGAAGAAAGAACTTCTTGGGCACGCTCGAAGAGTCGGTCTGATTGAATGGCACCCCACGGCTGATAACATCCTCTTCAGCTCTGGCTATGACTACAAGGTGGGTCTGTGCTTCTATGACACCCTGTTTGGCTGTGTATTTTGAAAAGGGTTTTGATTTTAAGCTGTAAGATGGTACTAAGGAGTTTGGAAGCTTTCTTCAAGGGAAAATTCCATGGTGACTGAAAGGCAAAAGGATATTGCTGTAAGTTCAAAAGGACTGTCTTTATTTTCCAGTCTTCTGATGAACTTCAGTCTACTCTGCCCTTGTCATTTACTGAATTGGATGCAACATGCAACGCCATCCAGTTTTCTTTGTACTAGTGCATGTATCTGCACTGATGTTGTCTATTTTTATGTATAAAATGTGGTTGCAAAGGAAATTAAAATATTGGACATTCTTAGCTGACACTGATACCTATACATGTAGAGAAAAGACAAAAAAGTAAATAGAGTACACAAAGTCCCTGGTGTATGATACAGCAAAGAGCTGATTTGGTTTTATTACTTTTACTCCAGATAATGATCTGGAACCTTGATGTCAAGGACGCTGTTCTTTCCAACCCAGTGAAGATTCTTGACGCTCACAAAGATGTGGTCCTCTCCATGTCATTCAACACAGACGGCAGTCTCCTTGCCACTGCTTGCAGGGACAGAAAGATACGTGTGATAGACCCTCGTGCTGGAACAGTCCTGCAGGTAGGTTGGGTTCAGAGGTTTATGGTCCATCTGATCTCACCTCTTGGAGTGTTCCCTCTCCTGGGTAGCTTCATTGCCACAAAGGATGATGCATCTGTGCCCTGCATTGCCCAAGGCACTATGTGATGCTGTTCCCTTTTACTTTCCACATAACACTTGCTGTCATTGTTGAAAACAGGGATTTTGATTTTGAACTTGATACCATGTTCCTTGCTCCCTGAAACCTTGCTTGGATTGTATTATTTTCATAGGGGTCTCCTGCTGCCCTCTGAGGGACATCATGGGAGGGAATATAGAGATCAGGTGGGCAGGTGGATGCAAGTGTACATATGTCCCAATGATCAAGGTTGTTCTTGTTGCCTGCCTTTGTTGGCTAGGTGAAGCTGGCTGTATTTTGTAGCTATTTGGACAGTTTTGTGTACACAGAAAGTTCAGCCTGCAACTACTAGAGACTGTTGCCTTGCAAATGTGAGAATCAATAGTTATGGAGGTGAGATTGGCTCAGCTGGTCAGAGCAGGGTGCTGATAACACCAGGATTGTGGGTTTAATACCAGTATGGGCCATTCGCTTAAGAGTTGGACTTGATGATCTTTGTGTCCCTTTCAACTCAGAATATTCTGTGATCTGTGGCTGAGCTTTCAGGAATGATCCTGAACAGTTTAGGCCACGTTTTTCAGATGCCTCTGAAATCCTGCTCACCATAGTTCAGCTGGGCTGAGCAGATCTTTCAGACGTGAGTGAATGAAAGTACTACATACACTGTTGCATAGCTACATGAAATGTAGCTATGCAACAGATGTTGTCTTACTCATGCAATGTCCTTTCTCTTCTGCAGGAAGGAAGCTACAAGTCTCACAAAGTCAATAAAGTCTTATTCCTTGGAAACATGAAAAAGCTGTTTTCTACTGGAACATCTTGCTGGAATAATAGGCAAATTGCATTATGGGACCAAGTGAGTTGGACGAAAAATCTTAACCATACCAGCTTCAGTTTTCTCTCTTTTGCTGTCCCTTTAACTTTCCACCTGCCACATACACAAGAATTGATTTATAACAGCAATTCAGAAGTGATCTGTCAGATTCCTGAAGGGCCATAAGTCTTACAGCTGTGAGAGCTAACTGAGTTCCTGGAGAAATTTTCAACATAGAAGCCTAAGAGAACAAAGTGAATGCTGTGCCCATGTCCTGGTTTTGGCTGGGATAGAATTAATTTTCTTCTTAGTAGTTGGCACAAGGTTGTGTTTTGGATTTAGTATTGAAAGCACACTGACATTTGGGGTATTGCTAAGTAGTGCTTACCCTAAGGCAAAGACTTTTCAGTGTCTCATGCTCTGCCAGTGTGCAGGTGCACGAGAATCCAGGAGGGAGGATATCCAGGACAGCTGATCTGCACTGGCCAAAGGGATATTCTATACCATAGAACGTCATACTCAATTGGGGGGAGTTGGTCAGGAGCCATGGGTTGCTACTCAGGGACTGGTTGGGCATTGGTCAGCACGTGGTGAGTGGTTGTGTTGTCCATCAATTTTTTTTCTTGAGTTTTATTCCCCTCTCTCTTCTTTTCATTACAATTGTTCTATATTTTGCTGCTTTTTTTTCAGTTACTGAACTGTTCTTACCCCAACCATTGGGATAAGAATTTATCTGATTTTCTTCCCTATCCCACCAAGGGAAAGTGAGCAAATGGCTGCATGGTAGTTAGTTGCTGACTGAGGTTAAACCACAACAGCCCACTACAAGAAGAAACTGTTCAAAGGACCTCTGTGTGGTTACTGTAGCTCTGACTTGACTCTTACTGGTCTTACTGGCAAATGGGTCCTGGTGCTGGAAAGAGAAATTGAGCTCTGGACAGCCTACTCAGACGGCCTACTCAGATGAAGCCCTCAGTGAAGAAAAGTGTGTCGAGTGTTTTTGATTTCTGATGATTCCTGATGATAGAGTACTGAGGTAGTGCTTAACTGGTAATTTCCAAGACACGTTTTCCTGTCAGGATGGCTGCTGGCCTTATGAAACCCTGCTCTCATCTGCCTTTCATATGCAGTGAGATGTTTTTACTTTGTCAGCATCTAAGTATGTCCCTCTGCATCAACCACCATGCAGCACAATCTTTTATCTCTTTGTAGTGCTGTCACGCTTTGTTACCAGACAAAGCTGGTAGACCAGGTTTATGATTTGCTATGTTTCGGCTATGTTTGGACATAGCTTCTTTGCACATGTGAGAGGCAAAGCACTATGTTCCTGCCTGAAGGCTTTCCACAATGGTAAGCAGTGCTGTGACACTTCACGGGAATTGTGTCAGGGTTTTACATGCTTGGTTTAAGAACATAGCGGGAAGGTATGCAAAGCTTCCTTAGGAGGGCACAGGGATTGGCACAGGGCCTGCCCAGCAGGCCTCTTTCTCAGGCCCACACCTGTCTTTGTATCTAAACAGAAGCTCTGGCTTGCTGCAGCCTGCAGCTGGTCAGTTCTGCAGGAGATAATGTGCATTAACCCTATGCTAAATACAGGTTTATGTGAGAATCACCACGTGAACAGCCATAGGACATGAGACTCTGCCCTGTCAGTCCTCCCAACATCATTCCCTTCAGCAGTGCAGAGGTAGCTTTATACAAGACATGCCAGGTTTGCACGTGAAGTGGTGTGCTGTGTCCTCCTACATGGCTTACCTGCAAAAGGACAGTGGGAGGTTCTGTCTTTGCAACAGGCACCTCCCCACTGTGCAGTGCTGAGACTGCCTGGCTGATGCAGGCTGCTTTTGTGGGTGGTGCATTATTGTGAAAGTATTGCCTTGACTGGGGGGTTTTGAGAGAATCGAGTAAAATTCAGTGTGAATTTTACACCAGTGATGCAGGTATACCCTGAAGGCCCCTTCATCTCCTGGGGTCTAGCCCATGTAGAGGCAGGCAGTGTTTCTTACCATGTCTGCCCTAAAATGCCATCAGATGGTATCATCTGAGGTGTTATAGTGGTAGGAATTGATGTCCTGCCCTCAGTCAAGGCCTGGGACAGAGCACCCATTTCCCACCCCAGAGCTTTGCAGCAGTCTGTGCATGGCCCCCTGCCCAGGGCTGTGGGTCATTACAGAGCTGGGCTCTCATGCCACTGCCAGGTGGGTTCAGGTGAGGTGTCCTGGACTGGACGTGACTGACAGGTGATTGCAGCTGACTCATTTTCCTGTGTCCTGCCCAGAATGACCTTTCTGTGCCTTTACTGGAGGAGGATCTGGATGGCTCCTCGGGACTACTGTTTCCTGTCTATGACTCTGACACACACATGCTTTATGTGGTGGGAAAGGTAAGTGCTTTCCACATCAGCAAGTGCATGCCTGTTTGATTTTGCTGTTGGCCCCTATTGTGACAGACTGAGGTCAAAGATGCTCTTGAAGCGTGTTAACCCAAGGAAATAAGCAGATGGGGTGGGGCCAGAGGGTGCTTCATCATCAGGCCACATTTACCACGTTTACAGATGTACCATGTTTATTGTGGAGAGGTACACAGCTGGGTCCTAACTTTCCCATATAAGAATTTGAGGCTAAACGTTTGGTTCATTGTTGATCCTGCATGGCTTCTTGGGGCCAGGAATTCTTCTCAGACTGTCATGCTGAACAGCAGTCTGGCTGATGTTGCTTTTCTTTGTCTTTAGGGTGATGGAAACATACGGTACTATGAGATAAGTCCTGAGAAACCATACCTGAACTACCTGATGGAATATCGTTCTCCCTTACCGCAGAAGGGAATTGGTGAGTGGCAGAATGTCTAAAGTTACAAGAGGATTGTGGCTTTTTTTTATTGTAGAGGCTGCCAGAGTCTAGGACTATCCAAAATACCATTTAGAAAAGAGAATGGGTCTGGTTCCTGCACACAGGTTTACAGGCGCTTACAGTCAGCTCAGCCCAGCTCACCCAAATATGACAGGTAGTATTACAGGGTCAGAACTTGGGAAGGGCCCCTCTGACCAGCAAAGCGTGGGCTGGGCAGTTTAACCTGTCACTGCTGCATCTCCTCTCACATACCTGGTCAAGGTGGAAAGGAGGATAGTCTGGATTTAAAGGTGGAGAATGCTCCTTGCCATTTGTCAATCTGCTTCAAGATTTTTGACATTGAAATCTATTTCCATCATTCCCACTCTGTGATTTCTCTGGTAACAGATGCTTCACAGGTTAATGCCTTCAGTCTTTTTTGCTTGTCTACCTTCTTTTTTACTGACATTTCCTATTCAGAAATAGATATACTATGATTTGGTCACCTCTACTCCCTTGGAGACCCTTGCTTATTAACCTGTGTATTACCCCCTGTTTAACTCATTCAAGTAATCGAATTTAGCTTTCAGCCCTCAGACCTCATTGGTAACCCTTTCTTGAACCTTTTCCCATTTACTCTATGAGTCATATTGCTTTACATGTTTCTAGGATCATTAACACCTCTCCACTCTATCTGTGGACGCTCCTGCTCTTAGAGGACATTGGTAGAAATATTTGGCAGCACTGAATTTTGTGCCAGCAGGTTGCATTCCAAAAAAAATTAAAAGGAATATATTATTTAAAAAGTAACTTAAGGATCTCCTCATTATTCAGTTTTTATGATACTTCCAATACAACATCCTTATTTCTCATTGTTGTTGTCTCTTTAAAAATCATTTAATGGAAAGGAAGTGTTTTTAAACAAAGGTTTTAAAACATTTTAAACAAATGTTTTTAAAAGGCTTAAGTGAATCATGTCTACTTCCCTAACCTGCTTTGTTCAGCTGATCAAGCAGACTGCTAAGGTTATTGTACAGGACTTCCTTTTCCATATTACCAAAACAAAGTACTGTGTGAAGGAGTGGAGTTTAGATTCACTTTTAGATGAGGGGAAGGCTAACAAGGCTGACATCCTACTGGGAGTCTGTTATTGTCCACCCAGCCAGGAAGAAGAGGTGGACAACTTATTCTGTAAGCAACTGGAGAATGTTTCAGAATCATCAGCCCTTGTTTTTGTAGGTGACTTCAACCTGCCAGACATCTGCTGGGAACTTAATACAGTAGAAAAGAGGCAGTTCATGAAGTTCTTTGAGTGTGTGTAGGACAACTAATTTGTGGCAGCTGGCGAGTGAGCCCACCAAGAGAGGCACTATGTCAGACCTGTTGTTTGCAAACAGAGATGAGCTGGTGGGAGATGGGATGGTTGGAGGTCACTTGGGGCACAGTGATTGTGAAATTATAGAGTTCTTGATTTGGTGAAATCAGGAGGCACATCAATAAGACTTTTACATTGGACTTCTGGAGGGCTATGTTTAATTTGGCCTATGTAGGAGGCTTATTCAGAGAGTTCCTTGGGAAGCTCCCCTTAAAAACAAAGGAGTCCAACAAGGTGGGCGTGCTTCAAAACAGAGATTTTGGGGGCACAAGAACAGACTGTCCCTGTGTGCCAAAAGATGAGCCAATGAGGAAAACATCCAGCCAGATGGGCAACAAGCTTTTGAATGAACTTAGGAATAAAAAGAGGATGTATCATCTTTGGAAAGAGGGTCAGGTCTCTCAGGAAGTATTTAAGGGAGTTGCCAGGGCATGTAGGAAAAAAAATTAGGGAGGCCGAAGTTCAGTTTAAAATGGCGACGTCTGTAAAGGATAATAAAAAATCTTTTTACAAATATATTAATGGCAAAAGTAAGGGTAAGACCAACCTTTGTTCTCTATTGGACGGGGGAGGGAACTCAGTAACTGCAGATGAGAAGGCAGAGGTGCTTAACTCCTTCTTTGCCGTGGTCTTTAGTGGGAAGAGGCTGGAACAGGTGTCCTCCTGGGTTGGTGGATGGTGTCAGGGAGCAGAATGGTGCCCCTGTTATCCAGGAGGAGGCAGGCAGAGAACTGCTGAGCTGCTTGGATGTTCATAAATCTTTGGGACCAGATGGGATCCATCCCAGGGTGATGAGGGAGCTGGCAGATGAGCTTGTGAAGCCACTCTCCATCAGTCCTGGCTCACTGGTGAGGTTCCAGATGGCTGGAAGCTGGCCAATGTGACTCCCATTCACAAAAAGGGTGGGAAGGAGGATCCTGGTGATTACAGACCAATCAGCCTGACCTCAGTACCCAGTAAGGTTATGGAGCAGTTTATTCTGAGTGTCATCAGGCAGCACTTACAGGATGGCCAGGGTATCAGACCCAGCCATCCCAGACCCATGGGTTTAGAAGGGGTAGGTCATGTTTGACCAACCTGGGCTCCTTTCATGACCCAGTGACCTGCCTGGTGGATGTGGGAAAGGCTGTGGATGTTGTGTACCTGGACTTCAGCAAGGCCTTTGGCACTGTCTCCCACAGCACACTCCTGGAAAAGCTGGCAGCCCACGCTTGGACAGGAGCACTCTTTGCTCTTTGCTGGGTCAGGAACTGGCTGGATGGCCGGGCCCAGAGAGTGCTGGTGAACAGTGCTGCATCCAGCTGGCAGCCACTGACCAGTGGTGTCCCCCAGGGGTCTGTGCTGGGACCAGCTCTTTTCAGTATTTTTATTGACTACATGGATGGGGGTATTGAGGCCTTCATTAGCAAATTTGCAGACAACACTATACTGGGAGCATGTGTCACTCTGTTGGAAGGTAGGAAGACTCTGCAAAGAGGTCTGGAATGGTTGGATGGATGGGCAGAGTCCAATGGGATGAAGTTTAATAAGTCCAAGTGCTGAGTCCTGCATTTTGGCCACAATAACCCCTGCAGTGTTATAGGCTGGGGATGGTGTGGCTGGACAGTGCCCAGACAGAGAAAGACCTGGGAGTTCTGGTGACAGCAGCTGAACATGAGCCAGCAGAGTGCCCTGGTGGCCAAGAAGGCCAAGGGCATCCTGGCCTGGATCAGGAATGGTGTGTCCAGGAGGAGCAGTGAGGTCATTCCTCCCCTGTACTGGGCACTGGTGAGGCCACACCTCGAGTGCTGTGTCCAGTTCTGGCCCCTCAGTTCAGGAAGGACATTGGGACACTTGAGCACATCCAGAGGAGGCAGCGAGGCTGGTGAGGGGCTGGGAACACAAACCCTGTGAGGAGTGACTGAGGGAGCTGGGGTTGTTTAGCCTGGAGAAAAGGAGACTCAGGGGTGACCTTATCACTCTCTGTAACTCCCTGAAAGGAGGCTGGAGTCAGGTGGGATTGGTCTCTTTCTCCAGGCAGCAACTGACAGAAGGAGAGAACATGGTCTTAAGCTGCACCAAGGGAAATACAGGTTGGAATTAGGAAAAAGTTTTTTACAGAAAGAGTGATGAAGTACTAGAATTGTCTGCCTGGGGAGGTGGTGGAGTCACCATCCCTGGGTGTGTTTAAAAAAAGATTGGATGTGGCACTCAGTGCCATGGTTTAGTTGAGGTATTAGGGCATGGATTTGACTCAATGATCTTGAAGGTCTCTTCCAGTAGAATCTTCTGTCATGTAGAATGTACTGCTTAGTGAAGTCACTGGGTATTAGTAGAAAACTAAGCTTGGGTGCCATGAAGCAAGGTCTACAAGCATAGGGAATGTCTTTTGTCAAGGGAATTGATGTGTATATAACTTTGGAGTGTACATGCTAATGGGAGAGAAACCCACTGAGGTTATCAGGTACTTGGAGACCTTGTGTGGTTTAGCCCAAACACAAATGGACAGAATAGATATTCACACCCTTCTCATTCTCATTTCTGCTTTGGGACAGCATTGGGGGAGGGTACTTGCCTGAAGGCATTTCAACCATGTGTAGCTATTCTGGTGTTGTTTAGTGTAGAAGGGAATACAGGTGGCCTAGTCCCTGATAAGCAACAGATGTGTTAATTACCCAATACAGCCTTGCCCCTGATGAGTCACAGCTACAGCCAATAAAGATAAGTGAGATAAAAGGGAGTGGGGTTGGCTGGTCAAGGGAGGACCTTGAGGAAGAAGAAAGATCCTGAGGAAGGAAATAGTGAAGGAACGATACAGAAGCGAATCATTAAAAACCAATATGATCACAGATAAAGACCCTCTAACCAATTTAAGTTAGAAAGTGGCCGGGTTTATTCACTGGTGAGTGGCATGGAGTCATCTCTGAAAGGTGTGACCACCTTGAGCAAGGTCCTTTTCCCTCTCTTTATTTCCCAAGATCTTACATACAATACATATCCATAATCCCAGCACCTCCCATCTCCATTCAGTATTAAAATGAGGCCATCAGTCCTTCATGTGTGCGCAGTCCTTCTCTTGAATTGGGTCAGTGGTCTCAAAGGATGAAGTCAGGAGAGCTTCACCAGGTCTCTGTGACCCTCTGGCATGATCCAAGCCCCCCTGCTTTGTGACTGATATGAAGTCCAGGTGCTGGCCATTGTTCTCACTGGTTTTAATCTGTTCTTATAGCAGTTCACTTACCCCACTTTCTTCTATAAACAAGCTCTTAATAGCAAGCAATATAACAATTAACTCTATCTTAAGTATCTAATAATCATTAACCTACCATTTGCTTATCTAACTTACATCTTGATCAATATAAATTGCTTTTAACCCTTTGCTACAATCTTGTCTTTAAAATCATGATTCAGAAGGACTGGGCAAAACAGGAGAGAGAATCACTCCTGTGAGGACTGTCTGGGTCTGCAGCTAGAGCCTGTTGCTGGAACCTGCAGTTGTACTCTAGTTAGGTAAAATCCTGCAGTCAGAGTCTGCAAACCAATACTTGCAGTCAGAGTTTAGCAGGCAATAACCAGCAGTCAGAGGCTGCAAGGGAAACCTACAGCAGGAGCTTGCTGCAGCCAGAGCCAGTGAATAGTTTGAATCAGGATGGCTCAGCTCTAAAGAGGAATAAACCAGGATCCATTTCATGCTATGTTAAATGAGAAGTCTGTGCCTTGGCTCATTTCTACCCTCTAACAAGAGGGCTGCTGCAACAGTTTAGGTGTCCTGAAATTCCTTCCTAGTGATCCTGATACTCAAATCCTGTTGCATTCTGTTCTGTTATAGTCACTCAATTTGGACCCCATTAGAATCAATAGTGAACAGGAGGCTTAGCATGAAAACCACACTCTGTATGTAACAACATAATCTGACAGGAAAAAAAAATTACTTAGTCTTGTCATTTGTGCCACTGAGCCAGTTTTGGATGCAGATGTCAAACTATGCTGATGCTATGACTGCTTTCATTGTTTGATGACCCTTTTCACATGGCTTATGACATTAACTTTCCTAAGGAGATTTAGACTCTATTTATTTCATGATTTTATCCCAGGAACGATGCCAAAGAGAGGTCTTGATGTGGCAGCTTGTGAAGTTTTCCGTTTCTACAAACTGATTCCGACTAAAAGCCTTATTGAGCCCATCTCTATGATTGTGCCTCGACGGGTAAGTCAACCTCAGGTCATGTTCATATCCAAGGCAAATATCAGTGGAAAAATGAGGGCACTGCCTCCTCTCTGTGACTCTTGGGGGCAGGAGAATAGGTAGAACAAGAGATTTTCTCTCTCCTGGCATGTGGGACATAGCTGACCAGTTTCTGGGGCAGCCCTGCCAACAAACCTTATGTGGGTAACTCAAGATTTACTCAGGAGTTAGGTCTCTGTTTAATGTCTGACGTTCAGGACATGCTGCCAGGTCTGCTAGCTATCTTTAAACTTCTCCAATAGAATCTGCTTGACATAATGACAAAAGAGGGAGAGGGGTGGGAGCTGATGTTGGGTGGCATAAAAGTCTCCTTGTGGAAGGAAGAAGAATCACCCTCGTAAAAGAGGAATGATGAATTCATGTGTCTATACCCCTTGAGTAGAGTTGTGTTACAGACTGTTGTTCTGCAGCATGTAAGGCATGACCTGTTGCACTAAGGGTGATACAGGAGTAAGTCTCAGAGCTGGTGTCATTAAAGAAAGAAACAGGCCTTGAATCTGTAGCTAGCCAAGGTAGCTTCCATGTGACTGTGTGAGCATAGGTACATGGGAAATGTCAGTAATGTGCTTTCTGCTTCCAGAAAGTAGAATATGAAAAGAAGGTATGAGTTCCTTGAATTCAGAGACATAGGAGAACTAATGCTCATTGGAACTCCCAACCAGGTGTGTTCCTCCAGCTTTATCTCGTTGGCCAGTCAGTCAGTTGATGATCAGCTGATGGTTTGTGACTTGTCTGTCCTTTGTGTCCACATATTCATCCTTAGGAATATGTGAAGGAGTATCTCTGTGAGGGTAGAGTCGGCGACAAAGTATCTCTATAAGCAAAGTTGCAGGGGTAGCATGTGGTTTATTATGAGGGCCTTGCTTGTAGCTGCTGGGCACAGCTAAAGCAGGCCAGGAGAGCAGAGAGCGAGGTCCCGAATACCGTACATTAAATATCTTTCCAAGTTGAATAGTATGAGTTGGACCAACCAATCTAATATAACAAGAAGATAACAACATTTATATACAGCCAATAGAAATGTCCCATTACCTAAGGCAAGCAGAAGGGAATTGTTTAATCAAGGGAGCTGGCCCTCAGCTTAGCACATTGTTGTTCACAAGCTGATGGCTCTGTACCTTACACCCTAAATCTCAAAGCTTGCTTTCATTTCTATCTCGCTTGTTGAACTCAGACTCCCAGAATCTAAACCACCATATTTGCAAGGTCTTTCTACTTCATCCTTCCCAACAAATATGATTTCATGGGAGCTGAGTTAGCCTATGTCAGCCTCCTCCATATCGAGATTTCTCCCGATAACTCCGAGGGTCCAGCCAGCGGAGAAATGGCTTAATAAAATAGCGAGACGGCTTCCCAGGATATGCTTTGTAAAATAAAGTTTTAATAACAGGAAAAATAATAAACGTTACAAAATGAAAAGAGATAAGCCGAGCACAGTGTACCAAGCAAAGCTACACAGGCTAAGGCACTCCCAAAAAGCCTCGTGTACCCTTATGCAGGCCCTTTAGTACTCGATGGTCTAGGTGGGCTTTTTTGGCTCTTGGCCCAATGAGATGGACACTAGACTTTGAGGTGCACTTCTAAAGTCCTATCACTGTGTCTGTGCTGGGACCGAGCCAATTACAGCGAGCAGGCTATAGAAAATTCTAGCTTCACTTCCTTATATGGAAACACCTGCTCGGGTACAGAAATGCACGACTACATCTCACCCTGTAAAATCATATTAAAAAAAGAAAAAAAAAGAGAAATAGTTACTTTGAAAAAATTCTCACTTTTGTTCATAATTGTGATTGTGTCAATAACTTATTGTTATTTAACAATTTGGTTTATAGTTAAGCTGTAGTTTTATGGATTACAAAATTTTAAATTTGGTACTTTCTTTTTATTAGCCAATCTTTAAAATTTAATATCTAGTCTCAAATTACATATGAATCTTATTTTACTCTTTGTTTGGGGAGATTTTTTCAAGTGAACTATATTTTCTTTTTCTTCTACATAAAGATTTGATAATAACTTTTAACATACAACAACGAACAATTTTGACATGACAATAATAACTTCAGAAATTTTAACAGTGCATCTTTTATAAAACTTAAGTCTCTGCTTCAAACGTATTTCAGTGTCTATAGTGCTGGGTTGTGTCAGAATGCAGAAGTCCTCTTGAAGCTACCATCCGGGGTCATCTAGTGTCTTTGGTGTGTTCTTCTCTCCTTTCTTCTTTTGTAGTTGTGACTCAACTTCTTTTGCAGGAACTTTCTTAGAGTCTGTACCTGTGGAGACAAACAAAACCTCTCTCCCTGCCATAAAGGACAGGCTCTAAAATTTGTCTTGTTTTCAGAATTTTTATGAATATGAGAGATTAAAAAACATATATATAACTTTGTTCAACTTTTCTATAATAGAAAGCACTACGCCCTTTCCCATTTTTATCTTTTAAAGAGCATTTTTAGCTGTTTGTGTGTTTTTTAACAATAGATTGGCTTTTGAATGAATTAGTTATGTGGTAAATTTGATATGTTGAAAAACTTCTGTAATTTTAAGAACTGTACATTTAGGAATGAGAAATGTTTACAAGAGATGTTTTAATTGTCTTTTTTGGTCTTTTTCTCCTTTATGTGTTGAGGTAGAACATACTTTAAAAAGTGTGTGGTTAGACAAGTGAATTTGTTTGAATTGTTTAAATGGTTGATATTGCATGATACTTGTTTTTAATTTTGAGGGTTAACTTTTGCTGCTATTGATGGTGTAGTTAGTGTTTGGTAGTTTGGGCATGGTTGCACAATTGTCTTAATTTGACTTTGAGATATATGCGACACTTTTTACAAGAGCTGATGTATTTTGATGTATGGTTAAAAGTTTGCTGTTACTTTGCTATTTGCTATAAAACTTAGGAGTTTAGTGTTTGCTTTAACATGTGACACAATACAGTTGCTGTTGAGAAAAAGGAAAAAGATTAGTATTTTAATGTGAATTTTACAATTGATTAGAACTTTTTCTTGAGAGGTCTCTGTTCCCTCTACCAAACTTGCAACATAAAAATTTGTAAACATAAAATATGAACTTTGAAAAACATGTAGACAGTTGTTCTTTTTTGGTTTTGAGATATAGTTTTTTGACTTTCTTAAAATCCTTTTTTTTTTTTTTTTTTTTTTTTTTTTTTTTTTTTTTTTTTTTTTTTTTTGGTGTTAGGATTTTACTACATGGTTATGAGATTTTAGATTTTCTTGACTTATTTATAAAACGAATTGTTTTTAGAGGAGTATGAATTTTGAAAGGTTTTCAATTTAATTATAGAGATGAATTTAATAATTTTTTTTGTAATATTTATACGGGCTATTTTTAAAAACTTTTGAATTTTGAATTAGCTATTTCAATTAAAGATATGAGCAAGCAAAATATTTTTGCAGAATCTTTTCCTGTAAAGGAAAAATTATTTAGGAATTCGCTTTTATAATTAGTTTGGAATATAAATTTTTGGGCAAGTTATTACAATCTTCTTGCTTAATTGACAAAACAGAAAAGAAAAACCTTTTGTTTTGGAATTACTTGGTAGTCTTTTTGAGATCTTAATGAAAAAATTACTTATAAAGTTCTGGGTTTCTTGTTAAAACTGCAAAATAAAAGAATAGGTCAGGGTTTTAAGGTATTTTGAGCCTGCTGCTTTGGTGGATTCTTGTGGTGGTTTTCATGACAGTCTTCTTTTGGACGAAGTCTACTTTGTATCTTGGCTGCTGGAATTGAACTGTTAGCTGTCTCTGTTCTGTTTTCTTGGAGGGTTTTAGACGATGATAAACTTTCACTGCTTCAGTCTTGCTCTGTCCTTGTTTTTGTTTTGTTTTGGTCTCCTGTCGCCAGAGCCGGGCTGGCTCTGGGGTGCTGGTTTCTTTCCTTATGTTGTGCCAGGGATCTATGCTGGCTGATGAATCCTCTGAATCATCAGAGAAACTGCAGGACGTGTGGGAAACCTTCTGATTTTTCATCGGAGTTTGTTTACATTTCTCCGGCATGGGCGCCGCCATCTTGGGGAGGGCAAGTTCCGGGATGTCACATCCGGTTCCCACGCTCCTCACAGCCAGGGCGTGTCTGTCCAGGCTGTGGGTGCCAACCCGGGGCGGTGCCCGAGGCTTGGGACCGCCCATGGAGGGGGAGCCTCCCGTGCTGGAGTGGGAGGAGCTGAGCGACACATCAGATGGGGCGTGCCGCAGCGTCGGGCTGTACTGAGCCCGCCCACCTGGAGCTACAGTTTCTGCCTCAGAGATGGGGAGAATTCCACGTTTTTCTTTGTTCTGTGAGCCCGCGCTTTCAGGGCTTTGTTCAAAACTCGCGCGCTCAAAATTAACGGACCGGGATCGCCCGAATCTCGTACTGGGTGACTGAGGGGGTGGGGAGGGCGGTTGGAATGGAACCCTAGCCTGCTTGGCCACGGCTGGCACAGGTCCCACTCCGGGGGTCTGAGGACGGCTCGGGGGAGGGCTTTGAGCCCTTCCCTGCCTGCTTCTCCTCGGGAGTAAATCAAACCGGTTTTTTCTGGGACTTGGGGCATCAGAACTTGGATTTTTATCTTCATGTCTAAGGTGAGCAGGAGCCTTTTTGCATTTTACTTTCTGGGCTCCTTTTTTATGGTTGCTTTTAGAGGCTTTTCCTAAGGTTTCTCTTTCTGCAGTTTCAAGTGTTTTTTCACTGCTGAGCCTTTCGCCTTCTTCTGTTACAAAGTCTAACACAGTTTTAAAGATGGGTCTTAATTTTAACACAGATTTTTTCTTTGAATTATACAACTTCAATCCTATTTTGTCCCAAAATTCCACTGTTACTGTTTCAGCTGTATTAGTGTCCGGATACTTCTTATAGACCCATTTCACAAGTTTTTTAAGTTCTTTCCTCTCAAACTTATAGTCTTGAATAGTCAGTTTATAATTAAAATAACAAAAGGTGTCTCGCTGTTCTACGGATTGCCGGGTCCCCATTGTCACTCACCAGAATGGCTCTTGTGATCTCCCGGCAGCTCTTGGTTGTCTCCGACTCTCTCAGGTCACTCGGTGATTAGCTGTTCTGTCTCCAGCTCTGCTAGACTGCAGCTTCTCTCTTCTAAAGAGTAATCCACCTTGTACCAGAATCGGTGTCCGGCAAAGACCCCCTCTCACCGGTATAGGGGTTCAGTCAAAAGGCTCCCTCTCAGCCTTTTTGACCCAAAAATGTGGTTTTATTTTCACGACCAAAAAAACCACCACGAGCTTGCTTTTAAAAAAACGAAACCAAGAGCAAAATGGCCTAGCTGAACGTGAGGGCTCTGTCAGCAAACTTCGATTCAGTTACCCTAATGTAGGGTCCCTGTTCGAAGGCGCCATTTATCGAGATTTCTCCCGATAACTCCGAGGGTCCAGCCAGCGGAGAAATGGCTTAATAAAATAGCGAGACGGCTTCCCAGGATATGCTTTGTAAAATAAAGTTTTAATAACAGGAAAAATAATAAACGTTACAAAATGAAAAGAGATAAGCCGAGCACAGTGTACCAAGCAAAGCTACACAGGCTAAGGCACTCCCAAAAAGCCTCGTGTACCCTTATGCAGGCCCTTTAGTACTCGATGGTCTAGGTGGGCTTTTTTGGCTCTTGGCCCAATGAGATGGACACTAGACTTTGAGGTGCACTTCTAAAGTCCTATCACTGTGTCTGTGTTGGGACCGAGCCAATTACAGCGAGCAGGCTATAGAAAATTCTAGCTTCACTTCCTTATATGGAAACACCTGCTCGGGTACAGAAATGCACGACTACACCTCCAGTCTGAAGACCTTGCTGACATGATTTAAATTAGGCCTTACGATGCAATTGTTCTGAGCTGACGTGAGGAGCAGAGAGGTTCACAGCAGGTGGAAAGACTTTATCTCTGAGCTGGTGGGTGCTCATGACACACCCTGTGCTGAAGGGGAATAAATTAGTTTTTCCACCACAATCCAGCATGATCTCTTTAAGCCAAAATCTCACTGACATAGTTACTCTGGACTTCTGTTTTCTTCCAGTCGGAATCATACCAGGAAGATATCTACCCCTGGACTGCAGCAGCCCAACCAGCATTGACAGCACAAGAATGGCTCAGCGGAATTAACAAAGGTCAGCACATGGAGAGCTCCCCAGCCCTTCAGCTCCCCAGGGCTTGGGTAAGCTGCTGCCAGCTCTCTGGCCTATTACCTGCCAGAGAAAGAGGAAAGAAGGAAAAGGAGAGACATAGTAAATATGACTGGAAGCTAAAATAACTTGGTGGCTGTAAATTCTGGAAGCTGCTCTGGTCAGGTTCCTACATGTTCATCTCTGAATGAATTGCTTACTGCTGATTTCTGGGTGTGGTTTGTGAGTATTTACTTGTCTCCTCCCTCCCTAGGGCCTCTCTTGGTATCCTTAAGACCAGGCTCTGAAGCTGTGAACCCTGTACCACAGTTTCTTGAGCCAGAGCCACTCATCAAAGCTACTGACTTGAGCCAGCAACAGGGAGGGGGAGGAAGATTGTCAATGGAGGACAAGCAGAAGCCAAGAGAGAATGAAGATGGCAGAAAAAGGCTGAAAGTGGAGGAGAAACTGCCAAAAAATGAGCAAATGTGCCTCTCCAATGGCTTTGGCATATTTGAGTGTCCACCACCAAAAACTGAAAATGAGGTATGACTGTCTGGGTCGAAGTGTTGGGGCCACAGGGAAGCCCAAAGCCAGATGATAAAAGGATGCCATCCACATGGTGACAGTTCAGGGAGGGTTTATTTTGCAGACTGGTGTTAGTACAAGCTCTTTGTTTTTTCTGGTGCCAAAAGCTCTCTGCCTGCCCTGAGTGCCACATGGGTAGCAGAAACATGGCCCAGCAGCATCCCAGCTGAGGAGGTCTGGAAAGGAGGGGACAGTCAGCGTTCTTGCTTCTTGTGGCATTCTCGTAGCACAGACCTGCCTGGCGGCTGGCTGGGGACAAGGAGGTCCTTGTGGCTTCCAGGTTCTGGAGAAGAGGAGAGAGTTCATGCAGGATAACCCTTTGATGAGAACTGCAGTCAGCAATCCTGTTGAGGCAGCAGGGATTTCTGTGAAAGGACTGGGTGTAGCCCTGGTGCATCCATGTAGTCTTGACTGCCTGTGTTGTGGACCCTGACACAAGAATGAGTCTGCCTCTGCAGCTCACTGCTGAGGGGCAACTTGTTAGTGCAGTGCTATTGGGGTTGGCTGCTGGCTGCAGCATGCACCTGGGAAAGCTCTAGAAAAGATCCTGGCAGCTCCATGATCTGTCTTTAGTCATGGAAACCCAGCTCTCTGTACAGTAATCAAAGCTGGCACTGTGGTGATTTGGTGTTACATCTCTGTTAGTGATTTGTCAGCCTCACAGTGCTGGCAGCTCAGGGACATTTTCAACTACGTGCAGTGTGTTTGGTTTTAGGAACCCTGGAATGATTTTCTACTGCGGGAGCTCAGGACCTCTGAAGGACACAACCAATATGATTTCAGCAGAAGCCCTTTATTGTTTACATTACTCTACATTTATAGATTGTAAAACTACTGGTCACACATTTCTTGGTTGATTCCTCCTTCTTGTCCACATGTCCAACACTCACCCTCCAGGAAACATGATTGGTCCCAGGTTATTGCTCTGTGGGCCTTCTTTATCTAGGTCTTACATTCTTGGTATTCTGTTTCTCAGGCTCTTCTTTTCTTTTTTTAGCCCTGTTTTTCTCAGTAACCTTGACAAATTCCTGAGGGTTCTAATAACAATAGCTGCAGGTGGTTTGGCTGGGGCACTTGCTGGCCCAAGCTGTTCAAATACATTGCAACATTCTACCTACACCTGTACTGAGGTCTCCTTTCATCTCTGTAATAATTTAGCATGTGCACCTTGATAGGGCAGGAATTTCTGCATCTGAATTTCCCTGTGGTGCGAAAAAGGGTATTTTCCCACATATTTCTGAGCTGGCACCACAAGGTTACAGAAGCAGCCTTTGCAGAGCTGGATACTCTGCTGCATGCATAGTGAAAGACTATGCTAGTCCCAGCTGGAAGAGAAAAAGGACTTGCCCAAGATCAGAGAAAGAAATGTGGCAGAAGCAGGAATTTAGACTCCAAATACTTCCTGTGAAACACATGCAGCCATAGCCCAATCTAGTGGACAACAGGAGCACTGCTAATGTTGTCTGCTGGTTGAAGGCCTCCTCTTTCTCTCAGAAGAGATGTGACGGCTCTGGAGGCATTGTCAGGTTAAGCCTTTGTTTTCTTAGAGTAAAGTAAGTAAGATGTGTGTTTTCTTACAGCTTTTACAGATGTATTACCGGCAACAGGAAGAAATCCGTCGACTACGTGAGTTGGTAATCCAGAGAGATGTCCAAATTAAACAGCTAGAGCTGGAGCTCAGAAACCTCAGCATGGACACAGGCAATTACTGAGGTTGCTGGCCTTTGTACTCCTGGACACAGGGAGTGACTGCAGATTACTCCTCCTGGGTTTTTTACTGGGGGTAAAATTGATATTTCAGGCAGCATGGACGTCCCTGGCTTGTGGTGGTCACATTTCCCTAATCATCACCAGACAGTTTTTGATGGATTTGCTGCGCTTCTTCAGGCTCCCCTTGCTTGCCTGCTCACCAGTGTCAGAAGCTTGTGTGTTAATGCTAGTGAGAGACTTTGGAAAATCTTGCTCTTCTGGTCCTGGAGAAACTAAATGTTAAGCTCTAGGAACAACCTGTTTTGCTGCCCCTCCACACGACAGGAGAATGGGAGACTGAAAGCAGCTGCCAGCTTCTCTTCTCACCTTAGAGCCCAGCAATGTGGCTCCTGTGGCTGCCATCCCTTTGCCCAGGGAGTCCACCCTGCTGAGCTTCAGAGGCACCTCCAGCTCCACAGTGGTCCCCATGCACGGCTCTCACCTCACAGCTTGGCCCTGCCCCCAGGGCGTTCAGGAAAGCTGTGGCTGCCCTGACCTGGTGCTGGGGATAGTCCCGCTCCGAGTGGGAGGCTGCACTGGGGGTGCCAAGGGCCGGCACTTTCGCCATAGGAAAAGGAGAGTCAGTGTTGGAGGTCCTACTTTGGAAAGCTGATGACGTGGGCTAGTTCTCACCAGAGGAGCTGAGGAGTCTCTGTGTCCTGTGAGTCAGTGGCCTTCTTTCCCTCTTTCTGCCAAAGACCAGCTGCAGTCAGCTGGGGGTCATCAGAGGTATGAGGAAGGACAGCATTTAAAGCTGCACAGTGTTGGCAATGGGGGAATTTGCCAAGCGAGATTAAAAGGATGAGTGGGGAGTTGGACCCCCCAGCCCACTGCAGGCATTTCAGCAATGGTGCTAGAAGTGTTGTGTCAACCACAGTAAGATCGCACGTCTGTGGCCAGCCATGAACAGCCCTCCAGGGTTGCTGGAGTGTCACTTGTCCTTAGTGCCTGCAGCTGCTGCTTCCTTAGCTCCCAGGTGCCAGCACCTTGTCCCATTCCTGCAGCCATCTACAGATGCAGGTTCCCTCTTGCCAGCCGTGTTGTCCAGCCCCCTGCATCCTCCCAGGCTGCTCAGCCTTCCTCAGCTCTGTGACCACACTGATCTGTGCCCTTCAGCACCAGCTCTCTGGCTTGATGCTGGACCTTATGGAGATGTGTTAAACCCAGGCAGAGCAAGCAAGCACTGTTTAACCTGTAACTGTGCACCTCTATTGTGGCACTGTCATGGGTTAACACTGGCCAGATGTTAGTGCACCCATGAATATATGTTTTTTCTCTAACAACTCCTGTGGGATGTGATCAGGAACAGAGCAGAGCAGGCTTAAACCTTGAAAACAAACAAAAAAACCCCACCAAAACTTTATTAATTACATAAGAACAGGGACAGAAATACTCTTAAACACACACAGAGACAGAAATAAAAACTTCTTAGAACATTTTCTTCTCCCAGTTTCTACCTCCCCACCCATCACTCTTCACAGACCAACCCCTGGGTTTTAGATCAAACCATCACCACTCAAAAACAAACTAATCTTCAATTCAGCAAGGGAGAGAGGAGTCTCTCTCGCACCACAGACTGTTCCTCAGAAAACACGGGTCCACCCCTTATGTGTTTCCATGTCACCCATAGCACCGCCCGGAGAAGTCTGCTAAGGTGGCACTCTCTTTTTCCTATGTCCAGCGCTCTCACCGCTGTCTCATAGGCCAAAACTACATACAGGGCTTTTTAAGAATGCTGCATGCCAAGCTCTCCCCCTTTTCACCCAGGGGCCGGGGTTCCAGGAGCAGGTCTGCCCTGAGGGCAGAGGGTGCCACCTCACCCTCCCCCTCTCTTCTCTGCTCGCTACTCACTTCAAGTGCCAGTCACTGTAGCAAAAGCAAGGGGCAGCTGCATCCACCCAAAAATGCAGTTTATGTTCAAAAGAGACTCAAGTTCAGTCCATGGCTGACATTATGCAAGAAAAGTCCAGCTCCAAGGCTACTCCTCTCATTCTTCCATCGAATTCCTTCCAATCATGCTTTATCATCTCGGTCCCAGGCCGCTTCCCTCTCTCCGAAAACCACCAGTCATGAGAATCAATGTCTAAGAAAAGTTTCTTTCTGCCAAGCAAGGGTTAACAGTTTCTTCTCGGCAGGGTGCTGCAGACCAGGCTCGGCAACCCCCCACATGGCTGAGCACCTTCTCTCGGAGTTTGGGGGGAGGAGGGGGATGAGCACACACAGAAGGCACTTCCACAGTTTTCCACCCCTCCATCCTGGATGGGGCAGCTCAGTTCCAGTCCTGTCCCCTCTCTTCTTCCCCCCCCCTGGGGGGGCTCCGGCTTACCTGAGCCGACCACGTGTTTCCCCTCCCCCACCCAGCCTCGTGGCCAGGTGGGGGAAGGAGACTGGAGACGTCTCTCTGCTGACACCCGGATCCGAAAAGAGGCCGAGCCCCTCAGACTCCTGCTTTTAACTCTTTGTGTCCTCAGAGGCGTGTCTAAATCTCTGAGTGACCAATCCAGGTGCCAGCAGAAAAGCTGATTACTGATTGGACTGCCCACATCCCCCTGGAGAAATTCACCTCCCCCCCCAACCACGACAGGCACGTAGAAATCACAGAATCAACTAGGTCTAGGGGATATGTCTAGGACACATCCTTGTCACCAGATGTGTTTTATTGGCTGCATTTTTTTGCTTATTCATACAAAATAAATTATTTAAATTATTTCCAAAGTAAAGTAATTTTTCCTGGGTATTTTTACATCCTCTTGAGGACTGTTTCTTTGTTATTCTATGACTTACTAGCATAGAGAATGGTTGGCCGCTATGGTTCTTATCCTAGGGTTGTGTTGATTTCAGCATTTATGGAAAAGAAGGTGCTTTCATTTAGGCTTTGGTGAGACGATTTGATCAAAAGCTCTTTTTTAGACAGTATGCCTGTAAAAGCGTGGACTGTTATGTGAAATGTTATTTAAATTTGGAGCTTAACTGCAACCACTAATCTTTCACATGGAAAAAACCTTGAGGAAATGGAGTTATGCGTTCATGATCTATGCCTAAATAGTTTTGAGTGATCATTTTAACAGTTTCTAAAACTCCTAAAAGCTTTGTAAAAAAACTGTTAAACATGGGGATAAAAACCAAATCTGTGCAATGAAAAGCAAATATAACTGAATAATAAATATATTTAGAGTTTTACTTTTTAATACATGCAAGATTGTTGTTTTATTATTGTATTGTTGAAGTGACTGAATCTTAAGCTGAATCAAGATCTGAAGGGAGTGTCACCTACTGTCTCTTTCGCTTGCGTCAAGCTGTGGCCTTATTTTAGTAGGTGGGTTGTACACAGTGTTATGCAGATGGCCCTGTCTTTTTATATCTTTTCCAGTTGCCCTTGATGCTATAAAGGGGCTGCTGTTTCATGCTGTTCTGAATTGCTGTGTGTGTTGCCTTGAGTAAACTCAGTCCTGCTGGAGATGGATTCTGCGTGGTAAGGTGGTTGCTGCTGTCTTGCAGTCCTGGCTCTTCTCTTGGGCAGTACACTCTGACTAGGCTCTTTTAGATATTCCACATGAGGAGGGTTTAATGTGTTATTACCAAATTTACTTATTTGTAGATGGGATTTGGATTTAGCAGGCTGAAGTAGCATGGACAATACAAGCACAATATAGCAGCTGCAACCTCCAGCTAGATCACAATACAAACGAAATCCCCATTATGCTTACTGTCATGATGCCGGATATCTCCAATCATGGGGAAAAAATTTGTGGGCTGAAGCCAGCTCAAGTCTGTAGCTCTCTTTAAAGCTCATTTTGTTGTTTTTGTTTTGCTCTGATTCCCATGGGCATGGTAGCTATGCTGAAAATCTGGACAACCATTGCCTGTGCTCATGTCCTTGGAGCTGTCCTCCACAGTAGTGGTTTGTTGATCCATTACAGCTTTGGTCATGGAAATGTTCATGGCTGCATTCAAGGTGTAATTTTAAATGTTTCTGTAGAATATTTTAGGCCAGTGTAAGGAGGAAAAATGGTGGAAATTGCTGGAGGAGGACTGTGCTGGGAAATTTGTGCACCTGCCATGTCATCAGGACTCTGTGACCTCCTGGCCTCTTGGTCTTGTAAGGAAACTTGTGCTGGTGAGAGTGTGTGTGTGCAGGCACTGTGTCCCTCCTCAGGGGCTGATACTGCTCTGAGCAAAGCCTTGAAAAAGGCAGCAGCAGGCAGATTGGTGTGGGAGGCAGGGGAAGAGCCTGCAGCGCCTTTGCAGCTCTGGTGTTATGGCTGCTTAACCTCAAAGAGAGAGTAAAACACAGCCCTGCAGTGTTAGCTTGCCTGCTGGATTTAGAGCCACACTTAACATCTTCGTGCTCTATTCCAGGCCAGCTGCCAACTGCAGACTAAAACCTAGACAATAGCTGTCTTTCTCATTTTATTTTTCATCTCTGAAGCTGTACCCTTGGTGTGCTCAAGGAGCTGCGAGCAGAGGAGAGCATGGAGATGATGCCCCCTCATTTGCCCTGCAGTGGGAAGCAGCAGATGACTCTTGTTGATCTTGGGCTGGGTAGCATCCCTCCCTAGCATAGGGGATGGCTGTGAGCTGCAGGGGGGCACTGAAGTGAAGTTGCAGTATCAGGAATTGCTTCTTGGACATGCTACAGCACCATTTCAGAGCAGAATCTCTGAGCTTTTGCTGGTGCCACTGCAGTCTGTCTACAACTTGTCTGTGCTGGGTAGCCCAGGACTGGACTTGGCACTCCTCACATGGCCTCACCAGCACTGAGGGTAGAGGAAGGACAAATTCCCTTGAGCCGCTCTTAATGTACTTCTAAATACAGCTGAGGATAGGGTTGGTCATTTTTGCAGGAAGCCAGTGCTGCTGGTTCAAACTCAGCTTACTGTCCAGCAGGACCTCACAGAATTTCTCTGCAAAACTGCCTGTCAGCCTCACAAGTCCCCAGCATGTCCCAGTGCATGGAGGTACTCCTCAGCTGCAGGATGGTGCAATTACCACTGCTGTGCTTTATCACATTCCTCCTTGCCCGGCTCTACATTTCTCCTTTTGAGGTTCCCCCAAAGTGCAGTAGAGCTGGCTGTTGTACCTTTCATCCCTTCCACTTTTATATGCTCTCTAAACTTGTTTGAGTCTGCACTGTCCCAGCGTGCAGGTACTAAGGGAGATGTTCAATAGCTTTGGATTTGTTTTGTAAACAGTTTTTGGTTTTCAGCTCAGAAATCCAGGCTGACTACTCCTGAGCACCTTCTGATTCTTCATGCTGTTGAAAATGTTCTCCAGGAAGATTTTCTCCAATATCTTCCAAAGGATTGCATGAGGTTGTAGTTGATTCATCTTATTCCTCACACGATTAGAAGGCAGGGCTAAGAGTCAGTCATTTGCAACTTTTCCCACTCACCTCCACCTTTCAAAGATTACTGAGAGTGACCTTCCAATGCCACTGGGCTTTACCTGCCTCACCACACTTGGGTCAAACCCATCTGGCTCCACAAACCCATGTACCTACAGGGTGTTGAAGTATACCTTAAACTGGTCCTCCTTATTTTGACCCTCCCTAATCTGGTATACAGCAGGTATCTACTTATCTACCTCAACAATATCTGTTTTTCTCTGCTACCTTTCCCTCTCTTTCGAACCTGGTTTTGTTCTTTGGATTGTCACCATGGCTGCTGTGCTTGTGGAGATCAGAAGTCTGCTGTGAACATCAGCTGTGCATCCAGTGGTCCATGCAGTTTCTGCTGAGCCCTCTTTGGGCACAATGGAGAAAGCCACTTGGGTGTCCGTGCTCCTCAGCAGTGCCCCTCAAGCCTGCTAGTTACACGTGATGATCCTCAGGTCACCCCTGGTGGTGTCTTTGGTACACACATGAAAAGCCACCACTGTGTAGTAGAAAGGTAGATAAATAAGCCTAGGTAGCCTCTGCACAACATTCTCAACGAGAGCCCCACACAAGCAGCAAACCTCCCTAAATGATAAATCTGATCAACAGATATAGGGCTTCTGACCCTTGTAGTGGACAGCAGAGTCCTCTATCACTTGTCACTTCCTTCTAGTTGTTTTAAGTGGCTCACATGCACCTAGGAAACCCTTTTCAGTTGGTCCTCAAAAGACTGGGACTGAGACTACATTCTTAGAGCTACCACGCTTAAAATTCTGCACCTCTGAGCTACTGGCAATTGCTGCTTCTGTCAGCAAGGTAATCTCTTCTGAGTAAGATCTTTGTGCAGAATTAGAGGAAAAAGGCTTCTGAGTTAGTTTTCTGTGTCACAGCATGGCAAACATTGAGCCCAGTTCTCTCCAAATCCTTGTCTGTGAAAAAATGATGCACAATAATCTGTTTAAGGAAGTTTTTAAAATGAATGCATACATAAATGAAGATTTTTTAATTTGATTTTCTCTCATCTAGTTTTTGCATGTTTTATTTTCAGTATAAATTGGCACGTCAGATAACTCTGATCCAACCAAAACCACCCCTAGGTATTCTCAGGGAAAGGGACTTAATAGCAGAAAGTTATCTGTGTTTTTTGTCTTTTCCAGTGCTTAGCCATGAGATATAGATAGCATATGTGAGGGACGTTAGAAGTGGATAGAGGCAGCATAATTTTATTTCGTTTAACAGTTGAGAGCTTGGGCCTTCATCTGCTTTGAATGTTGCCTCATATGCTTCCCTCTGTATTAGGACTTCTGATGACAAAACTCACCTGCTTTGTGTTGGATTTGATGCTTTATGTTTTCACCGTCTTGACTCATGTGGGTATATTTGATCAGACCTTGAAAGATCTATGGAAAATACCATCAATACCTTACCTCAGCTTCAGGTCTATGTGTTTTACATGCCAAAGTTAAATCTTTGCACTCATTCCATATCTCTGCAGGACTTGATGTGGACAAATTTGAGCAAGGAACAAAAAATTCTGGTGAGTAAACCTGAGGGGTAGTCTGTATGGTAGAATCACTTAAAAGTGAAGGTAGTGTGTTTTGAATCAAACCTTACTTCCTACTGATATCCTTTACAGAACACATCAGCTTCTTTGACTTAATGCAATCTGGAAAGCTTAATTTCCAGGTCAGTTATCAGTGTATCTGATTGTGATGCAAAATGTTTAGGTACAATTTTTTTTTGTCAGGGCCTGGCAAATGGATTCTTCAATTTTCACAAAGATGTTCCTACAGATTTTTTTCATGTGAGTTTACCTGAGCCTTTTACAAAAAGTATGTTTAATATGTCCATTGTGATTTATTTGTGAGGCAGCTTCTTTGGGAAGATTTAAAGGAAATTCTGCTCAAGCACTATTTTCATGAAACAAGGGCGCAAGATGCTTTGACCCAGCTGGAAAAGTGGTAGAATTAGCAGCATTTACAGCAAGGTGCAAAATAAGGAACTGATTTTACTTTCTTTTGCTGCTGAAAGTAAATAGATTCAAGGGAGGTAAGTGTGTTCCTAAGGCTCAGACACTGTAATATGAAGTGTGTCACATTTTTCTACACCCATAAATTTTGTCTGCTCATAAACCCACAATTGCTTTTGCTGGTGGTAAAGTTAAAAGTGCAATCGTATTCAAGCCAAATACATGTTTAGGGAAGGGAAGCACACTGAAAAAGTGAGAGGCAAATGAGAATCCTTGCCTTTTGTCTGAGAGGAGTGGTGAAAAAGTATATCGTTGGTATTTCACAGAATATTTTGAGTTGAAAGGGACTCACAAGGATCTCTGAGTCCAGCTCTTAAGTGTATGGCCCATCTGGGCACCCTTTTTTAGGGCCAAAGAAGTGAATCATAGCAGTTCATACTCAGGTTCTTACAGTGCTTTTGTGCCTGACCCTTATGCCCAGAGGTTGTAACAATTCTTTAGCAAGCCTCTGGAAGTAGGAAAAAAAAAGGCTTGAAAAAAAAATTAGTTTTGGATCATCACAAAGACACAATGAAAATCAGATGCAAACAGTGGAAGTATATAGAAAGAAAAAACCTTATTTTAGTTCAAGTAATCACTAGAAGGGAGCGAATCACTGTGTACATAATTCATGAAAGCATGGTTCATCTTGTAGCGATGGAACAGGCGTCTGAGATCCTTTCATGAAAAGACCATACAAATAAACACCTGGCTCAAAACACGTGCTTCTCTCTGCATTGGAAGGCAAATGTAGCAGGCTTGTTTGGCTACTCATTTGAATTCAATGCTAGAAAGGAGCAGGTCAGTATACCAAATATTAAGCCCTTTCAACTACCTAAAGATGACCATGTTGCTAGAGAAGATGTTCCTCCCACAGGACCATTTTAGCTTCAGGCTCCTTTGTATGTGTGGAGAGAAGTTTTTACTATTTATTATCACAACAGCAAGTATTGGGTTACTAATTATGGGAGTATGTGGCTCTTGAAACAGTATCTTTTAGACAACAGAGAAGAAAGGCCATCACCAGGTTCTCTGGTGAAGTTCACTATGGGTTTTTTGCAGTGCAACGAATTGGGTACTGAAGAAATGGAAATTAAGTGTACCAGTCTTTTCTGCCTGTTTTAACTGTATGCCCAGGCTCTGGGCAAGTTTTCTAATCCAGCAGGACTACTCAATGTTCACAGATCTCTGAATAAATTTCCTGATAGTTAACACAGACTGATCTTCTGTATTACATCCCTAGAAATGGACTTGGGAGTTACACCTTTCACACTCCCCACCTCCATGTGAGCCTCTGCAGAGTCTCATCCCTTTCAGGGGTGTCTTGTTGCAAAGAGAGGGTGCTTTGAACAACTTTTGTCCAGGGATATTTTGGTCAAGAGTAACAGTTGCCATGGTTCAAATACAGGTCCTGTCCTGCAGAGACCATCAGATTTTTTCCCAGCTTCTCCTTGCCAGACAGGGCAAGAGTCATTGTAATCTGTGAAGCAAGACTTGTAGTGTGAACTTGAAAGTGTTGTTCCGGAGAGTTTGGTACCCTTTGCTCATAAGATTGACTCTGTAGCTGCTGTTTGTCTCCAGCTGCAGGTAGCGGAGAGTGTTTCACTCTTTATATACTGGTACTTTGCTGCACTGGGCTGCTTTTCACACAAAAACCCTTGTGAGAGAGCAAAAGTTAGTTTTAGGTGCTTGTGCCTCTTCAGAAATTTGCTTCCTAATGCTTTGTTCAAGGTGGGGATGACAATTGGTGTCTTTGAAGGCAAAGTTTTGTTCTGTGAATCTGGGGCCTTGAGGTTTTTTTGCCTTACTTCCTCTATCCATTGTCTCTTCTTTCAGTGGGTGGTTACTTTTTAAAAATTTAGTATGTAGCTGATCTTTGGTTATGTAATCAATGCTCTGGTCCAAAAGCACAAGACCTTGAATTAAAGACTTGTTTCAAATAAATTCCTCCTTCCAGATCAGTGACTTGTATCACTTTTTTGAAAACCCTGAGAGTTTGGGAATCAATGCAGAGAATTTATGTTTCACTATCAAGATGGTGACAGATCCTTACTTACATCTGTTGCAGCTATCAGTGCCTTCAGCTATAATTGAATGCAAAGCCTCACAATCCAATACTTCATTGATTTCTACACCTCTATTTCTTTATGTGCTTGACTTCTTTGTGTACAGACTTTAGGGCTTTTCGTGTTATTGTATGGTTGTTCAATTTGGGAAGAAAACCCACACCTTCAGTAAACATTAAGGAATTCTGTTCTGCAGAGGTTTCTCTGCCCTAAATGTAGCATTACCTCAGTCCAGGAGAGGGAACTATTGTTTCACGAATGGTAAGTCGAAGCAAACAGTTCAGAACATATTCTAATGTGAAGATGAAAAGATGAAAATGGTCTTCTCTAGCGACAATAAATGATGAGGTGTGAAAATTGAGATATTTAGAGACTTTAACAAAGCAACAAAATATCAGAGCATATGAATGCCATCTATCTTTGTTTTTAGAGTATTCTTACAATGGTAATTTATATAAAAGTGTATAAGTATAATTGAACTGTTTACCACAGAATAGGAGCACCTGAGATCACACTCATTTTCTGACATGTGAAATAAATTATATTAATTGAGTTATTTTGGTAAGGTACTTGGGTTTAATTTGATTTTATGTTAAGTGCATGAGCCTTTCTGGGGAACAATAAATACCCTATTAAAAATGGATCTCTTCATTTGCAGCTTTCTGCTATAAGCCATTGCCAGAAATCAGAAAGGAGGAGTGTTTTCCTTCCCACAAGAGTTTACTTAAGTGAACACTCTGGTGCTTCAAACTTAGATGCTGCAAATGCCTCAGTTTCTTTAAGAATCGCTTATTGAGAGTAATGCCATAGTTTTAGTTGTATTATTCAATTCTTGTAAGTACATGCTGAGATAATTTTAACAGCCGTGACCTTGTAGCTAATATTTGTCTTTGGAGAAGGGGCTTCTTTCTTACATCTGCTCAGCGATGATGGTATGTTTCAGGTTTTATCTATATCGTTTTAGCCTATATGCTCAACATTAAATAAAGCATTTGTATCCCAACACACTGTACATGTTCCTGTTATCGTGCATAAAATCATGCAAATGAGTGTCAAGTAACAAGTGAAGGCACAACACAAAGTCATGGAACTGCTATCAACTTACTTGGGCCCAAGACTTGATGTATAATTAGGACTGAGAATCGTCCCTTAGCTGTTGTCAGGACACTGTGTGGACAACTTGTGTAGGTGTGCTCTCCCTAGTGCTAGTACCAAGTACACAGAAGTAAGTCTGCAGAACTGTCAGCACTGATGCTAGCTGGCATCTGTGATTAAGTTTGAATAGAAACTGCAGGGCTACCATAAGCTGCCAATTAATGGTTTGTCAGTGGAACTACGCAGAATTGTCACTGCTACTACTAAACAACAAGGGAATATATACGGATCAAATCAGCCCTGTGGCTTTGTCTTAGTCCTGCTGATGTGTTTCCTAATGCTGGCAGCTATTTTTATATGACTTTCTCTGCTCTCTTACATAGCTATCACTGGTTCTTCTTGCTGACAAAGGGCAAAATCGATGAAACACCTTTAAGTATAGCTATCTGGGAGATGACTCCGTAGAATGACTTGTGGTTACCACCATGAGTAGTTAGGCTAAATGCATTTCTTAAGTGAATCCACGTAAAATCAGCAGGATGGAGTTTCATATGTTGTGTGTCAACGCTGCACTTTGCAGTAGAGCTAAGCCAGTTTTTAGTCTGAATCTGGGAGGAAATATGTTTTGCCAGTTACAATGAGTTTGTTCTCACTGTTTCTGCATTTCTTAAGTGATGGGATGTATTTTGCATTAGTTTAGTTCATCTCCTTCTTCATCAGTTCTTGTATCCTCCCACTGATTTTTTAATTTTCCTTAGGAATAGTGACATAGTGGCAAGACAACTATGGTGGTTTGCCCTATGAACCATGAAAAATCCCCCACATTAAAATTTCAACTCTTGAATCTTAATGATTGAAAATGATATTCCAAATTGTAAGAACACAGCTTAATTTGCAGTTAAGGTCACAAGACATTTCAATGACAATTTAGAGTAGCTCAACTTTTGTCAATAAACTAAGTAGATAGGACTCCAGATGATACCTTGGGGCTATATTATAATCTTTCTCCACATATTACTTGCTTTGCATTTACAGCTGTATTTTGCTGCCATGTGAAATGCTTTGTAAGTTTTCTGTACAAAAGGGTTTTGCCATACAAGCATACAAATGTACTCAAGCAGATATGATCTGGAACTCACTGGGGAGACTACGTGTGGTTGACTCCAGTGTTTCCTCCTTTTTAGGTGAGTTTTGATTCCAGTTATGTATAGACCAGAGCTGAAAGGACTAAAGACCATGTCTGTGCCTGAGGCAGGATTAAGTGCACTCATCCCATTCCGGTAGGTGTTTGTGTGGCCTATTAAAACCTCCAGTGATGGAGATGTGTGTCTTCAGGTAATCTGTGCCAATTCTTTTCTATCTTTACCCTCAAAAAGCTTTACACTAATGTCTTGTTTGGATTTTCCTTTCTGTACGTTAAGGTTGTTACTTTTTGTCCTATTTTGTGGAACTCTAGACTACACTATCAATTTTTATCCTGCAACAGCACTTTGCCTTTCTGGAGACTAAGTCCCTCAGTGAAATTACCCTTAGTTCATTCTCTTCTTTCTCATTGGATTAATCTCACTGATCCTCTGGGTTATTTTAAGCAGTTCTGTTCAAATCTTGTGATACAACTCCGTACACAGGCTCCCAGAAGACAAGGGTGCATTCAAAGGTTATCTTGGCTGTAGCCATGTTTCTGAATGCCTGTATGTTTCTTTTTTATCTATAGAAATGAGTGGAATCATGCTCAGTATATTCACTGTAAGCCTGGCCTCCCTTCTTCTATAGAGCTGCTACATTATTTTCTCCTAATATTTTTTATATTATGTTTCCTGTTTATGTGTACTGTGTCATACATCTCTGTAAATGTATTTTATGAACACCTTGAAATAAAAATGTGCCTGAGGAACAATGGGAGGTCAAACTTCAAAATTTTGCCATTAAGAGCTAGTAGGTGATTTTTTTTTCCTGGAGGTTGCAGTGCTATATTGAATTACAACTGGAAATTCAGCTGTCTTAATTACTGAAATCAATGAACAGTTGTCCAGCTATTTTTGTTCAGCCACTCATTAAGTGAGTGCCTACCTGGCTCAAATGTTACTTTAATTTGCTCCTTTTATGCTGTTTATAAAATTACTAGATGCCTTGATATCTTGTTCCCTGGAAGAGAGTATAAGGATGATGTGATAACAGAGCACCATGGGATGGGTTCTCTTCCTCATCATGAGGCCTCTTTCTTTAATTTTCAGTATTGGCAGAAAGTCTTGTACTCCCCTGCTACACATAGGCTTCCTGAAATACACATAATTGCATATAACAAAAAAGATTAAGTACATGCTACAAAAGTTAAAAAATGTTGGAGAAAAATCATTAGGTGCTGACAGAAAGTGAAGGTAAAACGGAGCAGGATGGAGGTAAGTCTTCCCTTCTAATTCTAAAATACTGACACCTGAAAGACACTGTCACAGAAAGTCTGTGGTGAATTCTTTGACCTGTGACATCCTTGGGTTATGAAAGAGTGCTTATTGGATAAAATTTTAGCCAAATATGACCCACTGTGTCCTTTGTAAAAATGCCTGGGTGAGGTTTGTCTGGATTGGGTCATGTGGAAGATCAGAAGAGACAATTTAAAAGTCCCTTCAGCCTTAAAATCATTGAGTGAGCAAAAGATCAGTGAGAATACTGTTAATAATATCAAGGGCAAGTAATGTGGAAGGGGAGCTAAAAAGGAGCATAGAAGATGAGGGAAATTCAGTACTAATAGGCAATATGGCTTCTAAAGAGGAGAGAATGAATAACAAAACAGAGGCTCAATTTCATCTGCTGGAATCCGATGGAAGATTGATGCAGATTTCAAAGGTCTGTGGATTGAGCTCCTAAAGTGTCCATAACTCATATGTAAATGTAAGTATGTACACCAATACAAGTATGCACACACAGACACACTTTAGTATTTGGAGTGTTTGTTTTGTTAGACGTAATTTTGAAGGTTTATTTGGGAGAACTTGAAAATGAAATTGTGTTCACCCATGAGAGAAAGACACTACTATTACTAACACAGTGTCAAGTGTCAATAATGGTTGGCTATTTTCTGTACATGTGGCTTTCTTAAAGATTAAATTAAGTAGCATCTCTTAAAAAAATAAACACTATGTCATCATGTTTCAGAGAATAGACAGATCTTAGATTTGGGACAGAGAAATCAGAAAATGTGTACTCCATCACAAAGAGAACTTACTTTCTGGGAAGGGTGTGTGAATCATTTCACTTGCATACTTCCTGTTAATGGGCAGAACCATCCTTTCTATCACATAGAACAGAACATTTCAACTGAGCTGTCAAAAGAAAGCACAAATACCTCTTCCTAAAATGAGAAAGACAGACAGGTTTCATAGAGCTTGATTTTACTTCTGACCTTTAAATTGGGGATGGGGAGAAAAAGAAGGGAAGGGAATGATTTTGGTGGCAATACTCCTCTATTAAATACATTCAGTGTTCTAGGTCAAAAGGGGCATCTATCAATATTGCAAAGTACTCAGTGGAGCAGCTGTGGTGGTCCAGCCTGGGCAGGTTACAAACCATTGCTACATATTAGCCACCTGGGAACAATTGGAAACGCCTGCCATAATCTGCCAGGGGCAGCAATTTGTAGGCACTATGGTGCATCATGATGGATTAGCTCTGCATCTGAAGGTGTCATGACCCATTTCTCTGCATCTTCTTTGGGATAACATTGCAAAGCAAAGGCTTTTATTGTTGCAGTTTCAGGGTAAGGAATCTAATTTGTAATGATGCTGTAGGGCAGAAGAAAAGAAAGTCTTAAAGAGCCACCGTGCCTGTGAACAAAGTATGCACTTCAGTTCAACACTTGGCTGCCTTCAAGGTTACCTGCTTGAGGGAATTCCTTATTCAGGAATTATTTACATACTTTCACGGACATTGGAGCTGAGCCATTAACACCCTTCTGGGACTAGTTTGCCAGGATGCCTCTTCAAGTATTGATGATCTGCCCTCTCATTCCTACCCCTCCATCTCCAACTCACTATCCTCTGGCTGACCTTTACCACTCCCATCAGCCTTAGGCTGCTCTGACAGTCCTTGACAGCCCAGCTCCTTGCAGTTCCTACATCAGGGAAGGCACTGAGTCTGGTACTCCTCTGTGTGACACTGGCTTGGACACTTGTAGGGAGTATGAGGCCCCCATTGTCTTCACCCTTGTCATGAGAACCCTTCTGAACAATCTCTCTGTCCCTCTTATAAATGCAGCCGATGAGGTAGTTCACCTCATCTCATCTCATTGCATCTTGTGCAATGGGTAACTAACCTGTACAAATGCAGGCATACAGACATTTTACTCTCATGACACTCACATGCACATGCACTACCACACACCTCTACTGATGTGTATGTAGGTACTCTGGTAGTAGACTTCTTTCAGTGTGAAGCTGATCACATTTACGTTGTTTCTGAAGCAGGCACCAACAGGAAATTTTATAATTTTTTGTTGTAGGTGTTTATTTTTTATATTGTTTTGTTTTGTCAAAAGAGCCTGGAAGCTTTGCATTTTAACTGACTTTTTTTAAAGCAGAATGGCATCTTGTTGTGTGAATCCCAACTACCCTTTACTTCTAACCACTGCTCTGACCACTGTCCAGACCTGTTTCCCTAGACCTTAAAGGGAAAATAAAATACCATATTTGCTGGGCTAACTACTTAGACTGTTGCTGGTTGTTGGCTGATCTCCCAAATCAAGAAAACAACTACAGCTGACCCTTTGATTTAAAGTCTTTCAAGAAGCCTTAATTATGTTTCAGGAGGAACAAAGCGATCTAAAATGTCAAACAGGAGTTCCTACTTCTGTCCTTATTTTTGGCCAGATAAGTGAGGACTCTGTAGAGAAATGCAGGACATTTGTGAGGAAAAGGTGAATAATGTCAGAAACTCTTATATCTTCTGGTAGATTTTGTCTTTGTCCCAACAAGCAGAGAAAATGTGATTTATACTTTCTGGGATCAGATGCCTCTACAACTCCTTCAACTGGAATTTGAATGCTGAACCTAAGCAGCAGTTAGTGTGCATTACCTTGCACTAGAGCAAAACAAATTCTTGTCTGAATTAAGATGTAGATCCTGTGCTCTCTCATGTTGATATAGCATCAGTAAGAGCACGTCTTCAGCTCTCACTGATTTCCTCTGGAGTGATGGATATCTAGTAATGTGCAAGAATGATAGCAGCAGCAACAAGACAAGAGTTGTTTTGATGGGGACAGGGCTGTCATGAGGACCTTCTGTCCAGATGATTCTGTAATATTCCATATTCCATTCTTTCCTCTGTAAGACACAATAAACAGTCTTAAACTGCAGACTGCTTGTGATAAGAAGATAGATGTTTTGTGGACTTCTTCTTTGAAATATGAAACATTATCTACTCTTGCAACAATATTTATCCATTCCTATTCACTTGTTAACCTTACAGTACTCTTTCACAAGCCCATTGAGAAAATGGCCATCAAAAGAAAAATACGAAATGCAGTATAGATACCAGAACCTTTATTTGTTACTCCTTACTGCTTCACAAATAAGTGAAGTTGTAAGGTTGGGATGGGTGGTAAAGTGGGATATGAGATACCCCAGTCATATTATGCATGGGCTGGGAGACAAATATTGTACTTGTGACATGAAGGGATGAGTTACAGAGCAAGTACACAGGATATAGGAGAAGACATGCAATGGAAAGAGGCAGATCTGGCTATTACCTGCCTTACTGCACACTGCCCTATGGAAACTGGTGTAAGCCGGTGGCAAGTAGCCACAGGCAGATGGAGTTAGGGAATAGCTGGGGAAAGGCAACCCTTCTGTGGGCATTTCTTCATGCTGAAAGGGTTTGTGCCTGTAGATGGATTGTTTGACAAACTTCTGGTGTTCCCTCTACTACAGTTTTGGCTATATATAAATGAAGAAAAGTGTGATTAAAAGAAGCACATCAACTAGATTTATATTTCAGTGTAAGTGCATATACAGAACACTGAAGGGAATGTTAGCTGACCTTGCTTTAAGCCAAGAAACTTTTTGTTGCTAACCTTTTGGTGACAAATTGTGGATGCTGACAGCCTGGCCAAAGAGAATTTTTTAGGTATCAGGCAGCAGCAGAGCCTGTGGGAAAGCAAGTCAGACAGACTTTCCCAGGCATTGCTCTGGAGGAGCTGGGGGAAGGCATTCCAAACAATTTCTAATCTTTGCATGTGCTGTTTTTCCATCCTGTTTATTGCAAACATGTTTATGAAGAGGTGTTGGTTTGAATGGCCAATCATGTCCAGTTGTACCAGAACAGTGTATAAAAAGGGTGTACCTTTTAATAAACCTTGCTATATGCCCTCCAAGAAGATTTGGAGTTATATCATTATTGCACTGCCCCTAATACATAACGATAAGAAATGAGAGGAGAAAACATATCATTGTTGTTATATATAAGTTGTAATCACTTTTCTGTCTTGTATATACAATAGCCACTGTGCTCAGAGGAAATAATGGGCACTTTTACTGAGAGCTCCTAATGGACCAGCAGAGCAACTTTTTTTCTGAATTCCATGAGAAAAATGCAGAAGAGGTTACCTGTCAGGGTCTTGCCACACAAGATAATGTTGGATTGCATATGAACTCTTGAAGATGTGGCTCATATGTCACAAGCATCAATGCAAGCTTGGAAACTGCAAGTGTAAAGCAGAGAAAATAATGAAAGAAAAAGGAAGGAATAATCTTAAGTGTGAAAAGCAAAAAAATATGCTGAAAGTGTTCCTTTGGAAAGCACAGAATTCCTAACAGGTGTACAGACAAAGTGTCAAGGGATGAGGCAGAAGAGGGTACAGGCAGCTCCTGTTTTTGCTGTGAAGGAGCACTGGGGTGGGGACTGAATGCCAACATTCACATTGCAGCCAGGGCAGAAGTGAGTGGACTCAGGGACGGCCTGTGAGCATTCTTTCCTTGGCATCTGTAAATAGACAGCACCTAAACAAGCTTGGTCTTATTTAGGAATGGCTGTGGCGCTGGTACTTCTCAAGCTGCTGCGGAGATGATGACAGCATAGACATGAAAAGGAAAACCCAATCTGTGTGCCAGAATAGAAAACAGTGCTTGTGACTGCAAACAGTTGGATGAGGTATGCATGGTAACTGTCAGGCTCAGAACATTTAAGAAGGCACAGGGGCATTTAATCTATCAGCGCCTGGAAAATTAGCTAAACATTTCTTAGAAAAAATGTTAATCTTCCACCTGTGGGGAGAGACCTTACATGCCTCTCCTGCAGGTTTTATTCTCAAAAATTGGCAGCGTGTTTGCCGAGGAGAAATGACAGTGAATAAACAGGTAGGACATTGCCATACCACTGCTCTCTACTCTGCTGTCCCAATAGATGTGTGCTTTTGGGCCAGCATCTGGTAAGGGGTTTCATCCTGTTTAGCTGGAGGCACGTGGTGTGCATACATTTGGCTCCAGACCAGATATAACAACTATGCAGTGAGTGGAAGAGCAGCCTGCTTCTAAGGAAGGAGGATTTTGTCTTGGGTAGGAAAAGGTGGTTTTTCAAAATGGTGAAATCTGTGCATGGCGTGAGGACCCTGAACATGGTGTCACAGTGATCCTAAGGGATTCACCAAAGCGGTCACTTAGAGAGATAGATCGTTCTTGGCCCTAATCTGTCTGGAGTTTTAAAACTGGAGAAATTTTCTTTCCAAAGGAGGTTATTGAGGACAAAGACACTGTTGATGCTCAGCTGGCACAGTAAGGCACTGTAGGTACTTCAGGTTCGCAAAACCCTGTGAAAGATATGTGCAGCACTAATTGGCTTTTGTTATTTTCTTAGAGCACCTTCTGGGGCATTCATTCCTGTGGCCTCATTTCAGCTGCATGGCAGGTATTCATCATTAGTGCTTCTTTGCCTGCTATATAAGATTTTTTGTCAGTACTTTGAGAAGGCCTAATTTATTGTTGTAGGGATGCCTTTGGAAAAGCTGTGGCAATTCTTGCAAGAGCTGTGTAAGATAGAGTGACCCTTGGCTATCAGCAGCAGTTGTAGAGGTAGGGGAATAGCCAGTTTTCCACCTGCTTGCCTAGGGTCAGGGACAGGTAGATTAGAGCAAATTGAAACAAAGTGACAATGATTGATCCTGAACACAGCACATCTCATACACAGGTAGATCAGGATTTTGGGCTTCTGGGTTATATTTGCTATTAAGTCCTTTTCATATCCTTCTGAAGATCAAAAATGGTAGCTACATTTTTTCTTTCTCCACAAAGGATAGCCCCATACATCTTCCTACTTCCAGCTACAAACTTACAGGGACAAACATATGCAGAAAATCATTTTATAAGACTTTTATTGCAAAAAAATTTCTCTTCACATAAACTTGAAAAACTTCAATATTTCAGCCATGCTGATGAGTTTATCAGTGCATCATCGTGTCACTTGATAACACCTTAAAACTGTAAAAGGATACACATACCCCACATCTAGTATGTTAGTGAGCAGAGATGCAGAAAATTTTCTTCACTGCAAAGGCTACAAAAATGGTCATGGTGAGTTAGACCAAAAGACCATCTAAGACAGGATTCCTTTTCCAGTCTTAATCAAAACCAAGTGTGTAGAGGAAATTAGGACCAGGGAAAACATATGTGAAATTTTCCCCCAGGGTCCAATTATTTTCAGCTTGTTTAGAACTGGGATCAGTGTATTCTTCCAGCTTACTAAATATTCCACAACCAGGCACAGGAGAGTAGTGGATGATAAACTAGTGGAAAAGCTTTAAGCATGTCCTACTGTGAGGACAATACTTTAAGAAATCATTGAAACAGATTACCACAATGATAAGGGAGTTTAGAAAGCCCGGTCATGTATATAATTCTGTAATTAACATGTTTTGCAATGGAAGGTGTGATTACTGGGTAAAATAGAACATAGTCTGCAGTCACTAAAATGGCCAAGAATATGATTTCTAAGCATCTTTCTCTGTAGCTCAATGACTGTCAAAAAGGCTTATGTTTACTTTCTTATGTACGAGCCACTCCCTGTACTTCTAATCATAAACTGTTTGCTCCAAAAACCCCTCCAGCAAGTTCAAATAAACAAAGCAACTGGTAAAGTGGTAGCTGCATGTGAGTGCCTGGGGAGAGGGATGTTATAAATGCTGACAATAGATGGGCTCAATATATTGTTTGAGAAAGTTGTAGCTAGTTGCCTCATTCATCATAGTGACAGCAATACTGACAGCTCTCTGCAGTGCTTCATCTGTGAAATGATGGATCAGCAATGAGGGCTGGCTGGCAGGAGGCACTTGAAACATCCAGGGCTTTCAAAGTCTACTTTCTCTGAAATGTTTTATTCGTGCTGCATAATGGACAAGCACAGGCAGTGTGCTGAATTATAGGCTTGAGCCTTGAGATCCAGTCTGGGGATAATTTTCCTAAATCTGCACAATTCTCTCCTTTTCAGATGCACGCAATAGCAAAGCCTGTGGCGGAAGTGGGAAGGGTGAGACCTCTTCAAGGCCTGGCCACTCGGAGCTGTTTGAAGTCAGTACAGAGATGCAGAGCAGTTACTTAGGACAGTGGGAGAGGCCAGACTTATCTGTGATTTGCATTTGAAATAGAATTGGCCTGGATGTAGACGCTGATAATCAGAGATTATTTAAAGCTATAAATCAGTCTATGAGCTGTATGCAGAGAGGCAAATTAATGATGACATAAGTCTAATGGCTGGTGTAGCTCAAAGAGTAAGCGAAGTTACAATGCCATGACAACAGCAGATGTATTCAGAGAGGATGTGAAATAGAGTTTAATATTTGGCAAAGATAGGTTGAATAAAATTAGTATGTGCAGAACATGAGTGAGATGCTCCCTGACAGCACCATCATACTTGGCTTTTTCTTCTTTATTGCTTTGAAGCTGATAGGAGACTTGTTAAGGCAGAGCAGTAGCAGCATCTAAAGTTGTATTTTAGTTAAGGGTCACTGTCAGTGCTTTCATTATAAAACTTGTTCCTCCAGATAATATAGTACTGCAATAAAAACATTCACTCTGGCCTGAAAGGTGCTATATGACAGTTTGGTTCAGGAGCACAAACAGCAGTGAAACAGCCCAACTGGAAGTCTGCTGAAGTCAAGGGCAAGGCTTTTGTTTGCTTTCTGATCAGGCTCTGTGTAAGCTGAGTGGCTGTGAGATGAATTTGCAATGCTGAATATCCAGTGTCAGCAGAGCATGAACAGTGAAAGCACATGTTTCCCTACAGGGACTATTGTCTGAGCACACTAGCTTTATAAGATGCACACTAAGTGAGCACATTGCCAAAACATGACACAGATCTTGGTCAGTTAATAATTTCACCTTCCCTTAAAACACATACCTATGGTGTGAGCAGAGGCCAGTCAGTACAGCTTGCAGAAATGGCACAGATCAGATCATTGCTTGGATCCATCACTCCTGACACTGGGAAAAGGGTCAAAGTATCCAAATTAGGACTGAAGTATTTGTTTATTAGCTCTGAAGTCAGTCCAAAGAGGAAGACAATTTCAAAGGTGAGCTGTGATATGAAAGTGTATGGTTACAAATTTATTATGTTTGTCCAATGGCTGAAGTGAAGTAGGGTTACAGAGGAATTGCTAGTAAGGCTCTAAACAGGCATTGTCCTGCCGAGGGCCTTCCCAGGACCTGGTCCACCATGGCTTTTTACAAGGAGTCCAGCTGGAACAGGTCCAGGTACTCTGTGGGGGAAGCTTTCTTCACATTTTTTGAGGCTTAAGTGGCTGAGTTGTGGTTCAGCATTTGGTTGGCAGAAGAGATATTTACAACTTCACAAGTGTGAAAGATCCTCCATCTGAAAGGGAGATTCCTGTGGTATAAGACATGGAAAATGGGGATTTTTCAGCCAATCAAGTCTTCCTCATGAAGTACAATCAGAGCAGTAAAAGCACTGTTTTTCAATCTCCTTTCGTTTTCAGACTCCTAAAGTATAGGGAGATTGAAGATGCAGACAACAGTATACTGAATTTAAGACAACAAATATAGGCCTGTTTCCCTTAATTACCTTTTTCTTCAGGTGTGCTTAGTCTGCAGGCCTTATAGAATGTGCAGACCACACTGAGAAAATAAACTCCTTGAAATGGGTATTCTAAAAGGAATGCATTTTTCTCATATGTCCTTATTTCTGATTTACTTTGAAGTTTAATCAACTGAAGTAAATGTCAGAATTTAAACTTGACATGACCCAGCAAGGTGTACTTGCAGCTCAGAACACCAGCCACATCCTCGGCTGCAATAAAAAAAGGATGTCCAGGAGGTCAAGGGGAGATTCTCCCCTCTGCTCTGTCCTTGTGAGAACCCACCTGAAGTGCTGTGTCTAGCCCTGGGGCCTTCAGCACAAGGAACATGTGGATCTGTTCCAGTGGGTCACAAGGAGGGAGACAAAAATTATAAGAGGGATGGAACACCTCTCCTATGTGGACAGGCTGAGAGAGTTGGGCTTGTTCAGCCTGGAAAAGAGAAAGTTTTTCCCTCTCTTTTTAGGGAGAGCTGATTACAGCCTTTCAGTAAACTCAAAGCAGGCTTATAGCAAAGACAGAGCCATACATTTTAGCATGGCCTGTAGTGGTAGGACAAGGGGTAATGGTGTTAAACTAAAAGAGGATGGATCCAGACTAGATTTAAGGAAGAAACTTTTTATGATGAAGGTGATGAAACATTGGCATAAGTTGCCTAGAGAGGTGGTCAATGGTCAATGCTGCAGCCTTGGAAGTGTTCAGGGCCAGGTGGGATGGGGCTCTGAACACCCTGATGTAGTTGAAAATGTCCCCTCCTTATTGCAAGGATTTTGTATTAGATGACCTTTAAAGATCCCTTCCAACTCAAACCATTCTATGATTCTGTGATCAGCTGTGATCCCAAATAACTGAAGCATGCAAAGAGTTATCTGGCTGTGAAGATCTGCGTCGTCTTTGGTTTGGAGTCTAGTTTTGCTGCTTTATGAGAGCAGGAATTTAGATGTGAGTGGTCCTGAGCAGTGTGGTGTGTACTCTGTCCTGGTACTTGTACAGAAGAGCTGCTCCATGGCCTCTTGTGTGGCTCATGCTGCTGAGCTGGTGACCTCAGCCAGAACTCTGCCACTGGAGGAGGGCTCCTCTCTTTGTGGTCTGATTTTAAGTCATTACTTCATCTGAAGTAAGTCAAACTAATAGTGCTTTGAAAAAAACCTACTGTGGCTGGCTTTACTCACTGAAGCTCCATAAGCTGAACTGACATGGAGCTCAAATTGTGATTGTCAGAGGAGGACAGTTGTGCCCAAGGGTGGGGCATGTTTGTAATGTGACACCATGTGAAACTTTTTCATGCTTTAACGTGTGTGTGTGAAGACTAGTTCTGTTTGTGATTTTATCATTTGTTTCTATGACAGTGAGTTTGGCAGCAGGGGTGTATTTTCATTAAACTGCAATTTTTAATTTGATTTATGAGACATAAAGAGGAAAAAAGTTCATTGTGAGACATTATAATTTAGGATAGTCAGGTTTCCGACTTGAAAACTTCTGTGAAACTAGTTATTTGATCTACAATCCCATTTTCAACTTTGTGTCCTGGTATTTTCAGAGAAACTGATGATATGTGTATTCTAAAACAACTAATGCATTTTGTGGCACTGGATTTGTGTATTTCTGCTACCTCTTTGTTTTTATGAAAGAACAATTAATGCTATTTTGATCTTGCATTTTAATTTCTAGAGGATATGCATTTATTCAGACGTTATTCAAGTATGGAGTTTGCTTACTGATCCATCATTCTAACAGGAATGGGAAAGAACAGCTGCAAAATTAATCCAGTTTATCATTTGTCCAATCTGGTCACCCACCAACCTGGTGAAGCCATATGACATTTTCTTAAATGTGTTTTTTGTTTTAAGTATGTTCAGGATTTCTCCAATGTATAGAACTGCTGGGAGGGGGACAGATTGTCCCACTGGGAAATCTTAATACCGTGCTTTACATACCAGATACACATTATTCTGTGTTGGCATTATGCAGACCTATTTGCTGAGATCACAGTTCTACTGTCAACTCAACAGAAATGTGATAAAAACTGAAAGAGAGGGATCTGACACAGGGCTGTGGATCTGCACACCTTCCACTAATCACTCTGGAGCTGAAATATGTCTTTTTCATCTCTACCTGAAATTTGTGAACCAATGAGAGACAAAGCATACTACCTTTAAAAAGTACTGGTCTGGCACTACCTAAGAACTAGTGTATATTTATGTTTGGTTTCTATAAAATCCAAAGTTCAAACATCATTTAAAAATAGCTTTTTGCTTTTTTCTCCTTTAAAATTTTAACGTATATGAAGGTTTGCAATGCAATTAGTAAAGACTTGGGCGATATTATTTATTGTAGAGTTACTTTAAGTGTGGTCTCATAGCCATTCAATTCTTTTTTCTACTATGTCCTTATGACATAGTAAACAGCAGAGCATACATCAAAAACATGCTTATCACTGGTATAGCTGCTTACATCTTAACTTCTATTCATCATATATGAAGTCATACAAGTTGTAAATGTGACAGCAGTATATGATAATGCCAAAATTTTTTGTGTTGAAAGTGACAGAGTTTCAGGAATAAAGAATTCAGAGAGATGAAAGAAACCAGAAGCATGGGGACTTGTGGAACTTAAATCCGTCATTTGAAAGTGTGCTTCTATCTTTAATCAGAGACCCACTAAACACTCGTAACTTCTTGGAGTCATTGAAGTATGAGAATAGTGAGCATCTCTGGGAACAGTGTCTATCATAGACCATGAATTCTTCCTCATAACAAAACCTTAAGGCACAAGTTTTAACACTACAGTACATGGATGCAGGCCCTATGACAGAATCCTTAAAAAGGAAATCCCTTGAAGAGATGCATTTTGGTGTCAGAAACCTGATGTGTAAGGCATGATGCTGTAAGTTTTAGCTTTCATATAATCCAGATTCTGTACTGCATTAGTATATATCTCTGAACTTCATATGAAGTTTTAGCAAGTTCTCCTCACAGCTTAGTTAGACAAAACAATCTTTTTCCAGCCCAAAAACCCAGGACACCATTGCAGCTTCAGGCCCAGAAAATATAAACAACAGTGAATTGAGGAGAGCAATCTGGGAGTCTGGAACTTCATAACCTGAAACTGTAATTGGACAATTAACCCCAATATGTAAATGGAACAAAACTTATAAAAGTGCTAAAAAGTGTGTCCCCTTGTCCATCTTGGGTGCACCCTCGGCCAGGCTCTTGTACTGCCCAAGGCGTATCCTTTGAAGGCCTTTTAATAAATACCTACTTTATTCCTTTAATACTGTCTAGCCTCTGTTCCAGGCAGCCTCTCAAGGCATCAGGCCCAGCTCTCTGGGAGCAGGATGATGGAGATGTACCATGTGAGACCAGCACCACAGGACAGCAGACGGTGAAAGCAGATGTGGGCTATCTCTGCACAGCTTGCAGATTCTTTCCCATGCACTGTATTAGCATTGTATTAGGCTGTGGGGTCAGCAGGACTCACAATGCAGTACTGGGTAGTCACAAACTCCAAGTTCCTTGGGAAATAGTGAGCACTGGGTTTTACTGCAGGGGCTGAAGCCCTAGAAGAACTTTTGGTGAAACCGTATCACCCTTAGGGAATACCAGTGCCAGGACATTTCTTCCATGATGTCCTGTGGGGATTCCTCTCATGCTTAGTGGAAGGGTGAGAGACAGTTGTCAACGTTCTTGTTCACATCACACCTCTGAGGACATCTTAGATAACCCCAGCACTCCAGTAACTGGCACACACCCCCATACAGCTTTTGGAAACATGCAACTCATGGAATGAGGAATGTTTTAGATTATATGCCAGTGTCTTTGCCATTATATCATTTGCAAAATCCACATAAAGTTACTTGGTTCCTACACATATATATTTTACATACTACAATACACAGAGAGTAGTAGAATCAGATAGTAAGTTTATGACCAAATCATGTTTCTCTGATGAATACTATTTCATGTTAATGCACGGAAGGAGAAAAGACCAGGAGATACTGCCTCTCAAGAGCAGTACAGTAAAACTGAATGTAGGATATACAGAAAATATATTTATATCCCTCATCTATCTCATTCAGAGCTATCTGACATGAAAAATTCAGAGTCCTCCAAGCTTGGCCCATGTCCCAGTCAAAGACATGCATACTTGAATTGGAGAACCTGAAAATCCAATTTAAAATAATGCATTTCTGTGTTTATAAGAAGATTCTGAGTAGTTGTTATTCAGCAGGGACAAAAATCCCTTTTCAAAACTATGTATGCCACAGAATGGAATTGTTATCCAGAGGTCAGTTGTCCTCTATGCTTTTATTTACTTTTGGGTTGATTTTCAGTTACCATAGGCTCAAGCCCTTGGGATGTGAAAATTGTAATTAAAAGAGTGAATTTTTCTGAGGAATGAGGGACAGTAAGTTGTACATCACAAAATGTCTGCACAAGGCAATGGCATCTAAGCATGGATACTCAAAGTATAATTCAAATTCTCTTTCCATTAAATTTTCCAATAAAATCTCTTTCCATCATGCTATGAACTGAGACTCTAGAGGGCTTGCTAAGTTTTCAACAGGTTTGGGCTCAGTTTACTAGATTTCTATGCAGTTCCATCTCCATGAGTTTGGATTACAAACTTCATTGATAGCATCATATGGCTTCAGCCCACTGATGCTTGAAGAAGGAATGGAGCAGCAATAAGAAACTGAGTGCTGCAGTGTACTCTGTCAGAGATTATTTTATGCATATGTCTCCATTTCTGCCTTTTAGAGAGGCTCCTTTTGACAGAAAGTCTCACCATGTGGACTTAGCTTGGCTTACGACTGCAAGGAGCAGAGTTTCATTTATAACTTTCCCTAAAAGAGCTGCTGTTCTTTGAACTCCTTTAAATCAGAAGCTTCTGCAGCTGCATATTTCAGGGATGCAGAAGGCTGGTTGTGTTCTCAATATTTCCTTTGATGTTAGGGAACTCAGGATGAGATAAAATTGTGAACACTCCTTGGGTTATAACTTGAATTTACAATCTTGACAGCTCTGTTCAGGCTCAGTGCCAAAAAGCTCTTGGTACATTTAAACAATGATAGGACGAAGTGATATTGTCTCCTAAGGGACAACAGGAAACAACTTGGCCTTTCAGAAATGTTACATTGATGTGTTTTCCTAGGAGCATCAAGTCTAAGTATGGTAATCTCCTGGTAAGGCATCTCCAGGGATCTCAATTGAAAGAAAGGTATGATATAATAAAACTGCTGGACGGAATGAAAATAAGGAAAAAAAAAAAAAAAAAGAAAATGGGAGAGCAGTTTCCCATTAGATAAACTGTAAATCTGCAGGAACAATTTGTCTATAGGAAAAGGGTTTCTTTGTTCATTAAAGAGCAGTTTGAAGGGATATTTCCATAGTAATTGTTGTGTAGTATAAGTGCATGATGGACTCTCAGCATAATCTAGCACTTGTCATTGTCAGATAATACCAATGAATTTGTCGCTCTTTATTTTTACAGCAGTCATTTCTGTTTCATCTTGGTCAAAACGAATATCAAAATCTAATCTTCTAAGTCATACCTCTGTGTCAACAGGGAAAGGCTAAACAAGGAAAATGTGGGCTAAATAAGGCAGTTTTTATCAAGAGAGGCATAGATAAAAATAGAGGTGCTCAATGCTGTCTTTTCCTCACTCTTTGCTGGTGGACTCCCCAGAGACAGAACATAAGGAGGGTGAGAACAACCAGCAAGTGGAGGAAGGTTGAGTCAGGGACTGACTTGCACAGACTCAACACCTACAATGCTGTGGAACTCCAAAGACTGCACCTAAGGCTGCTGAGAGAGCTGGCCAATGGCTGTATAAGGTCACCTTCAAGTATTTTTGAAAGGCTATGGAGAGTCTAGGGAGAATTTCAGCAAATGAAGAAAGGCAAATATCAGATCTGTCCTCAAAAAAGGAGAGGAAAGATGATCTGGGGAACCTCAGGGCAGTCAAGTCTCATTTTGCCTCCTGAGACAATCATGGTATGCATTCAGCTGGAGCACAGCCCTTGCTGCATGAAAGAGAAGGTGATTGGGACCACCAGCACCACTGACCAGGGGTGAATCAGGTCTGAGAGAGCTGGTTACCTTGTGTGATAAAGTGTTTGTGGACAAGGGAAGAACATGGAATATAACTTTGGCGAGGCTTCCAACAGCATCCCACAAGGTCCTTGAATCCACAATAGATATTAAAGTCTGGGTGGCTAAACACCTTCTTGACTGCTCAAGATTGGAGGTGGTGGTCACTGCGCTAAGTCTGCCTGGAGGCTCATGCTCCATGGAGTCTTTCAGGATCTTCTCTGGGACCTTTTCTGGTCACTGTTTCCAGTGGTGAACATGGGAAATCACAAGAGCACTCTGTCAGGTTTGTAGGTGTCACCAAGGCTGGCTGTTCATCTGGAGCCTCAGGGCACCCAGCAGCACTGCAGTGCTGATGGAGAGGGGATCAACGAGACGGGGACAAGCTCCTTATAGCAGTTCTTGGCTGCATGCAAGAAACTACTTTTTCTTTCCAAAGATAACAGCCAAGCCCTGGAGGAGCTGCCCTGCGTGCCCTGTGGTCTCCACTCTTGAAGACTGCAAACCTAGAGCTGAGCTACTGCTCTGTGCAGGTGATGAGTAAGGGGCCCTCTGGGGCCCTCATTTCCCACCAGCGCTCTGGGAAGTGTTCTATGGCTTTATGAAGCAGGGAACTATAGAGCATTGTTTTTTAAAGTGCAGTTGAAGGTTTCACATCAGCACAGCTGTGATTATGCAGTAGATGGAATGTTCGGTCTTTGCTATACTAAAACATTTTATCATTTTAGGCAGTAAATGGATGAATCAAATCCATGACCAAAATGCAGTAGTGAAGACAAGGGCAATCTGCTCCCTGTGGTCTGCATGTCAGGTGACATGGTGCCCTGGTTTAGGGCAAATTTGGGAGAAAACCTCTGAATAGGGTCCCTCTGGGAAGCAAACCCAAATGGCTGCTCCCTCAACTGGTCCAGGAAAGAATTTCCTTGCAGAAAAGTGGAAAAACTATTTATTTAGCAAACAAAGTGTCCACAAGCATAAAGAATGAATAATATGAAACAGTAAAACCTCTCATCACTCTTAGGTGAGATAGCAAATTCAGAAAATTCTTGCTGTGGGTAGCTCAGCTCACTCAGTACCAGCACTGGAAAAATGTCCAGGTCCCAGTCCCAGAGGGCTGCGGGTGCGATCTCCCAGTGTCTCTCTGGGTTTTTCAGTCCAGGACAGGTTTAAACTGTCCCAAGAAAAAGAGAAAAAAACCCCCCAAAACAGTCCAGAGAGCTTTTCTGCCTCAGCTAGCTAAAACTAACTAAAAGTAAAGACATCTCTGTCCCGCTGTCTGTCCATGCTTCCAACGAACACAGCTCAGGAGCCGAATGCAGAGGAGGGAGCACCGTCTCTCAAAACAAACCTGGTGTTTCTTTTTCCCCCACTTCACTCTCAGAATTGGTCTTAAAGATGCAGACCCAATACACAGTATAAACAGGACAGACGACTGGGGATACGAGCATCAAAAAGTCACCCCATGACACATGGTCTCTGCTTAAATGCATTTACACCTTTGTAATGCCATTGTAAAACTGTTCCTGTCCTCATTGCTCAGTACTTTCAATCTACTCTGAGGGAGTGGAAATCAATACATAAAACTGGAATACCATGTCTTTTCTCTGGCAACTGTGAAATTTTAGTAGTTTCTAGGAAAAAATAACCTGTTGGCGTGTTTTTTTTTTTTTTTTTTTTTTTTTTTTTTTTTTTTTTTTTTTTTTTTTGCTTGCCCCAAACTGAAAGGAGTATGGGTGAATAAACTTTCAAAATGTCTTTCTGAAACTAGCCACTCCTCTCCTTTGAGACTTTGCCAAAGATGCAAGGGCTGTTGTCCTGATTTCTGAGTAATTTTCAAGGCAATACTTTTTCATTCATATTTCAGTTTTGAACTATCAGTCTTGCTACATGTCTTATTATCCAACCTTATCTAGACAGAGACTTTTTCATAGTGCAAAGTCTATCTGTTTTGGCAGCCCAGGAGATTTTAAAGTGGTAGCTATCATACTAAGAAGCAAACAGAGGCCAGCAGATTGATTTGCTGTGGCAACAGAGTTGAGTCTGATATTGATAGGCCTAAGTGAGAGCTCATGCTTCACCCAGCAGGCTTCAGAAGGTTGCTTATTATTTCATTTTTTGGCTTAGAATAATATGATAAATAACCTCTTGTCTTGCTTTGTGGCTCTCTTTGCTTCATTTATTTGTTGTCATCATGCTCCCATGAATATTTCATCATTATTTCTACAAAACATTGCCCAGCAGGTTACATGAACATTAGTGTTTGAGAAAACAGAAATTGTCAGTACTAAGCTTTTGAAGAGGCTTGCCGCTTATTCATAGCAGAAGGGTGGAGAGGGTCATAAGAAGATCACTGACTTAATGAAGAGATAAAGGAGGAGGTAGTGAAAGAAAATGGAGAGAACTTATCATTCTGCAAGCTGTTGTGGGCAATATAATATGTGCATGAACACCATTTTTTCCTTGCTTACTGTAATTGTGACAGTGTGTTGTATCTTTATAAAACACTTAGGAAAGACATTGCAGATTCATTGGCTTCATTGCCCATGACAAAAAGAAAAAGATTATGGAAAGTAATAAGCAGCAGGCATTGTGCATACAGCTTATTCAAGGCAGCTGGAAGAACTGCATTGTGTGGCAGAGCAGTTCTGGAGAGAATGAAATACTGCAACAATAAAGGTATTGATGGGATCATGGCTGTGTTAGTCTAGGAGAGGTCACATGCACATACTTTTTACTTTGTAGTGACTGACTGCAGAATTTGGCCCCTAACAATTCCCAGATATGCCATTTCCTAGCATTCATACACCTAAGGTGCTTTAGAGGCTGAATGTTAAAGTACATGACTAAGAGAAAATGTATTGTGAGCTCAGTGCATGAGTTCTATGCTTCTCAAAAAATTAATTTTCTCTGTATGTCATGAACTGTGGAAATTCATATGTTCTGTGGTTATAAACTGGTCAGCTCATGGGGAGAAATTCTCATATAAGGTGGAACAAAAAGAGGTGAGATTTTTATAAGAGGTAGGAAAAAGAAGAATTTGAGCTTTGTTTAGACAAAAGAATTGAGAGGCAGCTGCAGGTCAGTGTCGTGCTTTCAAACAGTTGCTGGTTTTGAAACAGGTATATTACTTTTAATGTTGCAAGGGTCAAAAAATTGTTCCTCAACAGTAGAAGTTCCAATTCTGCTAAAGTACAGGAGTATTTTTATGCGCTCATTTGGAATGAGGCACAATTCTTCCCAAGCCTGCTGTCAACATCCCATTGCTTATTCCTAACTCAGCAGCTGGATTCTCCACACACATCTATTGGATTAGCAACATCCCTGGTGCCTAGAGCTCAGCCTCCCACTGTCTCTGTTAAATACATGGAGTATGCAACTACTCATGTTGCGAAGTATCTGTGGGGACACCTCTACATGGGTTGCTGTACAAAGGTATACACAGGCTTTCAACCCTACCAGTCAGTAAAGGAGTCTAACCATGCACACAATTGTGCCTAGACAAAGAGAATACAAAATTATTAGACCAACCCAAGCAAAAGGTGAGTTCACAGGATAGCTAGTGCCTCTGGTAGAAAGGCTTTGCACTCCTAATGCTCTGCCAGTTCTCTTCCTTCAAATATCAGTCAGAGCACAATACGTAGCACCTGACATTTTAGAAGGGCTAGTTGGGCTTTAAGGCAAAGATCCTGAATACAACTTGCAACGTGCCTGTGGCTGAGAGATGAACACTTTTCCTGCCATATTTGCTCTACATATTCATGGAAAATACTTATCCCTACTTCGCACGGTGGTGCAGTTGACTCCAACCCAAGGCTGATGGCACCGAACATGTAAACAGCTCTTTATCTTTCTGTGGCAATTTGCAAGCCAAGACTGAATATATAAGGAAGAATAAACCTCAACAAAGCACAGTGGAAATACATAAATGTACTAAAATAATTGTAGGAAGGATGGAATTCCTGTGAATATAATGGAACGGATAGAATGGATAAAATAGCTGTGCAGGTGGAAGATTCTGAATAACATATTCTAAAAAAAGAAAAGAAAAAGGGAAAAAGTGAAAAAAGGAGAAGAAGAAAAAAAAAAGTATTAAAAAAAGAAAAAAGAAATAAAAAATAAATTAGGTGTAAAAAGGGGGGGATAAATTCTCCACTGGTACAAAATGTATCATCATCTGAATGCAACAGACTTTCATCAAAAGCATGCTCTTACAAAACGGATATCTGTGTCACAAAATGCCCTGTTCTGTATCCTTCATGATTAATGAGTAATTCCTCACAGTGAATCCACAAGAACAGAAGAAAACCATTTTTGGTTCCTGTTTTCACAGAGCACTGTCTTCCACCAATGACACAGTAGCAAAATACAATCCTGATGCACTTTTTAATTTCTCCAATTTTCCCACTTTAGAGACATGGATGGCATTTCTCCCTTCAGCTGTGATAAACAGAATGCTTTACTGATGTTGTGGAGGCCCACTATATTTATTTCTGTCCTCTGTCCAGCAACTTATTTGTTCTCTCTTAAAGACAAAAGCAGAATATTACTGAAAAGGTTCAGCTAATTTACTTCTTTATTTCTTTTCCATTGAAGAATCATTAATTCACTAGCACCATATAAGTAGAAAGCAGAGTCTGAAGCTTCAGAGAAATGCAGCACCAGGGATCTATAACTTCTGCTGGGGAAAGAGCTGAAATTTGTTGCCACATCTGTAACAGATCCATTTATGGATTAGGTAGAGATAATGAGAGCAGAGCAGATTCAAATATCCACTCTTTAAGATCAAACCTATGACCAGGAAGTAATTTTGGTTTATTGCAGAGCAGTGGCAACTAGTTTCTGCAACCAGTAAACCAGACCCTCAAAGGGGTTAGTTCAGTACATCCCACTAAAATGTTGAAGTGTATATTTTAGATAGACTTTTACACAGTATTAATAACTGGTAGTGTTAAATGGAGCATTACAAAGCATGTCACATCACTGCTTCATCCCTTCTGTTAGAACTCACATTGCAAAACCCCAAAAATTGCAGTGTAACATGTTGTCCAATTAACCTCTTAACTTATTATAATTTTTGTATTTAACATTCCTTGGAAATCTATGTATGCTAATCTATCTCTGACTAGCTGCAGACCAAGAGTTAAAATTGGGCTGGTTTTTAATTGACTTATAAAATATTCAAGTTCAAATAGATCAGTTTATATACATTTTATTTTTATAATTTTATATGAGTTATTGTGAAATTCACTGGGTGGGGGGGTGAAACTGTAGCATTTTGTTTCTTTAGCAACTTCAGGCTTTCTGAAGAAGATGTAAAAGACCACATGAGACTACTCCTTATCTGCACCTTCTGGAGCAGCATAGCTTAAAGTATTGTGAAAGCCTCCTTATCATAGGTTTTTTGCAGACCAAAAATCTAGGGATGCTGCAAGCTGTTAAAAAGAGTGGTGGTGTTCTCCTCACTCTCCAACCTTCCAGTCTGAAGACTACAGCTGTGTAGCTGAAAGAGAAGACAAAAAAGGCTTAATAGAAATAACAGAGGAAATGGTGCAAGTGTTCTCTCTGCTCATGTTTCCCCTTCTTCTTTATCAAAGATAATCTGGACATATGGGATGTTCCGTAGTATTGAACACTATATATTTGAAATTGAACAGAAAAATAGTTTCTTTCGGAAAGATAACCAACAGATGAAAGCTTGTGAGTTCATAGATATGTAAGTTCTTAGAAAAGTTAGACTTTTTTGGTTGTTACATTGATGATCTTTGGCAACTCCTCTCTAGAAATTTCTGAAGTGTAGGAAGTGAGTTAAATTTAACTGGATGGGGTTAAAAGGCCATTCTGTAGTGGCAAATTATTTTATCACAGTGTATGTTAGAAGTTTGTTTTTTAGCGTTCATCTGAAATCTACAGTATTGAGCAAGATATTGGTCTAAATATGCCTGAGGCCAAAGGAAGGACAACAACTTCTATAAAATTGTACTTTTGCTAAGTTGTCTTGAGACTGCAAGATGAGTATTTTCTCTTTTTAGCTGTTTCTTTTTTTCATTTCTGGATAAAATAATCACTTTAGAAACTCACTTGCACAGCAAATTACATGCATTTTTCTTGTGGCCGTTCTTTACACTGCAGTTATGAAGGAAGAGGACCACATGACCCCTCCCCTTGGTGGGGAACAGTAACACTGATAATTTTGTTCTAAGGCAGAGGCATTGCACTTCTCAAGTCATCAAAAAATACATCACAATAGCATGGTGTCAGGAGTGCTTGCATGTTTGATATTTCTGTAAGGCTAATGCTGATACTCCTTCAAAGTATTATTACCTATCTTTCTCAGGAAAAGAAGAAAGCCAGAGACACAGGTTACAGATGTTATAGCACCAAGATTCACAAGAAAATGTAATTAAGTCATGTTGAGACTGACATGGCTTTTCTTGCTTCTCAGGTTCCCAGCAGAGTTAAACATCCCAGGTGGCAGATGCTGGTTTGAGCTTTGGCTGTAAATTAGCCACTATTCAAGCAGCAACTGAAGAGCATCCCTTGCCTCTGAACTAAAATGTGTTTTAGAGTTGTAAGCTCATTTTCTTTTGCTCCACTTTCTACCAACCCTTTAGTTTTGGGACCTGTCTTTCATAAATGTGTGCTCTTGAACTCTTAACTGACAGGAGTGAGATAATTTTACAAAATAGAGGACACGATTATGCTTAGGTCCCTTTTGGTCAGTTTGTTGGTCTTTGGGATGGCTTTGTTTCCTCTAAACTGTGTTTGAGTCCTGTTTGTATCCCAGGCAGTTTGTATGAACCTCAACATGCAATCCAGCAACTCCTTCTTACAGCTTTGCTAATAGACTCATTTACAGAAAAGCCAACACACAAACCCAAGCCCCAAAGGCACACCAGCCAGAGTGTCCTGTCTGAAAAAACACGAGTGCAGTAGGAAGGAAAGAAGAGATTTATGCAGCTTGATTGATCTCTTCTTCTCTGAATTGCAGCACTATTGAATGTCTTTCATTACAGAGGTGTTTTGCAGAACACCAACAGGTTCAGACAAGACTTCAAAATGGCTTCTCTGCATGCCTCTCTGTACTATTTGTCTGTTTTTGGGGAGGGAGATAATTACACTGAGACTAACGTGAGTGATTGAAGAGGGATTGGAAGAATAATGTCAGTGAAAAAGGTGGATTTGTTTATATGATTGTAAATCCTGAGGGAAGGCTACTAAAATGGAGGGCTAATAAATAACAACAACAACAACAATAATAATAATAGTCTACTGGCAACTCTTGAATATAATTTCAGCAAAGTGCTGGATCCTCATGGATTTCAGCTGATTCTTTTGATGTATGAAACTTGTCCCTGAACCACCTCCTCAGCACGATGCAGGATGCTTTGAGTAGTGCCTGGGGCATTAAGTGTTCTTGTTTCCTGCAATATACATGTTCACTAACCATTTGCAAAGCCCACTCAAGATGATGGAAAAATATCTGTCCAGTGATGTAAGGGACTGTTGACCCAGTTTCCACTGCATAAATTACTAATTTCATCCTAGAGCTTGGCAAAGACACTCCATATTTTTCATGCACAGCATACACACTGCTTATTTCTTCTGAATTGTTTTTGTGCTTTAAATGGGTAAGTGGTAGGGAAAAAGAGGAAGGAAATTAAAAGGAGCAAACTCAGAATTCCTGCCAGCCAATACAGGATGGGCACCTTTCCAGAGCAGTATGCTACCTGAAAAGCCATTGTCCCCACTGGTTCTGAAGAGACAGAGGGATTCAGGATCCAGAAAATAAAATTGTTATAGCTCCATAATTGCATCTTTCACAACTTTGGTATCATACTGAGTCTTGTGGACTTGGTGTCAAGCCTAGCAGCAGATGTCTTGCACTGCATTGACATATAGTGTGATGAGACCCAGGACTGAATCATAATTTTGCAGAACGAAATAATCTTTTCTGAAGTCACTCTCTACAGTCCTGGGGATTACATTTGGGAAGAAGGAACAGGGCTGCTTTGATGCCTATGAGCCCAAATCACTTTAGATGAAGATCAGGGCTGGGTTGTAGCATCCTTTTGCTGTGCCAAAGATTCACAGGGAGGATTCTGGATGGAGTGATGGCTGATAAGCTGTCATAGCAGGCAACACAATTCGCAATTGTTTCAGATAACGGCCTCTCTGTTTTTGTTGTTGTTGTTGTGTGGTGGTGGTGTGTTTTTTTGTTTGTTTGTTTGTTTGTTTGTTTGTTTGTTTTTTTTGGTGGTTTTTTTGTGGTTTTTTTTGTGTAGTTTTTTTTTTGGTTGGTTTTGGGTTTTGTTTTTTGGATTGGAAATTTCTTTCTGATGATTATTAAGGACTAAATCTTCACAAGTATGCATACTGATTTTGTTTATTGCTAGTGCTGCATTAATACCTTGGAGTCCTGTGTAACAGAATACTCCTGTGTACAGACATCAGGGCTACTGCATGGTGGGAACCCAGCGTGTTCATTGTGTTAGTAGGCATTCCATTTACTAGCTTATGCAAAGCCTGCATAATCAGTTCTCTCCTGTCACGAGCAGCTCTCCCCTAGACTGCAGTATTCTGCTCCTACAGGCACTTTATTTGTGCAGGAAGGAGGAATAGGTTTGCCTTGCAATGTTGCAGGCACACCAGGAAGGCAAGTCAGAATTCATGTTCCTTTGCATTAGAAAACTTATCTCCTGACTAAGAAGCAGGACATCCTGGCCACGGTCACAAACTTGTATTAACTGGTGCTGCCTTAGAAAACAGAGTTTTGCCCTTAACTCCTTTTCCCTTCTCTCTTCTCTAACACCAGTAAAAGCAATTGTGTTATTGCTTGGTGGATCTCCCCAGAGAAGTGAGGCAGATTAAATACTTCCTTGCTTTTGCCTCTTAGCTTTATATTGGACTTGCTTCACTCTGAGGTTCAAAAGTCAGAGATTCACAGAATCATATAATGTTGGACAAGGCCAGTGGAGGATGTTTACTCCAACCTCTCTGCTCAAGCAGGGTTCCATAGAGCATGTTATTCAGGATTGTGTCCAGGCAGCTTTTGACTATCTTCAGAGAAGGAGACTCCACAAGACCTCTAGGCAGCCTGTTTCAGTACTCAGTCATCCTCACCGTAAAGTTCTTCCCCATGCTCAGGTGGAGCATCCTGTGTTTCAGTTTGTTTGTTCTATCATGAGGATGTGGTGGGCTGAAATGCTACCAAGTCAAGCAGTCAGGTAAAGGGCAGATGCAAAGTAGTTTATACTGTTGAGAAATGACAATACCCACTTAATGTGACCGTGAAATTCTGCCTGAGGTTCAGTCTTCAGTGCTCTCACAAATTGCATTACCTGTGACTGATAGCTTCCTTGATAGAGGGATGGTGATATTTTCTCCTTTGTCTGTAAATTTTCAGTGTAATTTTGAGATGCTGAGGGTGGAGACTGCTTTCTCTTAGGTATTTGTACACCATCCTGAAAAACAGAGCCCCGATCTAGGCTGGACATTTTCAGGACTATTGCTCCTATAATGCCAAGACTAGAAGACAATGAAAAGTGGAGGATGGAAGTAGAGGAAGAGCTGTAATAATACACAACACAGCTCTCTGCACTTTAACAGTGTTGGGGAAGGTCTGTGAAAGATCCTTTTTGAAGGTACATTTTTGTTTTGGGGACCTGTTTTCTCACTGTGCAGTCAGGAAGAAGAGGTAAGTCATATGTCCCTTGTGTCCAAAGAAAACGTCAGGAAGTCTTTCTAGGAAGTATCCAAAGAGAAGTGTCATGGTGAAACACTTCACACATTAAGTGATCCAAGAGCACAGCCACTGGTTTGCTAACAGCTTGCACGTGTATTGCAGAATGGCCCTCATTAATTGGCTGTTTATTTTCAATATAAGGCAGCAGTTCCTAAAATTTTATGCGTGCCATGGGCAAGATGCAGAGTTCTTGCTTCTCTAGGGACAGGGTCATTGCGTTCTTTAATACAATCTATAAGCAAACTACTTCTCATCCTGAACTGTTTTATTTTCCAATGTGAAAATACATCTAATATCACATCAGGTCTCATAAATGTTCATAAGGCAGTGAAAACAGCAAGAAAGGTGAGGAAGAGAGGAGCCCTTGGTAAGCATTTATTTATTTAATGTGATCATTCAGATCACCAGCAGGAGAAAGCAAGACTTATCTGTACTACTATTGGAACAGAAGTAATAATGTTAATGACATAGTGCTTGAGAATAATTGAGACCTCAAGGGAAAGAATGATGGAGAGATATGTGGTAGGTAAATACAGAGTGAAAAAAAAATCTTAAATAAGTTTGACAAGCAATAACATTTAATAATTTTTATGGGAAAGGTAAGAAATTACTTTAATACCATTTTAAAAGGGAAAAACCCAATCTGGTTTACACAATCTCTTCAGGCAGGAATTTTACCTGCTGAAAGGGGGATTTGAACTGGTGATTGTTGTGGCTTCCAGCAATAGTCTTATTTTGAAAAACCTAAATTAATGTTCCTTCTTGGTTGTTAATTTGATTTTACTGCCACTGAGCTGGCAAAATGTTGCTCTGCTGTGTTCTCCACTAAACAGCTGTGTATCCGCCAGACAGAGAATTGTAAAAGCTGCTGATGTACAATGGCTGCTGAACTGGGGGCAGGTAGGTCTCACTGCACTTGAGTCAAGTCCTGCATGAGCTCCATTGGCCCATAGGAGTCTCACGAGTTTTAACAAGGCCAAGTGCCAGGTGCTGCCCCTGGGTCAGGACAAACCCAGCACCAGCACAGGCTGGGGCTGTGCAGATGGAGAGCAGCCCTGTGAGAAGGATTTAGGGGTGCTGGGGGATGAGGCTGGACATGACCCAGCCATGGGCACTCACCAGAAAGCCAAAGGTGTCCTGGCTGCATCCAAAGCGGCGTGGGCAGCAGGGGAGGGAGGGGATTCTGCCCCTCTGCTCTGCTCTGGGGAGACCCTGCCTGGAACCTGCATCCAGCTCTGGGGTCCCACCACACAGGGGGAGTCCAGAAAAGGAACACCAAGATGATTAGGAGGATGGAGCACCTCTCCTACTAGGAAAGGCTGAAAGAATTGCTTGTTGGTTTCTGAAGCAGCTGGTTTCCACCAGGATGAATGAGATGAAACTGCTGGTGGTAAACATAGAATAGGGCAGACAATTGTGTGGTGCTGCTGAAGGAGACACTTCCATTCACCTCCAGGCTCAGAGAGTAGAGAGCAGTATTTTGACTTGAGGCTTGTTTGTTTTGGACTGTCACAAAATATTTTTGATCTTTAACATAAAGGCAATATGCCTTCAGTGGACCAGTGACACCAAAATACTTTTGTTTATAAGGAATAAATGCCATGGTTTGGTCACTATCTTGTTCATCCCCAAATATTCACTTACTCACATCTTCCCCTTGGCTATGCTGGCAGGGAAGCCTCAGGCGGTGCATGGTATTCTTCAGCCAGAGTGCAGAGAGAGGGGAGCCAGCTCCATTTCTGTCTCCTTTTTCATGTGGTGTCCTTTGAGTTGGTGACATCAGCACAAAGAAAGGAGCATTGTCAGGGCTGGAAAATAAATGTAAAAGAAAAAAATATACATCCAGACATGTACATGACTCAATAGGAGTAAGTCCCTTCTTTCTCTGTTGCTTGATTCATTTTGTAGAGATGCAGGTCAGTAGGACTACTGACTGTTGGAAATTGCTCCAGAAGGGAGGGGCTAGCAAGATGGAAGAAAACACTTGAGAGACCTGTAAGTCATGCAACAACTTCCTTCACAGTGATAGCTGGTGAAGACATCACTGGAGAGGCCAATGAACCTGGTTGAGGAAGCCAACCCTGCAGATGGGATTGGATTTGAGTTTTTCATGGGCTGGAAGAAAGGGACTATGTGACAGGTAAGTTACATCAGTGATGGTTGGGGTGTTCTTGTAGTGCTGAACTGTAACACAAAACTATCCAAGGGAAGCTGGCTTCAAGAGATTGTCTTCTCATACAGGCACACACAGCACAGAGATGTACAAGCCTGGAAAGGTGTTTTACCTTCTGCTGCATAGGGCTAAGACACAGCCCCTAATAACAGGCTACACATTACCATAAAATCTCTTAACAAAGGAATTCATCTCAGGAAGAAAAAATTCTACCCTCTTCATCTCAGAAAGTTATAATTCTTTCTGAGCAAGTAGTAGTAAAAACTCTGAGGGGCTGTTGAGTTACCATGTGCAGCCAGGGCTCCCTCCCTCCCTGGTACCTGCTTCTGCCCGGGGTTGGAAGCATATGGCCAGTTATTTCCCAGTGAGATCTGGGTTTTAGCCCCAGGGAGTATGCACAGGGATAGAGGGAGGAGTGTTTGGGAGGATGTGTAGCCTGAATCACAGTCTGTGCTCAAGGCCTGGCCAAGGATAGGGCCAGACCTGGCTGACCTGTCAGCAAGTAAATATTCTGCAAAGCACCACTGAGACCAAGGGAAAAGGGAAGCCCAGCACTCTTTGAGGGGCTGGTGGATGGGACCTCGGGCCATACAAAAACTTAAGAATGCCCAAAAACTTGAATAACAACCTACAAAGAAAAAACATAGAGCACTAAAATTAGAGACCTTGTTTGGAGTTGGAGACGGAACAAACACAGGTCTAATCAATATGATTAGTAACATATGTTCTCCTCTTTCTTCTCGAAATGGCTGGTTTTATACAGTGCAGAATAGTTTACAGTTGCAGGTGCATTTCTATTGGTATTCAGCTTGAGCAAATATGTAAACTATTTCAGTTTAAGGCAGTGACTGTGTTTCTGTCCTAACTGTCCCAGCTAAAATATGTACACACCTTAATTAAAATTTTAACTGCGCCACAGGTTTATCTACTACTACATGGGCCCAAATTTGAGGCCTTGCAGGCCCAAATCTGAGGCCCAGTTTGGGATAGCTCAACTTTCATTCCATAAGACATCCTGCTCTTGCTACAGAGCACAGCAAACTTCTCTTTTATTTTCATGCCTGCCTGTCCTGTAAAACCAGTAAGTCCTCAAGGAGATTGTAGATTCTCTTAAGCTTAAGGTCTTTCAGTAGGATAGAGGTGGGGAGAATAGATAAAGATCATACTTAGCTGATACAGGTGGAGGAGTGGACTTCTGTTCTGTAAAAGATCTGGAAAGTGTCCAAGATTGATTACCACACAAACATACTTTATTTGCATGTTTGTTTTTTTATTTGTAGCTGTTAAAAGACATTTCCCAACACTATATAAATTCCCAGGAATTTCTCCTTCTCCCCTCACTTTTCTTTTTTTTTTAATACAGTTTTCTTTCGCTCTTGGCTTCCACTGAAGCTCTGCTAAAGAGGTAGCATCTTCAAGTCTGGCTTCTGGCATTTTTTGCTTCTTGCGTTGCTTTTACATATCCTGAAGTGACTTTTGAGGATTTGTTGTTGTCAATTTGTTTGTCAATTTCAAGTGATAGGTACAGTGCAGAGAGGGCAGAATTGATAAGCCACGATTTCATAGTGTCAGTCTCCAAACATGACCATGGTAGTCCAGTGCAGACAAAAACATGCTAGAACTAAACCAAACAAAGGTCTTTGGAAGCTCCAGTGGGTACACAGAGGTCAGCTGCAGAAACCAAGGACCCTTCTATTACTGTATCTTTCTGGAACTGATGCTTTTATGCACAAAATTTGCTAAATACATCCTCTTCCAGCCTTTCTTCCACAACATAAATGACAAGGACAGCAGCAGAGGCTTGCTTTTATGAAGAAGTTACTGACATTGAGTAAGATTATTATTTCAGGTTACATAGATGTTTGTGAGGCATTTTAGTTGCAACCGGAGTGAAAAAACAGGATTGAAGAGTATTTTACCCAGATGGGTTTTACCCTATGTACAGTAGTCCACCATGGTCAGTTTAAAAATGCTCCCGGGAAATACTTGGAGAAAAGATAATCTTTTGACTGATGAACACAGTTCTTTAACTATGCACAATGATACATACAGAATAATTTTAGCCTGCACACTAAATGTGCACATTCTAAATTCATTTCGGTGCAAGACTTAATGAGACTGTCCTTGGCAGCATGCATCCCCAGAATCAGTTTAGCTGTACCTGTATGTCAATTAATCTCAGATTCATTACTCTCATTGATAAAAGTTCCTCCAGGCTAGCAGTGCCACAGCTGGATGATGCAGGGGATTTTTTGTTGTGATTGTTGCTGGGTGATCTCTCAAGCAAGTACAGGTCTCAACACTCTGTGTTCCCTTCTGTAGGCAAGGAAAGATTACCAAAGAGAATTTAGACCACATATTTTGTGCTCCAATTTTTCCTTAAGTAGCAGATTAGATTAAAGGAGCCAGGATGCCTTCCTGAAATTTAAGAGGTGGCTAAAGAGAAAACCTGTGAGTAACCACTCTCAGGACCTGTTATTTTGCTCAGCTCCTTTGGAATTGAACCCCCACAGGGATGGAGAGAAGTCAATACTATACTTCGTGTATAAGGAGCTCTTTGTATATAAGGAGCAGGTTCTGTGTTGCTGTGGAGCCTTTTGCTCCAGCCTTCCTGCTCTGCGTTTTCAAACCCAGCTGTAGAAGGATCATAGGCTTACTCTCACTTGCAGGGAAATAAATCAAGTTCAGTGCAGTATCTTTTCAAAGGGGACTATATGTATTTACACAGTCTTTAAGTAAGTCGATTTTATGATTTTACTCTTCAACACTCACCCATAAAGTTCCAAATATGTTAGTCCATGTGGTCTGGATAGAGAGGGCAAGGAGCACTTGCTGTCAAGTCCTCATCAGATTTTTGTGCTTGCTTTTGATAGGACACACCAAGCCTACTTTTGGATGTTGCTTTTATATCCTTTACAAATCATCAGTTATTTAGAAGCAGTCCTTTGCTTTGTGTTCACGCTTATTGCATCCTTCATAAATCTAATATCAAATTGCTGCTCATTGTCTATTTGTCCTCATGTGAAATATGTTTGAGGTGTCTTTTTTTGCTAGACCAACAGAAAAGGTGTCTGTGATGTTCCACAGATTTCTAGCCACCTTGCAGGTGTGTTGACTGTGGGGTCTGTAAGCTCATCAGGAGCACTGCGCTGGTGATTGTGACAAAAATGGCACTTTGCATGAATTTGCTGATGGTGTCCTGGGAGATATCTGCGTTTCTTCTGGCATTCACATATGAAGTGTCACCTTTTCCTCATGCCTTCTTTAATTATTTTGCCATCAGTCTTTACAAGCTTATATATACATATGCTTATGTATAACTGAGATTTTTGTTGTGCTCTGAGATTTTAGTGTTGGGTACGTCTTTCAAACCTAATTGCTAGTGGTCGCTGAGGTCAAGAACTTAGGCAAGACATTGTTTGAGGCCCTTAGGAAGATGACTGCCAAAACTTTTCTTGTATGCAGGCTCATTTCCAGAATCTATAAGCAGTGCTCTCCTAAGAAGTAAACAAGGGCTGGGGAGTGCAGCTAATCATAGGACAGGATGTGTAACTGAATATATTCAAAGGGAAATATGATATGTATTTACCTTATATTCATATATAAGGTAAAGGAATAATGGTGCAAATACTCTGCACTATTGGGTATAGAAGTTAGTAAAAGTAAAAAGTAAAGTTAAAGTTTTCTCCCCAGTTGACCTGAGTAGCAGTTAAACTACTTTTATCTGTACAGCTGTTTGAACAGAAAGGAACAGGGATGGAAAAATCAGTGATGAGGTTGTTTTGCATGATGTTCTGGAATGTAATACCTCATATAATTATGAAGTACTTTTTAAGATAGACCTAGAAAATCTCTAAAGCTGGACTTTTCAAGATTATGAACCAGACAGATATTGCTGGCAAGTACAATTATATGCTCAGAGGCTGCAACTGTGAATCGTTACAAGGTCAGTATTGACTTTCTTACTGTTAGTTCTGTGCTGCTAAAACTCATCCTTCCACTCTGCTGGGTGTCAGGAAGTCAGCTGTGAAGTATGACTTGAAAAGAAAAAGGATGAAAATGAAGCAAAAGTCTTGCAAATATTTGCTCATATTTATGTGGCTTTCCAACTGTTACAGCCTTACCTGATGCAGCTACTGTGCCTCTGGTCAGTTGTTTTAAAAATGAACTTTCTAATGTGAGCCAAAATGTTTCTACTTGACTGCAGAAGAAATAGATCAAGGTCTCTCAGACATCTAACACTTACAACACTTCTCTTCACAAAATTGTACTGAGAAAACTCTGCAGAGATTCTTGAGTGATAAGGGGTTATTCTTATCTGTCATCACTGAACAACAGATATCCCTAAGGTTAAGACTGCAGACTGTAGTCTGGACTGGATTTTTGACAATATGATTGAAGTCTTCTGTAGCCTTCAGCAAATCTGGGTTCAGTCGCAGTGTCTGGGTTCCTGTGCCAAGGATCATCCAGGGTGTTGGTGTTTTGTCTAGCCCTATCTGCAGTGCCGATATCTGCACATTCTAGCGTTAACTAGGCTTTCTGTTAGGTTGGCGGCAGTGCTGAACTAAGGCCATGATGAGAGGTTTGTTAAGAGAGGTATTGGCTTATGTAACTGAAAAATGCATGTAAACTTACATGTGAACTCCCTAAGCCCTTCTCAGTGCTTAGGGAGACATGAAAAACTTGGAGCTAATAATCAGGAAAAATAATTTCCTGTTTGACAACATTTGTTGCATGAGTGGCAGGAATTTACAAACACTCAAAAAGAGAATTAGTCAGGGATGTGAAGAATTACCAGATCCTAGAGAAGGCAAAGGAAGAGAAAGTAAACACCTAGAGAATGGAAGCATAACTTAAATTCAGTTCTCTCATTTACTGGATAATTCTGGGATGACATTTCTCTTTCTCTACATTTTCCATTCATGAAATAAAGATAGTAAGGACTTGGAAATGTACAATAAACTGTAAAAGTAAAATAAATTGTAGAAGATTTTTTTTTCTTCAATTATTCATTTGAGTATTGAAGCTAGTAATCTTGAAGCAAGTAATCTGTAAATCTGGAAATAGTGTGTAATGGCTGCCTGAAACACTGAGGATTTGGATCATTTTTATTGGAATAAACACACACCTGAGTAAGAGGTTGCCAAGAAATATTTCTAGTCTTATGATCTATTTTTAAATGTCAGGAATTTTATTCTTATGTTGCCAGATGGACTTGTGAATGACTGTGTGAGTTCAACCTCTTGAGAGTTTTTTGTTATATTTGAAGGGATAATTATTTTAACAATGTCAATATTTAATTATAATTTAACCAGGTTAAACTCATGTTCACATGGTTAAACAATTTTTTCTTTGTCCCTTTACTATGTTTTGGAATTGCTTCTTCCCATAATGGTGCTTGAACTTTTCCAGGTGGGTGGTTGTCACCAGAAAAAGAAGTGCCAGATAATGTCATAATAGTTGAACAGTATCAATCTATATGTGTCATCCCTTAAGCCTACAGTCTGCTCCTCTTTAGGTTACAGGTATAGGTGTAGCCAAAGACACCAGATTCCTACAATTATAATAGAAGAAAGTTAGTTTAGTAAATGAGAATACATTGTTCACCTTGTGAAGAGAAAAAAGTGGTATTTGAAGGCACTACTACAGGCCAAGACAAATACATTGGATATAGGCATGGGGCAATTGCCCAAGCTGCTGGGGCCCAATTTCTAAGTTATGGCCTCTCCACACTAGAGGTGCCTAATGAAGCACGCCAGAGTGCCATTCATTCAGAGCCGGTTCTCTGTATATTTCAGCAAAACTCAGTCAGCTAGAACAATCAAATCTGCTGGAAACAGTTCCTGGGTTGCTCACAGGGCAATTTGTTATTACCTATGTTTAGGTGATTTGCAGACTAGACTTGCTGGTGTACAGCGGGTGGTACTGTCTGTCCTCAGGGGCTTTGCTGAGAATGGTGTGGAGGTGCTGGAACTTGAAGGTTAGGCTGGTGTGGGTGTCTTGGCCCTCACCCTTCTGCTGTTTATGCTGTGCCTTTTGAGGCAGCTTGGCTGGATGTATGAGGTGGTGCAGTAACCTGCGAGCTCTGCTCAGCCACAAGAACTCCTGTGAGTTTCCAGCCATCAGCACAAGGCCTTATCCATGCCAAACGATCCAGCTCTCCTGTCTCACTAGTAATTCCTGATCGCTGTGCTGGATAGGAGTTCTGAAGGACCAATCCCAAACCTTGCTCCTGTAGTTCAAATGGCACCATCAAGGCTCAGAGAGAGAGTATTTTATTCCACATTCTGTTGCAAATTACTTCTGACTCTTTATGATACAAACAAGATTATTCCAGAGCAAATAGATTTGGAGCAAACCCAGTTTTCTTCAGCAACGTGGCATTTTCTCGGTATCCTCACACAGATTTTGGATTGTACACTGTCATGCTGTTATTTACTTGGTCAAGAATCAGGAGGCCAGTACAATTACATTGACTAAGAAACACAGTATTGGAACTAGGATCAGCTTCAATGTGACAAATCACCTTCAGAGTCAGATATGCAAATAAAACTGTTGCACCCTGTAACAATTGCAATAATAATAATAAAAAAATCACCATATCTCATTCTAAGATAATGTGATGATTCTGCTCAGGATAACCTCCATACATAGATGATATTCTCTCCATACATAGATGATATTCTACTAGAAGCTGAGATGGTATCATGAAGATATTCTCAGATATCTGACATAAAATATCACTTAACAATTGTAAGCATATAAAACACACTTTCATGAAAGGAAAGTTATATTATCTGTCAGAGTTAAGACCAGAGTTGTATTGTCTTTACACTACAAGGAAAAGAGTTTATGTTATTTGCTTGGAAGAACAATCTGTTAACTCTGATCCTCAGGGCAACTCACAGGATTGTAGTATAGAGTCTGCAGGTGACAAAGATAAATTTGCAGTATATCAAATCCTCATCTCATGTCACTATCCCCTACTTCTTCAAATCATAGATTTATAGAATCGTTAAGGTTGGAAAAGACCCTCAAGGTCATTGAATCCAATCTTTGACCAAAACCCACCATGTGAACTAGACCATAGCACATAGGGTTATGTCCTGCCTTTCCTCAGACTCCTCCAGGAATGGTGATTCTACCACCTCACTGGGCAGTCCAGTCAAATGCCTGGCCACACTTTTAGTGAAGAAATTCTTCCTGAATGATGGGAAATACAAACTCTTTTCCTGAGAGGAGAAACATTTGCCAGCCACAAATCACATAAAAGGATCTATGGAAACTATTTAAACCTTTAAAGAGTTGGAAGCTATTATTCTTACTTATTGGAAGAATAATAGGACCTGTAACTTTGCCAGAGTGGGGCTACCTCGGAGAGGATAATACTTGACCATACATTTACATGTAATGGGAACACTAAAATAAAATATCATGCACTTTAGATGACAAGGAAGTAATAGGAGATTCAGTGGCTCTCTGATAGTTAAACTTTACCGGTTTTGGCAGAAGGTCAAAATAATGGTTATTTGAAGTTAGACTGTTAGTTGAAATGTGAACTGTTAGGTTTCTGAGCAATTCAGAAAAATGAACTGCTTTAGGAACCTAATGTTAGTGTAAATATCCAACCAATATATCAGGTATAATGTGAACCATGTTCAGCTGAGACAAGAAGCAAGAAAGGGAGGAAAGAAAAATAAATAACACTCTCCCAATTACAATAATCTTTGGTTTTTGGCTTTAGACTCCTTCATGTTAGATAATTCAGTCCTCCAAGGGAATGTCAAGAGACTACATCTGGTCAATTACATTTTGTATATTTTTTCCCCGGCTAACAAGGTCTGCAATACTGTGTCCTCCTGGATTTCTCTCTATTATCATGTGACAGATTAGACTATATACTGTGAAACATAGGCTAGAATTCCTTCTACATTGAAAGTTGTCATGACATGTTTTGAACCTGACTCATAATTAAGTTTTAACTTGGTTTGTTGTTTAGATTGAAATTGAGGCCACTAGATAAGCCAGGTCGGAAGAATAACCATCTGAGCTCAATAACGGAGTCACAGGGTCAACTGTATGAAATGTTTCAGTAAATATAATCTGTTAAAGCAGCAAGATCAAATAGAAACATGCATTTCCAGAATATCTGAGAGGTAAAAAATCCATATGGAGAAGACTGGTGATGTATCCAATAATGTGTGTATGAAACATTGAAAGCAGACAAGAATTTGACTCTTTTTAAAGGTGGCCAGGCCTAATGGTGTTTGTGTACTATAGTGCCTGCTGCAAAAAGATTTTAGGCTGACTGACAATTGGGCCATGATCCAGGTCCATTATACTAAATCTTTTGCTATTGTTGTATCAGAAATCAGATTTAGATGCATGTGGGTAGCATGCCTAATGAGTGGAAAAAGACACCCAGAAGAAAATAGAGATATGAGTTATCACAGTATCTAGTTTTAAATTTTGTTTTTCTTTGCTTTCAAGCAGAATTTGGCTGTTAAAAACCTAATTTCAAGATTATGTCTTTTTTTTCCCCTGTGAATTGTTGGTAGGTTTATAGAGCTTGAACCACTGTTTTGCCATTGGAGAGAGCTATATGGGACCATACTTGGTAACTGAAGGTGATTCACTGATCCTTCTTAAGGCAGCTTTTACTAAAAGGAGCATTCTTAAATAGTCTAACACTTGCTCCATTTTGTCACGTTTCTGCTGATGAAGTCTTTTGTTTGACTTTGTTCCTTTTAGAAGGATTAATTTAAGTCTGATAATCACCTTTTCATTTTTAAGCTGCACTGCATTTTTCCTACTCATTTTCTTTCTGGACATGGCAAAGCTGCAATTAATTTATTCATTCAGGTGGCTTTGCATATAGCCTGCCAGAGATCATGTCAAAAGTCTCCAGAAACTTTTACAATTAACAGTTGTAGCTATTTAGCAACTGACTATCATTAGTAGCCTTTCTGTTCGGGTTACTTAATTAGTTACAACCAATTACCAACAGGTTGTTCTTCTCTTCTGTGCAATTTGTAATTTAGTGAAGCAGCTTTTCCCTCACCCATTTAAAAGTCTGTTGTAGGTTGCTGTGCTTGAATGATTAATACCTAAATGATTAATACCTACCTGGTAGGAGATCCGTAACAGGCACTTGATCCTGCTGCGGCAGGACTTGCTAGCAAGGTTTCCTCTAATGGCAGCACCAGCACAATGCACTTTGCAGGCAGATCAGAGGGTGAGGCTCAGTATGACGTACAGAGACACTGATGGGAGAGTCACCTTTTTCCTCTTGAACTGTGTGGATTTATGATAAAGCTGGGAGCTTTATCCTCCCATGTGTTTATAATAAAAATGACTTTAAACCAGCTCATTAAAATGTCATTGTGCTGCAACAGGAGCTCCTTTTTTTCCTGGGCAGGTTCAAAAGATCAGACTTATCAGATCTGTGCAGGCAGTATAGAAAGAGGACGCTGATGCCTCCGGGATGTGCTCCTCCCTTCCTCAGAGAGCATGTTGGAGGAGGAAAGAGAAGGCTCTGGGAAGAACTTATTTCTGCCTTTCAAAGGCAACTTATAAGAAAGATGGAGACAGACTTTTTAGTCTGTAGTGATAGAACAGGGGGTAGTAAGTTTATATTAATTTAAACCAATTGTCTTATGATGACTGTGGCAAAGCACTAGAAGTGTTTTCCCAGAGCAGTACTAGACCCACTCCTGAACACATTCAAAGACAGGTTTGACTGGGCTCTGAGCAACATGATCAAGCTGAAGATATCCCTGCTCACTGCAAGGGGTTTGGACTAACTGACCTTTAAAAGTTCCTTCAAACTCTTCTGTGATTCTAAACTTCTACAATCTTCCCCTCTTCACCAGAAATGTTTCTGCTACTTTGAGAAGTCTGCTGTGACCACAGAAGCCTTTTTCTAACAATGGCTACAGGACCTGTCAGCTTTATATCTTCTAGGAGCCTGAAACTGAAATTCCTGTAACAGAGGTTATACTTGCCTAGTTCCTATCAGCTAACTTAGATTACTGAACAAGTCTTCCTTTGTCCTGTGAAACACTGATTTCTTCAGAAAACTGAAATTTTAATGCTTTGATTTTAACTAGGTATTTAGTGTGTAAACTTAGAAAAGCATTTTCTAGTGCCAGAGATTTGTTGTGGTAGATGTTTCGTGAGATTCTGCAGACTCTGGGCCTTTTTCCAGGGAATGCTGCCCAAAGATGAATACCAAACAGAAATCATTGAATACAGGCGAATTTTAATGAACAGCATTCATGTGCTGAACATATGTAGAAAAAAGGTTACAAAGGTTCACCTGAGACTTGTTTGTGAAGGTTCACCTGAGATTTGAACATCCCAATCTAAATGAACATTGCTGTTCTTGATACACGACACTTTGTCAGGATTTCTAAGCTCAAATGGGGAACAGTAAGAGAAGTTTCCTTTTTGCATAAAATACCAGTTTTATTAATACCCACTGGTATTCTGTTAATACCCACTGGTAAAGATCAAAACTGGTTGATCTTTAAAGGAAAGTGAAGCTTTGAGGAGGAGAGTGAGATGAAAAAATTGCAAATAATCATGGTAGTCTTTTTAAGTGCTATGCCTATAGAATGACTGGATAACACCGATGGTTGTGCATTTCTTATTGCAAGAGGGTCAGTACCTCACTAGAGCCAAAGAAACATTGATGCTTTGTGTGAGATAGCTTTTGTAGCCTGATAATAACTTGCTTCTCTGTGTTTCCCAGCATATTACTTACATGGTATCTGCTTTACTTGAACTCACCATGCAAAAGTTCTTTGTACTCTGGATGAGATCAAATAATAGGTGGTAAACTACATACAGAACAAATGATGAGGTTAGGATTAATTATTGAGACAAGAAGTCAAATAATACATATGTATAATTATTTTCAGGGACTGAAGTAATGGCATGGATTATGGTTAAATTAGCTTCTTTTTACCCATTTATTTACATATAAAACAGAAATAGTTTGCTGAAAGTATTCATTAAGTCTGTTTTAGGCTCCCCTTGGAACAGTTTTGGGTACTGAATATAAAATGGCATCAGCACTTTCCATGCTCCCACTGTAAGTGCAGTAACAACAGCCATTATATGTGATGGTGTATATGATTCAACCTTGTAGTTTTTTTGAGTTATTTTCTAGCAGAATAGATGGCTCTATGTAATGACGCTTGCCTATATTTTCTCAAGTGACACTTTGCAGACACATTTAGTTATAACACTAAATCTATCTTTTATGAATTAATTAAGATGGTATTTGTGTTTCTAACTCCCTCAAGGAAGATGTAAATGAAGTATATTATGCTAAAGTATTATTGTTGAGTTGGCTTGAAAAATTCAGTTTGAGATTCTGAATGTTGCTAGTGCTGTCTGTGTCAAGAAATAGAGATATCTGTAATCCCTTTCCTATTAAATACACACTCTATGTTTAAAAGAACTGACTATAAATTTCTGTTACAGAAGCATAAAATATTAGATAGAATGCACATCATATTCTCTGTAAATATATATGTGTTTGAATAAGTTTTATATTTAAGCACACAAAAAATCAGGAAATCTGAAAAATGTTGACTGTATAGCTGAAATTTTCACTTTCTATTATTTGCGGAGGCAAATTCTTCTACTGTGCCTTTGTTACCTATAAAAATATGTTCAAGCAGCATACACAGCACTTTAAACAGAACATTTGAGGCAGCACAGAAGCTGAGATGCCAAATAATTTCAACTACATGTATTTACATGGCCTTTTTTAATATTCCTTTTTCTTTTTTAGCTGAGAATATAGATTTTAAGTCCTTAATTTCTGTGCATCTTCCAGCCATGTAGTACTGTAGTGGGTTTAGTGCTGGCTAAATGCCAGTGCACCCACTAGAATTATTTACTCATTTCCTGCTGTGAGATATAGATTAGGAGAAGGGCAAAACAGACTCAAAACTTAAAAGAGTATAAAGAAAACTTTATTAACAGAATTAAAAGAAAAATAATAAAAAAATCAGAATAAACCTTCAGAAAATTTCTCCTCCCCTGCACCCTCTTTTCTTTCCTACTGACAATATAAAAAGACAAAACCTGGGATTTCCAGTCAGTTTACCACATCTAAAATAGTCTTTCTTCATTTCACTTAGGGAGAGGAGTGTCTCTTGCCATGCCATAGAGACTTCTCCACAAGAAACAGTTCTCTCATGGCTTCAGTGTCACAGCAAATCGGACACCCAGGAAAGGAAAAATCTGTTCTCAGTGTGAAAGTCCCGCCCATCTTTTGCAGCCTTCCCACAGCTGCGTTAATAAGCCATGTCAATTTATTGGGGTGCTACTTTAAGGATAAGCTCTTCTAGCATAAAAAAAAAAGTTATTTTCATCCATCTCTGGGAACAGAGGTGTTCTTCTTCTATTCCTGGGGTGTTTTTCATCTCTCTCATATCTCTTTGTTCAAGCTTCTCATTGGATTACAGCTGCTGCAACATCTGCTTATTTCAACACTGGTGCTCCTACTCATGGCTGAGGTTAGAATGCTACATCCTCCAATGCATTCCATGAATTACAGGGAAAAATAAAGTCTGACATATACATATCTCAAATATATCTTCCCCACAGCCTTACAAAAGAATTTTAGCCCAAAACTAAGGCATCTCCTCAATCCCTTCCCACCTAGAATTTTGCTCCTCTACTGACCTCAGTGTCTTATGTTATTTTCTCCACGTGTCTTCACCCTTTCCTTTTCCTTACTTGGGAGAGAATTCGTGTTTGTAGGTTCATTTGTTCTCAAGCTTTATCATTTGAAACAGTTTTTATGGAGTTCTGCAGCGTTGAAAAGGTTGATCTCATCCAGCTCTGCAATCGAGGAATCGCTGTGTCTCTCACGTGGTCCCCGCTGGCACCGCGCGAGTCGCGCTGGCTGCCGGCACCGCCCCTGTGCCTTTCCCTCATGCGGGGCGCCAGAAAAAGAGAAACTGCTGCCACTGCTTTTGTCCTTCTGTCTGCAGCATAGCTGGCTAAAAGCAGGTAAGCAAACAAAGTCAAGTCCACTGGGAGCCATGCTGAGATAACCACAGCCGGGCGGTGCTTTCCCGGCTGCATCGATTTTGGCCGAGTAGTCCCAGCCATGTGGCCATTCTCGGCCTCAGGGCCGCCTGCAGTGCTGGCTACAGGGCCACTCCCAGCGCTGGCCCTGGAGTAAACAAAGGTCATTTTGTGAGCCATGCTGAGCTAGCCAAGGCTGTGCTGCGCTGCCTGGCTCCTCACGGCGTTGGGATAGTCCTGGTGGCATGGCCTGGCAGCAGCAGGAATCTCAGCTGTGTGGGGTGTATGGGGCTGGCCGGGCTGGCGCTGCAGCAGAGCAGAGGGGATGCGCTGGCCAGTTACCATTCCCAGGTTGGAAGCCAAGAGAGATTTTGCTGGGCTTTGTTCATTTTAAAATATGTTTTTCCACAGAGGTGGGTTCAGCTCTTTTAAGTGGTTTAACCAGGTGTCAGTCTTCAAAAATAGCCAGCTAATTGCATCTTCAAAACTAACCAGCTGACTGGCTCTGCCAGGCCCTCACAGAGAACCACCCCCATGGCCTGGGGACTCTCCCCCAACTAAAAACCAACTATCTGTCAAACTACGACACGTATTCCCTTAAAATAAAATGGGTAGTGCTCTATTAAAGAAGATGAGTCCGTGCCATTTTTGGTCCTGGGTCATACAAGATGTTTATCTGTTAGTAGATTAAGTACTGTAATGAAAAAAGCCCATTAGCTGTGATACTGTGACCAAACCAGTTGTTTATAGATTTGTAAAAATGCTATCTATGACTATCAAGGGATCAGTAGTACAGACCTCTGCACTTGCCGTCTCTTCTTCAATGGAAGTGCTCAAACACTTCATGTGTGAATGAGTGTACTGCAGGTTTTAGAGAGGGAGAAATTAAGATGGGAGTGACTGCAGAATTTTCTAAGTAACTTGTGATTATTCAGGATGCTATTGAGCATAGGAGCCTCAGAAGGTCTACAGCTTTACAATACTTCAGCCTTCTCAAAAATTCAAATACTGACAATGGTTGTATATCAAACGGCACTCTTATGAATCTCGTTAAGGAATGGCCACCTGGATGTGGCAATAATTTATTAGCAAAAGCCAATTTTTTCTGTGTCTCAGCTCTGACTGAGACATGACCCAAAAAAAGGGCATGGAATTATCTGTTTGCCTGTAGTGCTAGATTGTCCCACTTTTTTTTTTTTTTAATTTTTTTTTTAATTTTTAATTTTTAATTTTTAATTTTTTATTTTTTAAGATGCAGAAATGCAGTCATGTTTCTCTTTCAACTGTTATTTTAAAAGGCTGAATTTTTCTATGACAGGCAATATCTTATTCTGACCCAAATTCACTCTTTATGGAGCTGCTTTCCTGGAACAAGATGAACAAATGTCAATCCTTATTTTCTCTTTTCATGGGAATAGATGAGAGTGGATATATTTCCACCAATAAGATTTGGAGGGTGATGTGTAATGTTAACATGCAAATCAGGTTGAGATGATATTTCTGTCAGGGGAAATAAAAACTCTTCCATGAATTTCCCTCATCATTCCTTTCATTTTCTGCATATAAGCTCCATGTAAAACTGTCAGGCTGGTAATTAAGCAAATTATAGGGACCTTCTCATATGAAAACTAATGCAGTTTCCAGACAGAATATAAAATGAAGATGCCCACAAGGAAGACAGAAGTCTGAGCTCATTTTCCTTTATTGAGACTGATTTACAAGCATGCAGATTTTTCACTGTCTAAACTTGACAGCAGCAAGAGGATCTAAAGGTGTATGGATGGACCTGCAATGAATAGGTCTCTGAAAAATACTTGTCTTCCAGAAAGCAAGGTATTTAAATGCAATGTAATTTTTGAAAATATGCCTGCTTAGCTCTAGTAAAATTGTTCAAGTTGTCTGCATATTGCATGATTTTTATAAGATGTCATGAACTGGTGAAGGTTTATCCAAAATCAGCACCGACTTGTAAAGTTGGCAGCAATCTTTCCCAAGAGAGAGTTTGTGGGAAAAGCCAATTATAAAATAGATTTCATAATTTGCCGCAAACTCTCTGTGCAGAGCTCTGCAGAGGAACGGAATTTCTCACTTTTAAGGACACGAGACAAAAATAAAAAAATGTCATCAACCTTTGTCCTTTTAAAAGCAACAAGTAGCATTCAGTAAACAGAGAAGAAGCTGGAGAAGATGTGGTAAGCTATGTAAGAAGGAACCCATCTCAAAACAATCAGGGGAAAGGTTTTGGGGTGGCAGAGTCAATAAAGAATACAACATATGAAACAGACTAATTTTTACGCTCATAAATATATTGACATAATATTCTTATACTTCTGTAAGACATTTTTCTCTGTCCTGTACTATACCCATATAAAAAGGTTAGCATTTCTCAAAATCAGTGTATGTTGAATGAACCTACCTTAGAAGAAACTCATTGTAAAATTGAGAAAGTTAATCTTGTTGGCATGTCATCCAGTTGACTATTCCTGGTTGAGGTGTCCAGGGATTGGTTTACAACCTGTATTTAATATTTTTTCATCAGTGATGCAGAAGGGTGCATGTCATCTGCCTGCTTTGATTAGGCTATGAGGAAATCACCCTGGCTTTGGGAACTGACTCGCTCCATCTCCATTGGGCTGGGATGGAAAATCTCCCCAGATCCTGCAGCCTACTGTTTCTCGTTCCTCTTTAAAATTAGGAAATCATGTCCACCAAAATTTACAGCTCCCACTGAGGTCACATTTTAAGCCAGCAAGGGGCTTTACTGAGGTTCATGAAGGATGTTCGAGAGCAGGCCTTGCTGTCTGTGTAATACAGTTTAAGTTTGCTTTCTGAGCAGACATAAGGTTGATCCAGTGTCTGGGACCAATCTCACCAGTAATACTGAGCAAGTGCCCAGAGGCACTAGTGGTCCTTATAGGGAAAAATGCTAGCCAAGGCTAATGTCCTGAGGAGGGGACATCCCTCAATCACACCATCTTGGTGAAAAGACAAATAATTTAGACATTTAATCTATTTTCCTCAATCGCATACTCTTCTTAACCACATAGGAAATTATCCCGAAGTCCTAGTTTTACTTCTGCAAGTAGGACTGATTATTTTCATGTATATTTTGCTGTACATGTCTGATAACTGTCCCTTTCCTTCACAACCTTGTCACTGTGGAGTCTGAAAGTACAATCATCTGCTTCCAAATACTGGTGCCTGTGATCAGTCTGGGAACATCTTTGGTGTTGGAAGATACATTGCCATTTATACGTATTATATTGCACTGAAAGGTTTTGAGGGCTGTTATGGAAACTAGGTAACCATTTCCTCATAAAACTGCTTGGAGCGGTTGCTGGAGGTGTAGTGCATTCACCACAATCTATTAATGAAATCAAACCACATAGAAATAACCTAGGAGGGAGAAGCCAATATACAGGAGAAATGTTTCATTTTCTTCTTAACCTTTATTTAAGCTTCCAGCAAAATATCTAGGGACCTCATGGAGTCTTAATTTCCTCATTGCTTGAAGGGTTAATCTCAGATGTGTCGGCAAAGTACACTGCTGTTCAAGTGAAAGCTCTGAGATGCTGGCAGTGATCAATGCATGAAGTGATGTTATCTAGAGAGTAACATGAGACAGAAATGTTTCTCTCATTTTTAACATGCCGTAAACCTATGCCTTTCACTAAACTGGAGTGATTTTATTTTGATAATTTGTATTTTGAACATTGGTTCAATTACCTCCACCATTAATGAATGTGTTTACATTTTTGACAGCTGAGTCAATAAAGCTAGGGTTCATAAAACACTGCAGCTGTGACATTACATAGCATTTTCATTCTTAAATCCTTGGGTTTGGTAGTACTTGGATATAATGAAGTAGAATTTAATATACACCTACAGCAGAGAGAAAGTTCATATTTTTATATCTATACAGCTACAAGGATATGATGCCCACCCCTACTCACCTTTAATTCTGTTATCTTAACAGCTAGATAGGAAAACCCTCTAGGAATAGCAATTTTATAAGCTTAGGGTAGTAAAGTGCTAGTTTTCATATCATAGCTTCATTATCCTTCCCTGGTATTTTCATCCATTTAGTTGCTGAAGAATTTTGCTGCTTTATCACAGTTTTTCTGAGCATTCCCAAGATTTCTAGGAGATCTGGATCAGCATTAATATGTTTTTATTACCAGAAGATGTTACCCAGCACAGGACACGTAATATGTGAACAGAAGAGCCAGATGTGCTGACAACAGATCACAGGTCTCATTTCACAAGGACTAAGGGCATAGAGAAGTTTCTGCTGATATCACTGAGAGAAGGCACTAAGAATGTGGTTATTACCATCTTGCCTGAGATCATAAGTGTAAATGACAGGCCATAGTTTTGGAACCTTGTGATAAATGGCACAAAGTATTTTTGAGATTATAGTGATGCAAAATTCTCTTTTTTTAAGAGAAGAGGAACAGGAAACGGCACAGAAATTGCTTTCTTCTGATGTCCATTGCATTTCTTTGACTCCTTGGACTCACAGGGATGTCTGTGTAAGAGCAGTTTTTCTAACTAATTTTAACATTAAAAGCAGAAATTATTTTCTGGATATATGGGAGATATTTACCATAGCATGCTTGCTTGGGAGAAGCAAGACCCTTTTTGAAAATACCCAAGCCAGATCTTGCTCTGTCTTACTACCTTCCTGAATTGACTTTCAGTTCAGAGGTGAAGCTTCCTGTCCATATTCCTTCAACCTGGACATTATATCAACATCCACAGCACGGTGGCACTGTGTGGGCTGAAGAATAGGTGAGGAAAAGGTGAGGGTGCCAGGCAGCAACAAGGCTGAGGTATAAGGCACACAAAATAATTCTTGTTGCTCCTGGATAATGTGCCTGTATACATAGTGTTAATTGGAGACTCATGCCTGCATCTTTGCCAGCTGATGGACTGACCTCCCTTCTCTCCCTATTTATCTTCCAAACCTCTGACCTAACAGGGAGCTTCCTCTGACTGTGGATGCTGCCATCCTCTGAGCTCCTTCAGCCCCCTCATGCCCCCTCTATTCTGTCAGTCACGGTCTGCATCCTCTGGTGTGAACAATTTTGGAAAATAATCAGTCAGGCCTTGTTAGTGAAAATGAAGATGAGGACTCTCAGGATAACTCCTCTATCGATGCATTGCTTGCTGGTGAATTCTCAGACTCCTGGCCATGCTCAAGTTTTCACCCAACAGCTAAATCAAGCAAATTCAGCATCCAAAGCTGCATCCAAGTAGTTTGTCTCATAGGAAGAAACACTGGGTGTCAGGTGGGGAGAAAAATTTTTTTCTCTCTGATGGGCTTAGGAGGAAAAAGAGAAGGGTTTGTACCTGAGAAATCTCTTGTTGTTTTAGATAATGAAAACATTTCTTCCCATAAAGGTTTACCTCCTTGGCTTTCATATGTGCCTGGGATGGGGAACCCTCCCACGCTTGGCAGTGACTAATTGTTGAACTGTGCTCAGAAAAAGCTCTGTCACATGGCAATCAAATGGGAACAAGAAATTATTACAAATGACACTGTAGGCTAGATTCAGTGGCAACAAGCAGTCTTTAGAAATCCAAAACAAGAAAAAGAATCACTTGGTAAATACATGTGACATAATTAATTATAGAATCATTGTGTCTGTTTTTTCTTGCCTGTGCTGGTCTTCTAGATCTAAATATTTTGCTTCATTTTAAATATTTTATTTACTTGTATGGCTTGACACAATTTTCTTCTTCTGATTTGCTTTCTTATCGTATCCTTGAAGAGAACTGCCTTCACTTTCCCTTGTCTTGTCCTCTTTTCCCTCCTGGCTGCTTTTGCATAGTTTTAAAGGCATACTTTCTCTTTTTACTTAGAATGGTACTTGAATATATTCAGACTGGGCTTGATTCTATGAAGAATTTCTTTTGCCTCCGTGATTTCAGAGAGCCTGAATTTATAGCAGAATATGATATATATATAGAAGATGGGAAACTGTAGGGAGAAATCTCTGAACTGTCATGCAAATGCAATTTCATTTTTAAAGCACATTTGGAGACCTGTTGCTCATTGTTTTAGTGCATTAGCTTTGCATTTGCTGATCTGGCCTTGGAAGCAGAGGCATGGTGAAAGGTGGCATAGTTTTGGTGTCACAGCAGTTCTGCTCTGGAGTCTGCAGATCTACAAGCCAGGCCTAGAGGTGACTCCAGAACTACAGGCTCAAATGGGAAGGGTGATACTGCTTCTAGTTCATGTTGTCTGCTGCCTGAACTGAGAAAGCAACCCTGTAGTGGGTGTAAGCCAGAGCAGCCTTACTCAACAACATCTGCTGTGTGACCAGTAAGAGTGATGGGAGTGCAGGTCCAAGAGTATTACCTTAATGCACTTTGAGCATATTCTCAGCTACAAACAGGTGCCTCTGTGCCTCTGTGAATGTCAAAGTTTCATCATGCATTAATTCCTCTTAATGGATCCAGGGAGGGTGGAAAATCTCTGAACCTCAAAAGTAAGGAGAGCCTAACTTTGGAAAGGATGTGCAGCCCTTCCCTGGATGGAGACAGCCTTGGAAAAGCAAAAGAATTAAAAATAAGGGAGTTCTGGCTCTTCTTGTGTTCTCTGTGTCTTCATACTTGTACCAAGACCAGGCTGTTGAACCTTTGGAACAACACAAGGATAAGAACCACAGAGTTTTTGGTTGTGCCTATGAGAAGAGTGATCAGTCACCATCTGGACTGCGCAAGAGACCTGTGAAATGCTCTCTGAGCTGTCATAGGAATAAGACTGTAAAGATTTTTCTTTCATTATTATTATGTTTGTTTATCTTAATTCAAGTACCGATTCAAGCACCTTTTAACAATTTGCTCAACAATACTTGTTTACATAATTTTCTATTACAAAATTTTTAGTGTTGCAGATACAAATGTGAAAAGGAGTAGGATGGCAAAGGTTGTAGACAGACTTTGAAAATTCTAAATTTTGAGAGAAGTCACCTGCCTGTGAATTTGGTGTCTCATTGACTTGAAAACTTTGAGGCTTTATGGAGCTAAACTTCAAGGGCAGGAGTTATGTGTCATTGAAAAGTTTATTTGGAATTTTCCATTTGGGGACAATAGTTTTCAATTGGGGACAACATGAAAGCTGCAACTGTTTAGCCTATGGAAGAGAAGTCTCAAGGAGGGATCTTTTAAATGGATGGAAGTACCTGAAAGGAGGGTGCAAAAAAGATGGAACCAGGCTCATCCAGCTCATCCAGCTAACCCAGTGACTGGTTAGAGGCAGTGGGCACAAACCGAAACACAGGAGGTTCCCTCTGAACATTTTTCCACTGTGGGGTGACTGAGCACTGCCAGAGGTTGCCCCAAGGGTTTGTGAAGTCTCCATCCTTGGAGACTTTTATAATATGCAGTTTTTGAAGCTTTTTTGACACTGTCCTTGGCAACAGGCTGTAGGTTATTCTTCTTAACAGGAGGCTGGACCAAATGGCATCCAGCAGTTTCTTTCAACTTCAACCAACTTAGTTATCAGGTGATTCTCTGGTGATGTGATTCTCATATTACACTCAGATGTCATTTATATTCAAATTTTATTAATATTGATATTTAGCTTGTTGTTTTGATACTACTTTTGCTAGTTATTAATAAATCTGTATCTCATTCTATTACATGTTCAAGTTTGAAATCATTCATATTTCAATGATTTTCCATTGGTTTAAAAAGGATTTTGGCTCTTTGTCTCTAGTAGTTCCTGATCCTGAAGTTTCTGCAACAATACAATAATAGAAGACTAAAAGTCAGCAGCACTCACATTTTTCCCAGCGGGTTTAGTTTGTAAACCATGAAAACATCCTCTTTTGCTCATAGGTGAAGGACAAATTTACCTTAAAGTTATAAAAGTAAGTCTCTCTTCTATCAGATTTATTACATGGAAAGTAATTTTATTTTGCTATATAAATTGGAGGCTGTTATAGTAGTAAATGTAATTTGCCCTTTCATTTTCTTGGATGTTACATTTTGGTGGCAATGGGACAGTAGACTTCAATGAAGACTTTAGTGAAGATATGATTGTCCCGCTCTGCTCTGCACTGGTGCAGCCTCACCTTGAGTCCTGGGGGCAGTTCTGGGTAGCACAGTATAGAAAAGATATTAAGCAATTACAGAGTGTCCGAAGCAGGGCTAAGGAGATGGTGAAGAGCCTTGAGGGCAAACCTTATGAGCAGCAGCTGAGGTCACTTGGTCTGTTCAGCCTGCAGGAGACTGAGGGGAGACCTCACTGCAGTTACCACTACCTTGTGAGGGGAAAAAGAGCAGTAGGCACTGATCTCTTTTCTCTGGTGACAGTGACAGGACCCCAGGGAGTGGCCTGAAGCTGTGTCAGGGGAGGTTTAGGTTGGATACCAGGAAAAAGTTCTTCTCCCAGAGGGTGGTTTGAGCACTGGAACAGGCTCCCCAGGGAAGTGGTCACAACACCAGCCTGATAGAGCTCAAGAAGTGTTTGGACAATAGTACTGGGCACATGGTGGGATTCTTGAGGATGGTGCTGTGCAAGGCAAGGAGCTGGTCTGGATGATCCTTGTGGATCCCTTCCAACTCACCATTTTCTATGGTTCCTAGTTGAAGGGTACTCTGTATTCTCCTATACTGAGCTAATCTAGATCAATTCACAGCTGGAATTAAGGGCATTGAGGATGGTGAGAGACTCAGCAAAGCAAAAATCTGACACTAGCTGGTGGGGCTAAACTCCCCACTAACCCACTCTGGAGAAAGAGACAAAAATGGGGCAGACCAGCAGAACCAAAATTGCAACAGATTAAAAAATTCCTTGACCACTAGGCATGCAGGTAGCAAGGCAGAAAAGAAATATTTTTAGACCAGTAGTTTGTGCTATTCGATACCAGGTGCAATGATTTCACATGATGCTTTTACACAAAAAGGATTGTATTTAGTGTTTGAACCTCGCACAACAGCACGATACATCTGTTCAATCCTTGCAATAGTGGAATCACTAAGCTACAGGCTTCCTAATGCTCTGCCTTGGCTGCTATCAAAGGGAAATGTCTCAGTCACATAGAGCATAATAATGAGAGGAACAACACATATGACCTACTTCTTACCCACTACCTTCAGGCAGTAGTATTTCTGTGCCTGGAAACCTTGAGGGCAAGCAACCCACAGCAACCCTGACGACAACCCTAGCAACCCTAAGAAAGTGGTGAGGTGTTTTTAGGGTTAAATAGCCTGATCAGGAAGAGGGCTGCACTGTCTGAAAAGAGGTATGGGAGGTAGGGTTTCTAGACTTTGGCTGATGTTCCTGGGAAGTTATGCTGAGGATTAGCATTTTCAGGAATTTAGAAAAGGGAAGGAAAATAGTGTTTTAGCACAGACACTTGTCATGAAAATAAGTGAATTAAGTCAACACACATGTACACACACTGAAGAGCAGATCCAGAGACATATTTACTGTGGTGGCTTACCTTTGTATCACACTGTAATTCACGCTGGGGCTCTGAGGGAAAGGTGAATGAGCAGCAGTCACGACCATAGCTGCTCTCTGAGCCAGAGGTGGGGGCCAGAGTGCAAACAGTCCTGCGTTTCCACAGCTGTTTCAGCTGAGAGAGTGTAAATATGCTTTTGGCTGTTGCGCCAAAAGAGGATGGCAGGAAAAAAGGACTTTCCCATGACCTCTGCTCTTCCCTTCTGCATCTATCTCTCTCCATCATGAGGAGTGGATAGCAAGAGAGACTGCAGGAGATGATGCAAGAGAGGAATTGAGCAGACTGTCTGCTCTTGATCCCAGAAATAATACACAGATATGTATAGTTTGAGCTGATAACCCCTAAAAGTGATTAAGATGAGGAACACAGCAGGAAGGAGGTTGTTTGGTGTCCTGCAGTGCCACGAAACAGACCATGTTTCCTTGTGACCCTAGAAATTCCTGGCTTTGGCTTTAGCTGAAATAGGATCTCACTTTAGAAGGAGAATATCTTCCTTCAAGTAAGATAAGGTTTCATGCCCCAGCACTTGGCAACAGTTCACCTGCTGTTCCCATTTCTTCCCAGGAATATGAGGAGGGAAAAAAGGTAATTAAAGTAATCATCACTGCTTTTGCTGAAATACAGGAGATGGGAAAAAGCCTCATAGATTCAAAAGCATTTTTCTGCTCGCTTTAAAAGTAGATCTTGTCTTATTAACCTCACTTTAATTACAAATTCCACCTATTCTGAGGGAAACTGAGAGAAAAATAGCTCTAGAGTATTCCTGGATAAGTGTATTTTATCTGCTCTTTTTAAAGGTTGAAGAACAGCAATGGAAAGAACATATTTCCTTAGCAGCTCTATAACCTACATTTTTGGAGCAGCTGCTTCAAGTTACTAGGACTATCTCTAGTCCTATCAAGTTAAAATTTATGTGAAGGACCTGGTTTCTTTCGCCCTCTCTGCCCCCATCTCTCCCTATTGCCCCTGCCTTTACCCTTCCCCTTTCTCTCCACCCTTCTCTTTTTCTCTGCCCCTCTCTCCTCCTCTCCCTGCTCCTCTCCTCCTCTACCTCCCTCTATTTCCTTCCCTTTTACTCTTTATATTCTGCCCCCTCACCTCTTGCACTTTGTCTATCCTACCTTTTCTCATAAGAAAACATGTTGGCTGGTAAGAGTCTTCCTGAAGGGCTAATTCAAGGATATAGGATAATATTTATCTGGTCACAAGAGATTCTCTTTTATTCAATTTGAAATAATAAAACATAATTTATACAACATAAATAATGTTAGCCTTCAAAAATCTATGAGAGAATGGCAGTGTCTCTCTGCTGAGCACAATCTGAAACCTCTTGTGTGAGCTGATCAAATTAAATAAAGCTCCTGTGCTGTCAAAGTTTGAAATCTACTGGTGTGCCAACATTCATTCTTCAGCTCCGTATTTAGCTTTCCAGGCAGACAAGGTCAGCTGTATCTGATTGATTCAGCTTCTGTCTTATAGCAATACCAGACGGTTGTTTCTCTAAGAAAGAGGGTGTTTTCCCTTAGTTTCTTCCCACATCAGAGCAGCTGATTTGGTCTCATTCCACCAGATGGCAAGCTTTAACCAAGGGAAAAAAATAGTTTTTTTGCAACTATCCATTTACTTCAGGGGAGAGGGGGAAGTGAGCTTGACTTAGTGGTTATTTTTGTTGGTTTTTTTTCTTCCTGTTTCAAAAAAAATGTTTTTGCTATAACAGGCTTACATCCATCTTCTGGCATGATTTGTAGTGTTTAGAAAAATAAATCAATAGAACAACATTAGCTGTCAGCCATTGAGTAACTGACAGGTGTCATCAAGGGAAACAAAAAATAGTTTAAAATATACGGTACATCCCCAAATTTCACTTAACAGAGACAGATTCAGTGCTCCTAAACAAACAAATGAGTATAGAGATCCCAGTAAAAAATGAGAAGACATTACTAAGCTCTCAGTGCTGCATAACTGACTCTGAGTTCTGGTTATCCCCAAACCCCATGTTAATCCCTACCTTTGACTCTCAGGAACTGCTCTGCCCTGTATTTCTGCTATTATAACCTGCCCTTAATGCGTGGACAATGCACAGAGCAGAGAACTGTGCTTGCTCTGTTCAAGCTACATTATCTCTTCAGTCCAGGGCAGTCTGTGTCTCAGATCTCCTGGGAATGGAGTTAAAAGTCTGCTAGTATTAATGCAGCAGACTTTATCTGCTGTGTTAAAGTTAAAGGTGCTAATTTTCACTAATTTTATTTTATGGATTGGCTGTTCCAGCTTGACAGGGGGAGCAGTTATGTCACGAGGTTTGGCTTGGCAGTGGTGACTCTGCCATAGAGTGTTAGAGCATTATGTGAGGACCAACTCTCCCAAGTCCAAGCTTAGCAATCTGGCCCTTTGGATATGGTGACATCTGCTCTGTCTCCATCAACAACAGCTCCAGGGGACTCTGCAGCCTTTGGGTTAGAAAATCTAGCACAGGTAAAATCACAGTTGCCGGTACCTTCACGACTCTTCTATTTGTTTTTTATTTCTATTTTTTTTTATCAGCAGTTCTCTCCTCCTGAGGCTGTGGGTGCATCTTCTCTTGGTAACTGGGCTCCAGGTAAATAACATAGTGGGAGTTTTGGCACCCCTGGGGGTTGCTGTTCCCATCCCTGTAAGCAGAAAAGTGGTACCCAGTTGTTCAAGAGGAGAGACGTGGTTAGCATCATGGAAGACTTCAAAGGGTAGAGGGGAAATCAAATCTACCTTTCAGTTGCTGACCTAATGACTGGAGAAAAAGAGTTCCCATTTTTTCCTGTGGGTTTTTTCAAGTAAATTACTCTTCCAGTATAAACATGTTTGAAAATAGTTTTACCTGTGTTTTTACACCTGTTTCTTAGCTCTTTCTAAATAATGAACCTCTATAAAGTAAATCAATGCCATAGACATTTGTAAGATTATGCCAGATGAGCCTGAGGGAAATTTATATTACAAACAAAATTATGTGGCAGTTTGTAGAGTAGTCAAACTTGTGAGCTCCTGTTCTGAGACTGAAAAATAAATATATACATTTTAGCTATTTTTGCATTTCCTGATTCATGGTTTTAATTTTTTTCCCAACATCAGTGGAGGTTGGATGTCTTTGTTTTTCCAAAAGTGCAAACTCATTTTTCTGTTCTGAATCCTAGAATGGAGGCTTTACAAAAGGCTCAGGATTGATTATAGTGTGAAGATTGAAGAGCTGCAGCAGTGCAGACTGCAGAGAAATGGAACAGCTAAGGAGTACAGGTGGCAGGCTGTGGGTGTCTGGCTCTGTATTTATGCTATGAGGACTTAGCTTCTGCTTCATTTCTCTCAGGGAGTGGATTATGGGCTTTGGAGTTTTGTACTGTGCCTGGAGTTTGTTTAGGTCTTTGATTTTTTTTTTCCTTTTGGATAAAACACTGCAATTTCATGTAGTGCCTCTGCCAGAGCTTCAGGCATGCCTGGGAAAGTTGTGAATGCCCTCTGTGACTTGGGGATCCCTGACACACACATCTTCTCTCTCTGGAAACAAGCAATATCTCTCCAAAGCCATGTAGCCGTGACCAACAGCACGACTCATGTCACTTTGTTTTATTGTCACTCATCTTACTATCCACTTACTTTTCTGAATTAAGGGAGCTTTTGAAAGTATCCGACCAAGGTGACAGAAGCACAGCCAGGTAGGAACTGCTTGGAGCTTCCAAAGGCAATGTGTCCTCTGAGAGATATGGGAAACCAAGCTGTTCTCAGCAGAGCAGTAGTGTGCCAGCTTGGCGTGCTTCTAGGTGTAAGGACAGCGAGGTTATTTTTGCGCTGGGCCTCCCTTCTCTGCTGCTACTAAAAAATGCCACTGCAGTGGTATAGAAAGTAACAAGAAGATTTTTTTTGTTTCTGCTCTTGCTGTGGGCTTTGGCTCTTTGAACTCTGCTTTGGCTTTCCCGGTGTGAATTAATTTAGAGATCACTTGTTTTTATGGCAGAATTCAAGGGATGAGATCAGTGTGATGATTTTAGGAGCAAGACAACAAAAACCAGGCCAAAATTGCCTGGAAGAGAAGTATTTTCCGTCATTGCACCCAGTAAGTTTGAATACTGTAGTAAATTTGAATACTGTATAAAGTGGAAGTCCCCCAAACATTTGAAAATATTAATGTCTTTAACACGGTTTTAATTTTTCTGTTGGTCTGATATGTGAAATTCTGCTGAGTCTGAATTTCATATTTTGCTTTATAATTCAATTGTTGATATACAAAATAAAATAAAATCAGATTCATAATGGCTCTGCAGTTCTGAAAAAACTTAACTGTAATAAACCAATGCAAATCAAAATTCTTTTCTCTTCTGCTAAGAAAATTCTGTAATGAAAGTAATTTACAAGTAAATGTAAAGGATTGAACATCCACATAATACCTTTTCAAGGGTAAGAATGTATTTTAAAGTCATGCATCTTAGTTAAAAAATGCTTTCAGTTCCTCTCTGAATGGCATTTTGCAGTCTGTAGGGTTTGTTTAGGTACTAATCTATCAAACATGGAGAGAGCTGAGATCACTGGTCTAAGTAATTTGTGGGGAGGAGACAACCCTTCTACCTTAAATAAATCTGAGCTTTCTTTCAAAGAACTGTTTGAATCAGAAGTGCTGGGCTGGCAGGTGGCTGAAACCACATGTGATGTTTGATCTCAGAGGTGTGGAAGCTGTCAGGCCAACAAAGGTGTATAAGAGAAGTATCTGCAGTTGGCTCAGAAGGATTCCAGTGCTGCAAACTCAACCAAGGTGTGGTTGAGTTTTCGAGGAAAGTGCTAGGTGTACTTGCCTTGTGCTAAGTCTTTCCTGGGACTCAGCTTGCAGTCAGGCTGGAGTCAGGGTCCTGAAGCAGATGAACCTGTGGTCTGAAATGAATGGCTTCTCCCATGTTATATGTTTGCAAATGTTTTCTATGCTGTTATCTCTTGACAATATTCTGAAATCTCTTATTTTACTTGCTGAGATAAAAAACTTTTCCTACTCATGCAGGCTCCTAGTCAATCTTTCTTCTTCAAATAAATGTTGTTTTGTTGTTACTGCCTCTCTCTGCCACTGCTGAAATAAATCAGAATCCCCATCTCAATGCCTGTAGAGACAGGAACATTTAATTTATAGCAATTTCCTTTTCTCTTCATGGTTTCTACTAAACAGAACATGCTGGGTCTCAACCTGCGTTTGCATTTATGCTAAATTACAAACAGAACAATCAATACAAGTCTCAGCTCATGCTGCCCACAGCCAAACAGCAGCAAAAAAAGAAAACTGCCAAGAAAATCTTTCCCAGCCAGCCAGCTTGTGACTTGTTTCTTGTTAATGTACTTTAACAGATGGCATTTAGTCATCTATTTATTTATCATGGTGGTCTTAGAGTGCCTTCCAAGAGTTGTGGAGATGAAAAGAGGATCTTATCCTTAGACACCTTGTGAATCCTCCTGCAAGGCAGTCCCAGATAGCCAGGGCAGGTCAGGACAGGCAGACAGGGTAACTGGGCAGTGTCTCCTCTTTGAGTGCCCAGAGAGATGAAGGCAGGACTTCCCTTCACACAGGGCTGCTACTGGTGGGAGCTCCACTGGGGTGGTAATTGTGAGCACTCATCCCTGACAATTGCAGTCCTCCTTGGCACGTGTGTGCACCTGCTCTCCACCTCACAGACCAAGTGGGTGGATGGAAGGTGACAGCCTACAGGAGTGATCTTGGTGCAGAAAGGCTGTCGCGGCTGAGTTCTGCCGTGACCATTCCAGCACCTGAGCAACAACCCCTATGTCCTTCCACCCAGCTGCTGAGCTACTACTCGTTTGGGTGAAGGCACTGCAAGGTCTCTGTGCAGCCCTCCTTGCAGAGCATACGTGGGAAGGTGTTTGCAGCTTTTGCCTTGGGACCCAAGCTGAACTTAAAGCAAGCAGAAGAGCATCTCTGTGATCCTGCAGTTAGCAGCCACATCCTGCAGAGCAGCAGAGACTGACTGAATTGACAGGATTAATGTGATTCCAGGGGGTCTCCCTGCAGCTAATCAGAAGACGCTAGTCCTAATGAATGAAGCACAGTGGAGACAACTGGTATGCTAAAGGCAGTGAATGTCCCCTTTATTGTAGTTACAGTGCTAGTGATTAAAACATTACTCTGTGGGATGCAGCTAACTCTCAAGCTAATTCTTGAGCTGAAGAAGGAACAGCTCATAAAATGTCATCTGCAAATGTGATGGAAATCACTGCTCAGGACACTTGTATTTTTGATCAGGTGTTGTGCTGTAATTGATGCAGGTTTTGGGGACTATGGCTCTAGCTCCTGCCTGTCTCCCATACAGCTTCTATTCAGAGCCTGCTCCAGATCTCAGAAACAAGTAAGTTCGACAGAAATGAGAAGAATTAATCATTTCCCCTTCATAAACTGTTGCTTATAATCCTGGCTGTGATTTCCTGTTATGTCTTCCCTTCTGCACAGAACTTTATTCCCTACTGAGATGAAATAAAATGAACCAAACCATTGTCAAAAAAATTCAAAGCGCTCTGCTCCTTTGAGCAGAGGGATCAGCTCTATAGCCTTCTTTGCCTGTTAACTCCTCAAACTGCTGAAGAAACAGATGCAGGAAAAATGATAGTGTGTCTAATACTATTTATTAAATTTAGGTGCTATGTTTGTTTTATTGGTAACACAACATCGTGTGCAATATGCCTTTCTGTCCTGGCAAATGCCCCACTTTAGAATAAATCAAACCTCTGTACCTGCAGATTATTGGCCAGCATGCAAATGAGCTATTGAATAAACATGCATGAAATATCACATAAAAGACACACAAAAAATAGCAGCTGCGAAGAATGGGCCCTCAGTCTCTGTTCAGTCACACAGACCAGAGAAGCTGTTGCTTAAATCAATGCCAATCACACTAAAGGTGCAGCACAGTTTCCCTGAAGGCATCAGCTTGTGGTTCTCTGTTTTAATGACACAAATTGTTCGTGGATATGTTTGGGACAGAGTCCCTCATAAAACATCTTGGTATAGTAGGTAGCCAACCAGCCAGAGTCCTTGGTCAAAGAGCAATTTCGTGGTTGCTGAGTTATGTGTGTATGTATGTATGTAAGACCAGTAAGATTTGTTTATTTTGCATGTAAAGGCTTTTCTTTTTGAAAAAAAATCATTAAATTGTCGCTTCTTACAGATCTCTCTCCCATTCATATTTCCCCCAAATCCTGTAAGTCCATGAAGGAATAGAAAAATCTATACTTACATTTCACTTCTGAAAAAGACTAAATATGATAATGGTCAAGAATGTGTTTTTAGCAGGGAATAAAATGTTATTATCCATCCTGTCCTTAGCAAAACCTACTTTTCTCCTGTTTTGTATTTCCAGAGGTTCTTTCCTGCATTATCTGTTATGCTAATTAGTTCCTAACTTCTACTTTCTCTCTTTCCCTCTCTCCTATTTAATTAACATGGTGGATGTTGTCTTTTGTCTTATGGTTACAATGAACAAGGCTCCTGTGAAAACAATGTTTTTTTTAAACCTTTTTAATTGAAATGGCATGAATTCAAAGATTGTCAGGCAGTTGTAGTAATTTTGTCACATGAAAGTTGCTTTGGAGATTCTTCCCCCAAAGCACACTTAAAACCCCCCAAACTAGCTTTTTGCTTAGGCAGCTACTGTTGTGCAAAGGAACATAAAAAAAGCCAAGCATTAAAGAATAATTAAATATTTTCTAAATTTTGGCAGCTGCACACAGAATGTTGCATTTGAGTGTGGATGCACTCTTATTCGTACAAATGTCTTTCCTCTAGGGTAGAAAATAAGCCTGATATGAGCTGTGTTTTTAAAGATTGGTGCTACATTCCTGTCCATGGTGTGTTCCATAAGTAGTTTCCATAATTTTTTTTCTCCATACAAGGAAATCCTTTTCCTCAGCAAGTGGGGTCTAGATATTTTGCTTGTGCAGGTCAAAGCACTTAGTTACCAGGAGGATGGGAGCTGGGAGGAGAAACATATCTGACCCCACTAAAGCTGGATTACTCATCCATGTGGGAAGCAAACCACAGGCTGGGGAGGACAGCAGGGAAATGACAACCAGAGCTCAGCCAAGAGGAATGGACACTGGTTGCTCTGTTACTTTGTTTTTGTGGCTCCTGTGATTCCTGACCCACCTGATTTCAGCTTAAATCTCCATGTCTTTGCCTATTTGTCTGCATCAGATGTTTTGTTCTCGAAGACTGCTTCAGTCTCTGTGGTGTTTTCACTTTGTTCACAGAGCCTTCTACCTGTGCACTGTGGTGCTGAGGACCTGTGGGACATGACCTTCACACAGAGCATGGCTGTCACTCCACAAAGTACATTAACAATTTTTATATAAATTTTCACTGAAAGACAAATCTGAGCAGATTGCAGCAAGATGTTTAACAACAGCTTATAGTAGATTCTTTGATTTTTTTTTCTCTCTAGTACTCATAAGCAGCTCAAAAACTCATTTAGGCATCTTTAACTGTTACCTAGCGCTGGCTGCAGAGCGGAGTACCAAATGCAAGAGGTGAAATGCTGTGGTATGTTTCTCTCCACTTATGCTGCTAAAACAGATGGAGTTGGTAGTGAAAGAGGTCCAGGGTGAATCTCCTCAAACTGAGCTCTAGGCCATAACTGCAGAACTTCATTGATGCTAATGTGTCTGATTTCAGATAATGAAGTACTGCCTTTGCCAAAAAGCACTAACAACTGCCCCAGTGTTCTTTCATATCCTGTTTCCAGAATTCAGGCTGGCAACACATTAAATCTCCTGGGTCCTGGTGCAGATGCCTTTGTAATAGAATAATAACAGAGGGCAGTACTTGAAGGCCTTAGTCCAGTCATTATCATGGTTACTCATATTCTGAAAAAGTGTAACATCATAAATATCTATAGTGATTTTTATCAGAGAAAAAGCCATGGGATTTTTCAACTGCAGAGATGCTTTGTAGTAAGTCTAAGATCTGCTCCAGACTTGTTTAACTGCAGATATGCTCTGCAGACATAACTTCATTTGATTCACTAATAGTCATGCCAATTATAAAGTGGAGGCATTTAATTACAGTGCCTGCAGCTTGTGAGACTTGATTCAAAGCCCACCAAAGTCAAAGGAGGCTTTAAAGCTGAATGAAAGAAATTTGAAAGACAGCAAGGATCCCAAAGTAAGCTGTGACTACAGAATTAAGGTTGGATGAGATGTAGAATCACAGAATAAAGTTTAGAAGAGACCTCTGAGATTATCCAGTCCAACCGTTCACCTGGCACTGCCACTGTAAGCCTTGAACCACTCAACCACATCACCTGGCACCAGATCCAGACACCTCTTAAACACTTCCAGGCATGGGGACTCCCATCACCTCCCTGGGCAACCTATTCCAATGCCTATACATTTTCCAACACAGGGAAAATTTTCTGTAAAACAGTGCTTAAGGTTTGGAACTGTACTTCTAATAATTTCTATTTAATGGACATTCCTTGACATAATTTTTTGTACTACAATATTTGTTCCTTGGTCTGATATGCTAGTACCTTTAATTTATTCAAAAATGAGAATACTCACAAATATTCTGCATTGGGTATTGCTGGATTTCTTGCATTGCTAAATTAAAACAAGTTGCTTTTAGGAACTGAAAATTTAATTTCATGTATATTCTAATTGAGTTACGCTTACTCAGCAATGGAACACAATGCTTATTGGCCTTCTGTTCTATTTTATGTTTTATCTTTTCTCCAGGTTATTGTGTTTCAATAATACAATAGGATCATACAGCAGATTAAAATGAATCGTAAAACTCTTGCGCTTTGCTCTTTAGAACAGATGGCCAAGATGTGGGTTAGTGTTTATCAGTGCAAACCCAGTGAAATCAATGGGAAAAGAGCAGTTTATAGAAACACTTTCCAAATAGCTCAGAACTGTGAGATGTAATAAGGCTGGACATGGTTCTTGGTTACCCCCACCTTCTCTGTAAGCATTTGTAGTTGAGGAAAGGGGATGCAGGATTTCTGCAGGGTGCTGCCATTCTGGTTGGGTAGAATGTTTACACTCAGCTTCTTTTAAAGACAGTGGCCCAACCACAAGGTGGCATGAAGTAGATGAGTTTTGACAGCAAAATATTGTGATTCTGGTTAATTTTCCAAATCTTTATCTTTCCTTCTTTGTAAATGGGGTAACAACTGCAGGAACGCATTTCCATACCGAGCAGGTGTTTCTTTATAAGAGAAAGAGTTTCAGTTTACCTCTGAACATGTAAGGAAGTTAAACTAGAATTTCCTATAGCCTTCTCATTGTAATTGGCTCAGTGCCAGCACAGAAGCACTGATTGGGGTTTGGAAGTGTACCTCAAAGTCTATTGCCAATTTGATTGGGCAAGGTGCCAAATAGCCTACCCAGGTCATTCAGTACTTAGGAACGAACACAGAGGTGCTCTAGGCTTTTTTGGACTGCCTTAGCCAGTGTAAGAGTGTTTTCTGCACTGTGTTCAACTTATATTTCTTTGTTCTGTGATGTTTATTATTTTTATCATTATTAAAACCTTTTATTTTACAAAGCATGCCCATTATTAAGCCATTTTCAGAAGTGCTGGACACCCTCAGAGACTTGATAAATCTTCACATGTCTCATTCTACTCTGGACACATGCCAAAAGATTTTATCAAACAATGTGTAAAATGTCACATTATGGGAGTGGGATGTCTTGGTTTTGACCTTTGCACAGTGATCCATAACTAGGAGAAGTAGGTGTGTGCAGAGTTGGGTGGTGTAACTTTGAAAAAATTAGTTTTTCCCCAGAGATTGGTGTGGCTCGCCAGAATGCTAAAGTTGCTCTTTAATGAGCAGTTTTTGTAAAAATGGGACTGATCAGCCCTTTTACCCACTGAAGGGGCTGAGGGAGAAGAGTCTTCCTGGTTTTTCACATTAGAGGTCTTCTCCAATTTTTCCCCAAGATGATGCATAGCTTGGATGTCTATGTGAGCATCCAGTGAGCCTCTGACTACTGTGATATCCTCAACATTTCTGCAGTACTATTAATGCTCCTGACATTTACTGAATTATGTACTGAGTTATTGCTAATCAGATGGAGTTATAGTATTCATCAAATAACCTAAGATTCTTTAAAAAGTGATGCTAATTGTTAATGTAATTAAAATTTAAAACAGTAAGGAACCACTGTACCTTGGACTCCTTCTTGAAGGTTTGAAGAGTCTCCTTTAATTTTGGAAGCCAAGACATCAACTTATGTTATTTTATCTATGGGTTATTAATATCAAGTAAGTTCCTGCTGATTATTTAAGAAATTGGGACTCTTATGATGACTCTTTAAACAAGCTTTCACTTGGGTTTACACAATTAAAACTTATACTTTGATTGTGTAAACATATATCTTATACAGATTGCAATGCAATTCTGCACAGTTTCAAAATGTTGGAAAGACTTTTATGTCTAGTACCTCTTTAATCTGTGAGCTGATCTGCCCACGCTCTCTAGATGGGGAGGGGAAACTTAGAAAATCAGGAGCCATGCCTGTAGACCATCACCGAATATTCAGCTAGTGTACTCTTCCCGGAGTGGAAGGAAGTGCTTGACAAAGCTAAATTTGTTAAATCTAATTTGAAAAATCTCATGTTTGTACAAGTTATCTGCATTTTCCATGTTCTGGAAGTAGTTCTGCTATCTTGAATGCCTAAAGCCTTAGCAATTGTACTATGTTTGAATCCTGTAACTTAAATCATGGCAGAGATACTATGATTTATCACCTATTTTGCAGGGACTGCAGTTAACTATTTTTTATAGAAAAATAAAGTAAAATTTACCCTATATTTGTCTGTAATCCTATCTTCTAGATAGTCTGCTTCATAGGCATTTGGGCATTTTGCATGTGAGAGTTACTGTGGTTCAACTACTTGCAGTGCCAAGACAGGTACTTAGCATGAGTGCAGAAATGGAGCCATCAACTTTCACATCAAACCATGAACTTAAATTTTTTTCAATACTGCCAAGGCTGAGACAAAGTTCAGTAATTTACATCGAGTCTAGTATCAATAGTGCTGATTTTCCCAGAGATGTGCCCGTTTCTGTAGTTCTTTTTAGAAGTGGAAGCATGAAGAAGTTGTGCTCTGCTTGATTTCATCAAAACAGCATTTGATTGAGGACTGGACCTCACGCTGTTTTGATAGGTGTCACAGCAGCTGAGACAATCTGGCTGTGGATCAGAGGGATCAGAGCTGTGAAATTAGATTCTGCGTATTGATTGAGATTGTTCTGAATGCCACCAACATCATTAAGATAAATTAATTCTCTAACAGTGTGAAAAAGGGGACTAGTGTTTAGTTTCTCTCAAATATTTAATAATTATTGATGTTTCCAATGTTCATGTAATTGCCTTACAGGATGGATTGGAAAGAAGGAAGATTGTAAAGAAGGAAGAAACATTTAAAAAGAGACTACCCTCAATGTAATGAGGGGCAACTGAGAACTCCAGAAGCCTTAGACTATCACTTCCTACCTATTCTCTGCTGCAAGAAAGATCAGAAATTGTAAAAAGATAGGGTACAGGTTGACTAAGACATTGAGGTGTTCCTTTTCATCTAGAAGTTGGATGAAATTATAAGGATTAATGTAGCTTCAGCTGTAGTTATCCTGATGAGGTTTTGTAAACATTCTCAGGATAACTTCTCTGTGATCCATTAATCTCTGGACTGAAATTAACTGATGTTTGGGCTTGTAATAAAAACAAGAAAGCTTTTATCTCAGTTTTCTCTCAAGATGATTTTAAGCCGACAATGATTATACTGTGTCATGGTACAAGAGCTGTAAGAGCACAGGTTGGAATACTCTAAGAAAGAAATGGAGTGGTATACTCAACAAAGTGGCATAATTACAATACAGTGAAATAAGCTCCCTGTAAAAATCAGAGCTGCATTCAATCAGGCAAAGTAAGCAATGCCATCTTCATAAAAACACTCAGATCTGAACTGATGTTAGAAAGCTGAGGATCTATATCCTGTTTCTGGAACTAGACTGTTGCAGCAAAGGAGCAATGCAGAATGCCCTTGAATGTCCTTGGCACAGCATTCAAGTTCTTACATCTGTCCTCAGGCAAAACAAGTCCCATTACAATTTTTTCCTGCTAGGCTGTTTCACTTTCTTGAAATGTTGGATGAACATCTCAGAGCAGAGTGTTAGGAAAAGATGTGCTGTTCACACTTGCATCTCCACAGATCTAGGTTTGCAGTAACCAAAGGGAACTTTTAAAACATGCTTTCTCATGTAGTCTGTTCACGCAAGAAATGACAGATGGGCTTGGTCGCTAAGAGGAAAAACAGAGACACGTGTGAGGAAACATGTGCATGCAGACCTATCTGCCTTATATGATGTGTGTGTGGGACCAGCTGGGATGCAGGTGTGTTGGGACCAGTACCTGTGGAGAAGAGATCTAGACGCCTGTAGTGAAAGGAGGAAGAGGCCATCATGAATGGACACCTACTGACTCCAAAGTCAGAAGCAGGAGTTAGGGAGGTGATGAACTAAGCAGCTGGGAATTCCCCTGCTCACAACAGAGCCTGCTTGTACCAACTCTGCTTGTCACCACAGCTGGTAGCAAAGCGAGGCCTCCAGAGACAGCAAGGATGAGTAATAGAAAGGTACTGCTGCTTGAGAGCCTAATTTGAGGATTCATGAAATGTGTTTTTCACAAAACTAGAAAAGAAAATATTTTGTGATAAAATTAGCTGAGCAAAAAAGAAAGATCTGTAGTAGTTTGTATGTGTAGTAAGAAATCATATATGTCAGTTGGTATCACTGTGCCATGCCTGGCTAGTGCAAACATTAGAGTCAGGGTGTTCAGGGGTACTTTGTCTGCTTCCTCTCTGCTCCCTGACGCAGTGCAGCACTTCCACACCATGATAAATCATACTGCTCATCTGGCCACCAAGTCCTGAGTGAAGTGATGCCTGGTTCATCAACACAGTGACATTTCTCTTGAAAATTCCCATACTTAAGTCATGCTGCAATTTTTTGGCAAAGTACTATTTGCTAATGCATTGAACTCTGGAAGAAAAAAAAGCAGGCATTTCCTACAAGCAGCTGACTGTCTGCGGAGTTCTTTTGCAAAACTGCCTTGATGAAGGGTGTGAAAATCTGGCTCTATCCTCTCAGTCATTGATGCAAAAAGCAAATTTCTTTAATGTGCCTGGTTGTTACAGAGACCAATGGCAAATGTTGAGCTGGTTCAGACATCCTGGATCATTTCATTTGTTAGATCTTTTCTTCAGTCTCCCCTGAACCTGAAGAACTGCAGTGATAACATACTTCATCTTTTCCTTGTTGGTTCAAGGCTGAAAGGTTAAACTGGTCTAAATGCATAACCAGCCCCACAACCTAATGGCAGCTTCACCCATTTTAGGGTGAATGTATATGGATGTGAGTTGTTCACTCAGAGAAAGCACTCACAGGTTTCAGCCTGTGGACTCCGCTTCTGGACTGGAATGGGAATTTCCATGAGTAGAAACAGCTGGATCAAACTCTCTGTGAGTAATTAACACACACAAGAGACAGTTGCACTTGCACTTTATCAAGCCTCTTGGTAAGATTATGTACTCCAGATAATTAATCATTACATTTCCCTATACACATAATTACCTCTACTTTCTTGCTCTCCCACCTCCACACATACAAACAATTCTTATGCATGTATTTACAGAGTAATTACAGAGTACATATGCTGTGATTAAAGGCAATATAAACTGTGTTACCCTAATTACAAGAAAAAAGCAAAACAAAACAAAATACCCAAACAAATGAAAGCACAAGCAGGAAACCACACCACTTCTTTAACTGGATCGAATCCCTTTCTCTTCAGACTAATGGAAAGAAAAAAAAGAAACTCAAATATTCCATGCTAGGAGCCTGGCAAAAAAATGAGAGTGTCAGCTATCCCAGCAGGTCCCTTGGTTGTAAATTATTTAATATATGGGACATAAATCAGACAGCAATGTTATTTGGGACAAGATGAAAGAAATGCTGCATCTCAAAGTTAGAGCACCATTTGGGTTTAGTTTCCTTCCACCAAATAAGAGAAGGTCCTGCAGGTATAGCTTTGGTGGAAAACAGCTGCATCCCACATACAGGTATGTTTGCCTTCTGAAAACCCTTGCTGGCTTTGTTTAGATGAGGTGATCTGATGTAGCTCTTATAAAAGGAGCAGCACTCTTCTCTGCTGCTGAAGTCTCACATTCCCCAATGATATTTTGATATATGACCTCTATGTTTTCCATGCCAGACTGCTCTGATGCTTCCCTTCAGAGATTTTGGGCTCAAACCACTCCAGACTACTGGCAAATGAAGTAATTCTGTGGCATGGGGAGAGCAGGATCAAACTGAGTAATTCTGCCTTTTCTTGGAAAATATTCTTGGACACATGGTGTGACTCTTGAGGATGATCCTGCTCAAGGTCACGATGATCCTTGTGGGTCTCTTCCAACTCAGTTTATTCTGTAGTTCTGTAATCCTTTTGTCTGGGCTTCATGAAGCAAGATAGTAAGAGTAGTCAACAACAAAGAAAGAAGGTGACATTGAAAGGACAAATTGCTCAGATTTATTTCATCTGGCATCAAAATTGTTCAGAAAGTGCCACTCACTTTTGCTGCTGCAAGTCAGTGGTGAGACTACACTTTCAGCTTTTGTCTGACAAACACTGCCAAGAATGACTCATCATTAGATCTAAGAGCAGGCATAGAGTGGTGGTTGTTTGAAGATTTTATGTATCAGCGGGGCAGCTAGGAAGGCCTGTATGTATCCTATGTACTCAGTGCTGGTCATGAAGTTCAACACAAAGGGCTGTTACTTCCACATCTGCAATTCCAGACAAGATACTGTAAGATCTGTCTGAAGAGGTCCTGGACACCAGCGGCAGCAGTAGGTCGACTTGCTTTCTGTCACTAGAGAATGACTAGGATCCATTGTCTCTATGGATGTCCATGCAATTGTTCTCTGCTATTCATACTGGGACAGTGCACTTACTGCTGTGGGCACTCTCTCGACCTGTCTTTGTAGAGGTGGATGTATTGCCTTGTGTTTTGAAGTGCTTCCTATACTAACATCTGGGAGAAATTTGTTGTCCTTAATGGAAGTCCTAATGTTGAGAAAAGAAATGAAGTAGATGTGGGACACAGCAGAGAAGGATCAGAAGCACAAAATCCTGGGGCCATTGAGGAAAATTATGTCATAGCAGAAGATTGACACTCTGTCAGGGAGGATACCAGAGAGAGAAAAGGCAGAAATTAAGGGAAACAGAGGAAGTCTGGCAGCACAGAAGTAGGGAGGGCTTTGAGCTATTGCAATGTGCTTACTGATAGAGACTGTAAAAAATCTCAGAGTCCCAGCATCCCTGTTTAACTCCCTGTTGTGCAAGGAACAGGGAGTTAAACACCCTGGTGTCTTACAGCAGCCAGCATGCTGCATCAACACCATGTTGATGCAGAGGCTGCTATAGACCCATGTTCTATCAAAGTGAGTATGAGCAATAACTCTCCAGACCTTCACACTGCTGGTAACACTGCAACTGGGGCCTCTGGAGGAACTCAGTGAAGGACCATGAGATTATATCACATACTTCACTCTTAACAGAATACTTCGCAGCTAGTGACAGGAAGTTAGGGCTCACTGTCTGACCTTATTCTGGCACGTACTTTGTCTCTTCCAAGACCCTTCTAAGTTAGCTTGAAGTACTCATTACAGGACCATTTCCTGTCTGATTAAGAAGAAAAAAAACCCGTCTCCCTGGTTGCCTGAAATTCAGAGCCTGACTCAACTTTCCTGCAGACCATGCAGCTTTGGATCATCACAGTGCCAACCCCAACCCTTCAGTGTCTGGCCTGAGTAACAGTGTCTCATTAATTAATACACAAGCTGTGACATGGGATTGAAGCCAGGTGGCTTGAAATTCTGTAGCCTTTGAGGGGAAATCCTTCACTGTGTAAGGCTGAATATGCTGATGATCCCAGCAGAAGAGAAAGTCTGTCTCCAGTTGAAACTACGCCTGGGATGAAACTCTTCTGTTTGAGCCTGAGAGGTGATTTAAACTGGTACAGAGTGCCATTACCTGAAGTACAATTTAGCCAGGAAACAAACCTCCACTTACAAAAAGCACTTGATGATCTTTAATTATCACAGCAGGTCTGGACCTCAGCTTTCAATCTCATCAGGTAAGTGTTTGCCCTCTGATATCAGGCTGAGTCACTGGGTGAATAAAGAGTTCAGAAGAAGGAGAAGGTTTGTACTATGTCAAAAGACGGAACCTCTTCTTACAGAGATGCTTGGTCTGGAGCTTGGGACCATCCACAATTAGTAGTCTGCATCTCTTGAAAGCAAATTCACTGGTCCTGTAGGGTCACTAGTAGCATTTGTAATGCTTTCAAAGTATTTGATAATTGCTTATTTGTTCACCAAGAAAATAGCTATTGGACACTGTATATGTGGTTCTGTATATTTTTTGCCAAGTCCTGAGTTACAACACAGATTTTTATTTGAAAAAATATTAATAAAGCTCTTGTGTTCTTCAGTGCATAGGAACTGTTTCCTGCTCTCCCATATAAATACCTTGTATAGTAAGTTCATAGTGAGTAGGTGTAAAAGGAAGCAAGGTAACCTTCAGGCTTGCTAGAGTGTCTGGAGTGTAAACTGCAGAATTTGTGTTTCAGGGCCTTTGCTGAGGCGGTGTGATCTTTTGCCAGATGGGTCATAGTGTGACAAAGGCCCAGGCTTTTTACATCACATGTAGCCTGAGTCTTGCTGGGGCAGTGGAGCAGGCTCAAGGTTAACAGACTTGGTCTGCAGAACGAGCAAGAGCCTCAGGGGTCAGCCTGGCCAAATAGATAACTTGTGCTCACAGCTATCCTCGTATCTAAATTACACATGCATTCCACAAACCCACATATACTAACTGGGAATAATGTCAGCTGCAGACAAAGCAATTAGGCTAATTTTCTCAGTGCATATGGCATGTCAGCAGCTGGCAAACTGTTTGCAGGAGGGCTCCTAGAAGTGCTACCATTAGCCAAATTATTGTCATGGATAATCAGAGATCAGTTTCCTTACTTTGCCAATGTAATGCACAGTTTGGTTAGGCTTTGAGATGCGGAATTTAATTGTAGCAAGAAACCTTTTTCATTTTACAGGGATACAGTCATAAAATAGTTCACCTATGACTGGTCAAGGTACCTGTGTTAAATCTGATATCTGGAAATAACAGCTAGAATTTATTTTACTTGTAGCAGTTGCCTAATGCCCTCATTTCTTCTGCAAAATACAATTTGCTCAGTGTTTTGTCCCCTAAACTGTATGACTAATGTTCTAAATTAAAACACTGCCCTGTGATTCTAACAGCCAAAAATTTCATGACAGTTATAACTGTGATGCCAGAGGACTAAAATTAGAAATATCCCTTTCTTTCTCTTTCCTCTGAGATTTTCAGTCCACAGGGATCAGATCCCATATGACAAAAGGTGCTGAGCTCAGTCTGGTTAAATCAAAAGGGAGAGAAAGGGAAAAGTGGGCGGGAGGCATAGCTGAATGTGTTATGTGTGTTGTGCTATTATGTTTGAAAGGCATGGCTGTGGAAAAGAGGAAGTTTGTGGGTTACTTAGAGCATGAGTCATTGTCAGTTAATGGATGTGACTGGGGTCAAGGGAGCAGTGAGGAACACTCCTGGAAGGGTGAGGAGTGAAGAGAGGGTTTCACCTTGCTTCAAGGATCTACCCAGAAATGCTTTTTGGGTTCTGTCTTCAGGTTAGGCCTTCCTAGTTTGGCTTTCAAATGTAGTGTCCAGTGCTGTGGCTGTGACTCAGTCCAAGCAGCAAACGGTTCTCACCTGGTGCTGTGTCTTTACTGGTATTGAACATTGCAGCCCTGTATATTTATAATGCAGAATAGGCAGGCTGAACTCCTCAGTGTCTATTTGATGGCATAACACTCCATACATTTTGGATGATGACTTGCTAGTCAGCTTGCCACCTCCTGTGCAGAGTTTGTGACATTCTCACGTGTGGGCTCTTGTTAGATGATGGGGCGATATACAGCGAGGCACCCTGCAAGCCCCAGCCAAAGAAGGCTGTGTAGATAACTGCTTTAAAGCCAGACAGAGAGAGATCATAAAACACAAGCTCAGAAAACTTAAGACTTTGGGTTGTGCCTGTAAGGGCAAGATAACCTTGATAGAATAGGACTTGTGCATTGTTTTAAAGGACTTCTCCAGGACTTTACATGCTGGGCCAAATTCAGCTCTGTCGTGCCATTGATCTCAGTGCCACTGTTACATGATTATAATTGCCTGGGCTCCTTGAAATGGATTTGGGGCAGAAAATAAAAATACCACCAGCAGGTATACAAGTTCAGCAGGTATACATTCAACTGCAGTACTGTACTTGAAAAGGTCTGTCTGTTTGTTTGGTCCCTAGTTTTCTCATTGCTATTTCGATCTTTAAAGGACTTTAGAGGTATCCATTAATCTCTGAGTGGACCTGTAAAATAGTTGCAGTGAGTAACTATCACCTCTGCTGCAGAGGCTTCAAAACTGAAACAATGGGGTTTCAAATGCCCAAGAAGCTGAGTCGGCCACAGTGAGATGCTGACTATCCACCCTGTCCTCAGACCTTGTCTTGGGTTCAGACCTCTTGATCATACCTCTGTCAAATAAAGTATTCTATTCCTTGCTCCTCTACCAAGTATTTCTTTTGGATTAATTGTTGATCCTGTGGGACATGAATTCAATATCAATCTATTTTTAATAGAAGAAATACCATCTGGAGTTAATTCAGAGCAACTAGATAAAGTCGCCTGAACCAGATTGCACTGTTCCTTCGCTGTTTACAGGGAGAAGTGGTGTGGGACAGCACATACACAACCAAACAGAAACTTATGAAGTTTATTTGGATTGTCATTTAAAATTATGTGCCCGCACTTTCTTTACTGGATATAAAAGAAAACTCTTTGCACAAGACCGTGAAATATACAGAGAATGATCTCTCTCTACTGAATGGTGCAAGTAGTTGTGTTGGGACAGAAAATGAGAAAAACTATGAAGCTCGTGTGCGATCTGGTAAGGAACCATAAAATATTTGCAGGCAGCTGTCTTTTGCTGTGAAGCAGTTTTGCAATGACCTCAACTGAGTCAAATTCTTTTATGTGGATGAAGATAGGTGGAAGTGAAAAAACTAGGAAAAGGAGAAGAAAAGGCTGTTTGGAACTGACATTTTCGAAGAGGTGCTGGTTTCAAAACATAGCTAGATTTTACTTGAAAGAGGAAAATGCAGTCCAAATCACTAATCTGTGGCTTTTTTATTGTTTCCTGGAGAATTCTGCTACCTGTGTGTTACCGTTTCTGTTGTGGGGCAGAACATCTCACTTTGGAAGTTTTGATATTATGGAATGAATAACTTGAAGATGCCAAGAGAACTTTTGGCTGGTAACAAACTTAGTACATTTGGCAAATGAAAAGAGTTACCACTCCTGCTCCAGAAAAAGGCAGTTCTGGTGTAAGTGGTGATTAAAAGTGATATTTCTTAAACTGATGCACCCTACAGATGTTTATAATTTCATCTTTCACCTAAACTAGTGCCCAGAGAAAGCTAGTGCAAGCCTTTCCTTTGAGTTCTCTTTCCAAGGCTCAGATAAGTATTTTGCATTTGGTGATGATGAGGGATCTTTTGCAGCCAATATACTACATTGAGTGGTTCATGTGAGTTCTGAGGATACATGCTAACTATAGCACTGCAGAATTGCTTAAAACTAATTTTAAGGAAACACTTATATTTTAAAATAATTGTGATAAATCCTGAGTGGTCTGATAATGGTGGAGAAATCTCTCATTAATAGAGATTTGGTGGTTTGATTAAAAACACTTTTGTATAAACCATGAAAAACTTTGAAGTCTGAATTAGAAAAAGCTAGATATAAGCTACAAGTAATCCTATAAGTCTTTTCAGATTTTGTAACTCACAATAATCTGTGAGGTTTTTAACCATATTTACAGAAATTGAATTTGTTGGCAGGATATTTTAAAACTAAAAATATGTAAAGTTGGCAGCCTAATACATTCATTCAGATATGGTGATGAGATCTCTGGATTTAATAATTACATTCCCAGCAATCACAATTATAAAAGTTATGCTTGGAGATAATCATGTAAGGCAGATATAATTCTCTGTTGCTACCTGAATTTCAACTGGCTCTGTATCATTAAAGCTGAAAAATATTAATTAAATGCCTTTCCCTAACATTAATTTCTCTGAATACATTTTTTGTCTCCATTTTGCTTCTCTTTTTATGAAGTATCAAATGAAATATATTAATAAATTCTGAAATAAGTGTTTTATTAAGGGTATCAAGGATAGGGAGTATATCTGAATGTAGTACCAGAGGGGGAAAAAAAAAGAACCCCATGTTTTTCTTTTAGAAAAAAAAAAGAACATTTTTCCTTTTTTTTTTCCTAGAAAAATAAAGGGTTTTTTTTCCCTAAAGGGAAATAATGTCAAAGAATCCATACATTAAAATAGGCTTTTAGATTATGAAAGGGAAAAACTACTTAGAGAACTGCTTAAAAAAGATGATGGAATATTGGTAAAACAGAATTAAATGTATCCTTTCTTTTTGTGCCTGTTCTCTTGTTTCTCAACACAATAATAGATATGTGGATCTTCAAAAATGGTGACATGCATTTGAATCTGAGCACATGCATCAACTTTCTTCAAGGATCTGGTGAGTTAAAGGTCACCCAGCAGCAAATAGCATCTCATATTTTTGCAGAGCTGATGGATGTTTGAGTCATTCAGGTTCTCACAAAAAGTTAGTGCCAGAGTCCACTTGCTGTAACCATTTGTAGGCAATTAAGGCAGTGTAAATGAGCAGCATATTAAAATAATCTTTCAGTGTGACTGAACAACCTCTGGTATTATACCCCTCTCAGTAGTGCCATTCACATACTTCACTTGATATCAGGTGAATTGCTAATGCTGAAATTTCAGTGAGCAGAGATGCTAATTATCTATAAAACCAGGACTGCAGTGAGGCAGGGATGGATAAAGAAGACCTATATCTCTTGGAGCTCCCAGGAGCTCCTTTGAATGATGTCTTTCTTGCACAATATTTCTCACTTCCTATTCTCTACTATGCATCTTACTAACCATATTTGTTTCCTCTGTTTCTTTTTTTCTTTTTTTTTCTCTAGTCAGAGGCTGCACTTGTGAGCCCAAAATGACAAGATTAAGAACAAATACTGTGACTGTCAGAAAAAAGACCCTAATCCAAACTCCCCAGGCATTGCAGCCAGCAGAAATTTCCTGTTGGTATTGAAACCTCTTTCTCTGATAGCATTTTGTTCTTTCTGCTGGGACTCATTTCACAATCTAACTCAAGCTTAAAGTAAAGAAGAAGCTTCCCTTGTTCATCTTAGGGAAACATTGCAACATATTTTTTACTGAAACTACCACAAATTTGAGAGGACCTTTCCCTCCATGTTCCTTCTTTAACACCTGGTGTTTGGTCTCAGATGGAAACTAATCCTGTGCTCACTACTTGGTTGCTAAGTGACCCATGCAAAACCTCTGAGCTGATTTTCCTTCTCTTGTATTTTTTCCATGAATGAGAGAGAGCCAGGTAGTCAAAAGATGGATTTCATTCATATGCAAGATTTCTCAAAAAACATGAGACTCTTTTTCTATACTGCTTTCAGGGCTCTGAGGGAGAGTAGCAGCCTGCCTGCAAAATAGGGCTGATATGTGACAAAGATAAGCAGTACTCACCTTCAGTGGTCTAACTCAATTTTAGAGGAAAGACAAGATCATAAAACTTGGAGGACAGTCAAAGCCCTACATTTTCTTTCTGGAGGGATAGCTTACTGATAAATGGCTGCTGATTTTGCCCATGTGTGCCTGATTTTTAAATAAAGCCTTGCACTAGGGATAGCTACTGAGGTAGGAGAGCTAATTAGGTTTAGCAAATGACTTTATGTATTGGTTTGAGGCAGAAAAAGTGGCTAAGGAAATCAACTGCTAGTATACAGTCTCATATTTTTCTTCAGAGTGGCTTTGCCCTGTCTCTTTCCTGTTTAAGGATTTCATTTGATTGGGAAGGCAGTGACACAGACAAGGGGTGGCAGAGGGGCAGTAACCTGTAGACACACTTGTAACCAGGAGATGATGTATATTCACAGCCTCAAATCATACTGAACAGCCTGTAGCTCTCAAGCCAGCTGTTTGCAACGTTATGCTCCAGTAGGACCTGAGGATTAAAGAATCATCTGCAATGCAGATCACATTGCCTTTAAGGGAACAGAAAAAGTCACCAAGTACAAGCAGGTGCAAGGTCCAGTGAAGAGGGCTCTTCTGTGGTCTGGATATGAGAAACAAGACTGCCACCTGAGTTAACTCACTAAGCAGATCTATCAATACTATTTTACCCTTTATTTTATTAAAAAGGGCAATGAAGCAAAACACTGCCAAAATGCATTGTATTAACAGAACATTGTCACAGCATTACCTTATAATGGGAATCGAAATCTGTGCCAAAGCACTATGCTTTTCTTCAATAATACATTGCCATCAGTACTTTTCCCTGCAGAGAAGCTGCATCTTCATGCATCCCATGACAAAGAAGATAGGCTGGCACAGAGACAGTGTCATCCTTTCTCTGAATCACACAGACCCTTTTAACCAACAGGAAAAAAAGCTGGATTACTTTGTTTTTGTTCTTTTTAGATGTGGGGCGCAGCTGTGTAGATTGTAGGCAACAACTGCCTGCTCTGATGCAGCATCCTGCACAGCAAGAAAACTAAACACTGTCACTTCTCTCCTTCATTTTGAGCATTGGCTTGTGCATTGGGAGCATCAGTGTGCATCTGCCTGGTTTTGAAGCATTCACTGGATCATGATGCAAGTCTGGCAGTAGCCCTGCAAAAGGGTTTGGACTTGTGATTTACAATTGATATCTTTCACTACCAAATCCCTGGGCACTGCATGTCTTTAAATTAAGACACATGCCTCAAGGTCTCCCCAAAATAATCACTAGCTCTGGAGGGGAAGTAACCCTTCAGTTTAAAAGTTTTATTGTCACTATGGCTTTGATGCTGCCGTCTGGCAGAGCCTGAATGACTATAGATTACTATGAGACACTTACTATCTAACAGCCTTCACTGAGCAGGTGTCTTGGTGTAAATGTCTGTCTGAAGGTGGCAGAATGAGGCAGTGCTGCAGGGTGACAGAGTTCATTCAATTCCCAAAGGAAGTCTGCAGGTGAATTTGGCAGTCAACAGTATACTAAAAAACATGGTTTCATGTCAAGAGCTGTTCCAAGGAAGCAAAGAAAATTCTGTGGGTTTTTTTTTCTTTCTTTTTTTCCCCCATGCTGCAAATTCTCCAGATGTGTTTCTGATTATATGAAAGTAGAACCTTGATCCTTACTAGAAGCAGAAAGGATCCTATTGTGACAAAGGGTTTGGCAAAATTTCTTGACTGATATAAAGACAGAATTTCTAGTATAATCTTGTGTTTTCTTGCATATGGATTCTGATTTTCATTTACACTGACATAACACTTTTTTATTTGGACATCCGACACTTCTTCATAAGCATCAACAGATCTTATTTATAACTTTCATGCTATTTGTTTTTTAAAATAGACTCTGGTCTGACCTGCTTTTTAGGATTACTAAGTTGTAATAGGTCCAACAAAGAGTATGATAACAACACAGAAACACTGTGAGGTGAATATAGGGGTTCTGATGTTAATGTAGGCCTGTGTGGAAAGCTGAAAGGATACCCCAAACAAATTACATTTCTAAGTTCACTTTGGCACATTAGAGATTTGTAATCCTCTTGCATTCCTTCAAACTCTACCTGAGCTGTTTTTTATAGTTAAAAAAAACCCAACAAACCAACAAAAAACCCAAAAAGTTAAAAAAAGAGACGTGAATCACTTGAAAATTAGTCTGGATTCAAGTCAGTACAATAAGAACTGATCTCTCCAAGTATTAATAAACTATTTTCAAAGAAATCAATGGAAGTGAAGAACCTACATACCATTAAGGTGCTGGGTGTTAGATTTTGCCTTGCAGTGTCTTGAGGTGTTTGTACAGGAGTGGAACATTAGAGAAATAGGCTGGCATACTGATTTTCATGCAACATGAACAACAGTGAAAGAAATATTTATTATTGAACATCAATTTACAGGCCTCTGAAGTCAAGAATTGGAAACCAACAGCAAAACTATGTATCTAAAATACAAAACACATTCAGCTGAAGGCAAAGGGCATGAGGAATGTCAATGACAGTTGAAATTTCAAACAAGTAAATAAATAAATAAAAATTCCACAACATTTGTGGATTCCTTCTTTTCTCTCTCATTTTGGATCCAGGCTATATAACACAGTGCTTGTTATAGTTAAATGAATATTATTGTTTTATTTATTTTATTTTATTATTATTTTATATATATATATATGTATATGTAAAATACATATATAGAAATCATTGTTGTTCTATCTCTCAGGCTTATTTGCATAATTTTGTCTGCAGGCAGAATGTGTGGCAGTCACAGGAGGCAGCTGAAAGGCAGCTGGGTTTAATGTCCAGCCTGAACACACATTTGTTTGGTCTAGCTGAGGATGGCAAAGTGTCCTCCCCTGTGATGCTGGTGGGTATGAGCTGAGAGCACCCAACAGCACACCAGGGAGCCAGAGCTGAGGAATGGAACTGGGACAGCTGTTAACACCCCTCTCTCCTGTTCTAGCAGCAGGATAAGAGCCTTGAAATAGGAATTTTTTTTTTTACATCCCCTCAACAGCTCCTCTCCATTCCCAAAGTGGGCTCCAGAGGTACTTTTTACCAGAAGATTAAAGTGACCCCAGCAGTGGGGCTACTGGATGAAAAGCTGCCTATAACAGTGCTCCAGCCTGGAAAGATCCAACAAAAGCCCTCTAGTGCTCTTGGGTGTTTACTTGGCAGGAAGCAGTGGAGGATGTTAAGCAATCACCACTGTGCATATATGCATTATAAATGCAGAGTATTCAGAGCACTGCCTGTGATGCCAGATGTTCACAGCTCTTCTCTTTACTTTTCAGTAAGGGTTTTCCATGCTGTACAACTGTTTATGGGCTTTGCTCCCTTGGTGTTTGGGGGTTCCTGCTGTGCCTAAATTCTGCCAAGGCATCATGACACAAGTTCCTTGATGCCAGCAAATACCTTCCCAGTGCTTACAATACGAGAAGTTAATTTAAAAAAAAGTGAATTAACACTTTCTAAATCCAAAAGTCTTTTGATCACTGAAGAATCTGAGATCCTGTGGAATTAGAAAGACTTATTTACCAAAGTAAAGATGCAGAAAATTGGTGTCACTAACTGTAAGTGACAAGAATGGGGAGCTTGGAGCTTAACTCACCTCAGTCTTTCCCTTCCTGTGTTCTGCTCTGCGTAGAGCAGTGTGGATGCTGATTTGGCACAATTTCTGTGCTCACTAGGTACGGATGGGGGCAGCCTTCCACGCATCACATTGACTCTGCGGGTCATGCACTTCTTTCTTCTCTTCAGAGACTGAGAAATCCTTAAAGGGGGGTGGGCAGGGAAGGTTGAAGTTCTTTCTGTAGCAAAGGCACAACAGAAAACAAGCAGCTTCACTACTGTGTTTTGCTGACTGTCAGATCTGTGTCAGCTTCAAAAGCAGCTTCTGCTGGAAGGGACTATTCAGCTGGTGGGAAAGACACTGCGAGGGTGTAGGTGTGAGTGATTTGTGCTAAATTTATATATAACCCTTTAGCTTAACAAACTTTTTAGTGCAAATTAAGCCTGTGATTTTTTTTTTTTTTTTTTGTGTGTGTGACAGGATGTGACAGCCATTCTCACTTCATGTGGGGGCAAGCATCACGGGAAGGTAAAGACATCCAGTCATTAAACTACTGAAGCAACAATTTCGTTTTCAAGGGTACCATCGCCTGTTTTGTGAAAGCCAAGCTGTTCTTGCAAAGTTTCTGTGCTGTTATTTATTTACACACAGACACACAGAGACACACACACAATGTTATGGGTTAACACAGTGTCATTTTTAGAAGAAGAATATGGACTATTGCCCTGCCAGGACTTTGGATGTCTTTAGAAAAGACAAGGACCTATCATGGGCCAGTTCTTGACTACTGGCATGTAGTTTGACCACTGAGAAAACCGAATGCAACTTTTGGTAATACCCATATAAAACTGAGGCTCTTTTCTCCCGGTGAGCCACCAGGGAACACCGTGGGCAGCCGCGGGGCCGGGTTAGGCCCGCTCCGCCTTGGCCCAGCCGGGTCTCCGGGAGCCGCTGCCGCGGGGAGCGGCCCGGCCTGGCCGGCTGAGCTCGTCTTCTCTCCCGGCTCAGCCCCTCTTCTCCCCGGCTCCTGTGGGGAGCGGCCCGGGCGGCTGAGCCCCTTTTCTCCCCGGCTGCCGGCGGGGGAGACAGGAGGCTCTGGCTCGGCAGGGCTGGCCCGTGCTGGAGGCCGTGGCAGAGAGGGCCAGGGTATGGGCCCGGGAGCAGCCGGCAGCCAGGAAAAGGAGCTTGCATGCTCTGATGGCAGCCCCGAGCTGGGCTGTCTTGGATCAGATCGAGGGGTGGAAAAGAAGGCATCCACCAGCCTCCTCTAGAAGCATCGCTTTGAGGTCTTTGCAGCTGCAGCCAGGTGAGATCCCATGAGCACCGCAGGCCTGGGCGAGCTTTAACTCTTTCCTGCCAGCAAATGGAACTCGCGAAGCACTGCCCCTTCCCAGAACGAGAACAGACAAAGTGATTGAACTAGAAAAATAGACACAGCATGAAACTGAAGTCAGTGAAGAGTGAGTGAAAAGACTGTTGGGAACAAAGGAAAAGGAGTGGCCTAATTTGGCTGGATGCTCTAGTAAACTATGGATAATAGACTATTTTTCTTGTAACATATGAATGCTGTTGGGGGGAATGTAAAGCTCTAGTTATAAGTGATATGAAGCTCTTTGTGCCTAAGGAAAAGGGGATTTTTGGGTTTTGAGATGAAGATGATTTTGGAAATAGAAGAGAATCTTTGTTTTATACTAGAAGAGGCATCCCTAAACAGTACCCCCAATAAGCAGACATGGCCCATATGCAGTGTTGAGAAAGCTGCTATTGGGAAGGGCCTCACAAAGGCAGGTTTTCTGGGCAGCTGTGTTTGTGAGAGATGAGACCCACAAGACAACTTGGATGTCGTCAGTCGAGAAATTCCGTAGAAGTTTCTAAGAGAGACTCCTTTCCTAAAAGAACCCATGAAAGATTATTTTTGAATGGTGAAACTGACTGAAAATTACAAGTTTTGTCTCTTTGTTGTATGTGAGAAAGTAAACCATTAATTGGAGGGGAGGGGAGTGCTTTGAAAGCTTTCATTTAAATTTTTTTTCTCTCCCACTTTCTTTTAGTGTGTTAAAAAATCTACTTTTAAGTTGAGCCTGTTTTGTCTTGTCTCCTAATCTTATTTTCTCAAAAGGAAAATATTTAAGCCACTACACTAAATTTAACAAGCAAAGCTCGGCAAATGTGAAACCTCTACATAATTTGGTGTTTTCGCCCGGCTGCGAATTTAAAACCATTACACATAAATAAAATCATAGTGTTACATATATTTCCTGATAGCTTTGACAATTCAGCCTGGGATATGAATGTCAAGCCTGGTACAACATGGCTTGCAATATGTGTTATGTCTCCTCACAGGACACTGTACAGGGACATGTAGATTACACCTACAAGGCCAGAACAAAGCTAAGGTTAAGCTGCTGAACTTTATTTAACAATTTGCTAACTTTCACAAATTATGTTTACTCACTAATTCGACTATTTCATCGTATTATTATTTTAATTTTAAATGTTTTTGTAAATTACATAGATAATTTGTATGAGAATATTTTGTTATGTCTTTGTCTTGGATATTTAAGAGCATAGAAAATCTGTTGTTAGTAAATAAATGCATGTCTGGGCAATTCAGAGCAGTTTTAGGTTGTCAGGTGTATAACTTAAATAAAATAAAAAAGCTTTTGATGTAATGCAGTCCCAGCTATGCACCACAAAAACCAGAATTCAAATCAGCAGTGTGTATGAAGACTCTGGGGATCATTACCACTTTTACCCCTGTAAGGCAGGATTAACTCTGTTTCAGCCAATCAAATCTCAACAAGATAAAACGGCTGTGTTGGGCTGGTAACTTCTGCATAGGCAAAAAACTGAGCTCAGCTCGCTATGACTACTACCTGGTGTCAGCTCTGAGTTCTCATTTTGATAAAAGCAAGAACGAATATTTGTCGTGATCCATAAACAAATAATTTTATGGGGTGCGTATACAGGGATAAGAGAGATGTAATGGCAGCTATATATAGGTCTTGTGCAATACTGCTGTTCCTGGTCAGGACTGGTATTTGTTTATAGCTGTGCCTGCAAGAGGTTTCAATCCTATTATCTACTATAAGGAATGAAGCAGATCCATTTACTCAGATTTGGGCCCAGAATTTTCCTCAGTGAAAAAGTATTAAAACTATGTCTAGTGTGTTGCTGTACCATCTTATCTCTAGCTTGCCACAGACATTAATGGCACAGGAAAGGAGGTGGCAGAGAAGCAGGCTCAGAGAAGCAGCTGGAACAATTAAACACACCCAGAAAAATGATCTGCTTTCCTACTTCCTTTCTTCTTCTACCCCTCTGTTCATCCCAGTTTGTTTTCTGCCTACAGTGAGTACTGTCAGCCAGAGAACTGCAGGAAAATCAGTAACCACCTGGTTAAACTGTCTGAAACCAGTGTTTCTGAAGCAAGGTAAAGTTCTATCCCAGACAATGTCTGGAGGCATTAAATAGAGGGGAAATATAAGAATCATATGCTTTCTTCTGCTTACAAGATTTAAAATAGCTCAAGATTCTAGCTTGCAGGAGCAGAAGTCAAAAAAGCCAGGCTTAGTGAAGAAAGCTTGTTATTTAGGGTAAAGGGATTTAGTCATAACATTACAGAGGTTGTGGTGGTTTTTCTCTCTGATCCCTTCATCTCTTACCAAAGGATGTTGTAATGAACTAGATTTTAGAAAGAGTTCCTGCAGAAATTCCAACAAAGAGAAATTGCCTTTCAAAGATGCAGTGTCCCAGTTTAGCAGAACAACAAACATATTTTCAGTATTGGGTGTTGTCTTGAACATTAATGTCAGATTTAGAGTTTAGTTTTGACGCTTCTGTTATTCAGCTTGATCCATAATGGATGGTCTGTAGCTGTGGGTTTGTTTTTTTTCTTTTTTTTTTTTTTGGCTGGATTTTTGTCTTTCTTTTCTTTCTTTTCTTTCTTTTCTTTCTTTTCTTTCTTTTCTTTCTTTTCTTTCTTTTCTTTCTCCTTTTTGTTTTTAAATAAATTATCAGTCTTGTCAGAAGTTCTTTCATCTGGGATATTTTTAGTATGTTCTTCAGATAGGAATGCTCTTTGTCAACAGCAAACCCCCGGGTCCTTTCTGACCCTAGGCGTCTGAGCAAAAGAATCCAATTTCATCTCCAGGGCAGGTTGAGGCTGATGACCCTGCTGCAGTCAAGCAGTCCTAGACAAAACTAAATGGACTGCTGAATTGCCTTACCACATTCCTTTAATCTTCTAGGATATCCTCCACTCACAAGTTCATCCTCATTCCTGAAGGTGTACATCTGGCACAAGTGTGTCAAGGATTGGTGTCTCACTTAGGGTCACTCTCTTCACACTCCCAAGAAGAGGTGCCGAAGGTCTTCCAAGTGTTGAGGCAAACTTGCCAAACTGTGCGTCCTATGGGCTCAGCCCATCCTATCCCCCGTGGAGCCCTAATGGACCTAATGGATTTGAAGTGCTTTTAGAGGATTTTTAACCGTGAAGTAGAGAATCTGGGATTTTGTACTGGCTGGCTGAGTTTTCTTTCAGGGATCAGGTGGTATGCAGGACTGGATCCACATTCCAAGGATAAAGGCTTGTTGGTACACTTGTTGCAGGGGTCAGGACTCCCTTTTGGTATGGAGAAGGGTAGCCAGCTCTGATGTCTGGCAGCCAGATATCAAGTTGAGAGAAACTACTGATTGCCAAATAAAACTATTTATTTTGACAGAGAGCCCATGAACACTGAGAGACAATTAATTACATCCCCTTTTATCTATTCTGAGATTCTCTCATTGCTCCTAGAGGTCTTGAAGATACTTAGTTTATGGACAGCAAAGGCTGTAGCTGTCAACACCTGGTCAAACACTTAATAATTGAAAACAAGGTAAAATTCATTCATACACAACCTTCTGGAATAAGGAAATTAGCACAGGCTACTCTTTAACTAATTGTAATTTTCACTGATGTTTGGAAGCAGAATGAAGTAGTCACATTTTTTTCCAGTATAATTGCATCTCATTCATGACTGTTTTATAGTTTATACAAAAAATAGTTAAAAAACCCTCTTGAAATTGATGCTTCAATTAAAAAAGAAAAACACCAAGTAAACAACAAAACCCAAGAAATTAGGAAAAGCCACAAATCTGCAATTCAAATACCTCAGCATGCCAGAAAGTGTGATCAGCTGCATACAAGGGTTGCATCTGCTCTGCTTCATTGCCACAGACAGCAAGCTGCCCACAGAGACCACACATCCTCCCACTGCTTCTCCTGTTCAAGTTGCTGAAATGCTGCCCAAAACCAACGCTACAAAATTTGACTGAAGCACTTTTTCAGTGTGGTCCCATTACTCACTTCAAAAAGGACATTTGTTGCCACCTGGTGTCATAGCAGGACATCAGCAGGAGTATATTTGGCTGTTTTATTAGTTTGCTGACTGGACAGAGCATTCCCAAGACAGCTGACAACACCATTATCACAGACCTCTGTTGCAGTTTTGATCCCTCTCATCCCTGTGATGGATGCAGATTAAAAAAGGAGTTAAAGAATTCCTGCCTGGCCAGGAAAACCACTCTTGTTTATAGGAGATTTGTTTTTACTGGACCTGAAAAATCTGTTACTTCTCTCTTTTAAGTAACCCTTCTGCAGAGATGCTATTTTAATAAAGCTCTGCAAAATGGCTACAGCTAGAGGGAAAAGTATGTATGTAAAGGTGGTTTCAAAGGGATATGCTTTTATTATGAGCCTTCCCTGCTCTCCCTCTGATTTAATTTTCTTTTGTGCTCTGGATTGCTCTTGGTTTATTTCTAAATTTATTGTCTTCCCCTCCTCCTCAGTAGAAAATAGAAGTAATGCAGCATCCAGTTTGTTTTGAAACCTATTGTTTCAAGTGAAAATTGAATAAAAATATTCTGGTATTTTATACTGGATCCTATTGAAGGAAGGTGAATGCACATGGGATGAGACTCTTCCAATGTGAAGCAATATCACACAGACCAAGAGGTTCATTCTCCTATCTGCCTTTTTAACAGTCTGTCAGTGCTGATGGTTGTGTGTCTTTCAAGGGAGGTCATGCTGTGCACCCATGAGTTAGAAGATGAGTGACTGTGAGAGACATCTTACTTGGCAGGGAGTGAGCCATTGTTGGACTCCTGGAAACTAAGGATTTGGGGTTTTAATGCATAGCAATACATATGAGTTCAGATGGAGGATTTTGGGTGTTGTCTTTTTCCTTCTTCTTCACTTTCTTCTTCCTCCTTCTTCTTGGGTTTGGGTGATCTTTTCTGGTTGGTTAGTGAAAGCCCGCATTGCGGACATTGAGTGATCTTTAATTGGGTTATAAATAAAAATAACTTAGGTGTCAAGTTTTAATTGGTTTTGCTTATGGTTTAAAAGTCCTTGAAACAAGTTAGAAGTGGCTATTTTTCTTGCCTTATTAGACAGGGCTCACACTGCATGAGACTGTAACAGATAAGAAATAATAAACATTCCAAGACTGAACTCGACATCTGTGTTTCCCATGTATCTTTATCATGACCTTGGACCCGAAAAGAGACAAGAACTCCAACAGGCCGTGAACCTGATATGTATTTGGTCCTCATTTGCTGAGGCAGGAGAGACTGGAGAATCTTGGGTTCCTATGACCTCACGATTTAATGTGTTGGCTCACTGGGTCTGGCTTGCTGACTTTTCCGTGTAACAGCTGTGTGAGAGCCAGCCTTGCTGAAGCAGCCACGGTGATAGCAGAGGAAGAAATAGCAATGAAGTGGTCTTTCAAGGAGTCTTCCTCTGAAGTGCTCTTCTAAGGAGTCTGTGACACCTCACAGGGTCCTGCTGCTGCTCTTTGTTGAATATGGAGAGCCTGAAGTAATAGTGGATGTGGCAACATTTAGCATCCCTGATGGAGTTACTTGTCTTCTGCCACTCTGAAAAGATCACCTCTGGCTCCATGGTGGCCCCTCTCTTAGTTCAGCTGCAATCCATGATGCTGGGATCAATCTCTCCTTTGGCCAGAAATCTGTCATCATCAGGAAGCATGTCAGCAGCCTTTATTCAGTGGTGGAGAGTGCTGGGAGGGATTAGCTGCAGGGAAACTCTGTGTTTTGCTGAGCATTTTGAGCTTCCCATCCAGGAGAAATCAAAATGACAGCTTTTGCTCTACCCACGTGGAAGGCTCTTAGCCATTTTTGTGCTGCCTACAGAAAGAAAGAGGCTGTAAAAAGAGCCAAAAAATCTGGTCTGGCTCTCCTGCTACTCTCCCCTTCTCCCTTAAGGGAAAGAGGGTTTCACAGACATTAGGAAAAAAACCAAACCACCAAATTTTCTCCTAAATTTGATAGAAATGGGAATAACAACATTTCTGTTTGTGAAATGATTTCCATACTTACCTGCTGTCTGCAGTGCATGTGCTGCACCTCCTGGTCTGCTCATTTCAAGGAGCTCCCAGGACAGCCTGAGGGGCAGGCAGTGGCCAGAGGGGAGCAAATTTACCTCCTATACATTTTAAGAAGCTTAGTGAGCTGGTCATTGCAGCCTGTCAATGGATTTCAGAGGCCTGATGTGCCATGACAAACATACACTTAGGCTATGAAATGTGGAATTGATATATCAAGTTCATTTGCATCTTCATCAAACTCCTGTTTTAATCCAATCACATTCTGGATTTTTGTGCATACTTCACTCAAAAAATTTGACTCTTCATTGAAAATAAAAATCTAGACCAGAGACAATGCACTGCCTTGTCTGAATCTGTAATTAAAATTGCTGTTAAGGCGTGGAAACATACAGATTCTTCTGGACAAACCATGTCTGCTCTGTGTTTATCCTATCAAGACCCAGCTATGTCTTAAAAAACAGTGGTTGTCTTCTCATCCTGTGGGAATACAAGAAAGACTGGCAACAATAAGGCAAGTGTCTTATATATATTATATCTCCAGGGAGCTGCAAAGCATTTAGAAATTGAGTTTGCTTTCTGACCAGCTAACATGAAACATTTCAGAGCACTAGTACAAGGCAGAACTTTGCAATACAAGGTGTTGAGGCCAAACACTTAATGAGCATGCATCCAGCTGCCTAGAAGTGGGATTGAGATAAGCATTCCCCACGATGCTTCCCACAAGCTGCAAAAGTTCAGGAAGGGTTAGGCTTAACTGCTGAGATTTAAATGGCTTCTTTCTTTTCATAAACATGAGAATTAGCAACTGCAGTGTTTATACAGGATTTTAGTAGGTGAAAAATAACTGGTTCTATTTGTGAAGCAAAATACCATGAACTGGAAGAGCAGTGACAGGAAAACCAAGAAGAAGCCACACATACGCCTTTCTGATTGTGATCATCCAGCCATTGAAATGTAACTGGACAAACCATACACAATTCACATTTTTCTGTTCCATCTAGGAATATCAGCCCATACACAGACACAGTAGCTGGGAAACACCTCAGGACACACCACAGTGGCATCCTAGCAGATCTATGCAGTACAAGGCCTAGGTAGAAAAGACACCAGTGGATGCCATGTTGAAGAAGCCTAAAGATGAGAATAGGCATAAAGACAGGGCCTTGAAATACAAATCAGAAGTCTAATGGTGAAACTGAGGAAGAGGTGAGTTTTGGAGCTGCTATGAGAGAAAAAATATCCTATGTGCACAGGGGAGGTCTGTGGATCAGTGTTGAATGACATGGGAATAATTAATTTATTTTTTAGCCCAGATAAATAGCGCCCTTGTTTGCTTCCACTTACTGGCTTCCCTGTCTATAAGTCGGCACCAGAACTCATTGCCTCACAACACTCTCAAACGTAATTTTCTTGTGATAGCAGAGATTTGTTTGTTTCCATTTACTTGTGAATGTGAGAGTAATCTGTAGAGAATTAACTTGAACAAGTGATGTAAAAAAAGCTGAAATTTTTGTCCATCTGTAGTTAACGTCATTCAGTGGATTCTCCAGGATATCCCAGAAGCTGCCACAGCTACTAAGGTGTTGGTCAAAATGCAGAGCTTGGCTAGGTGTACAGAACCATCATCCTTAGATCAAGGACTACAGGGACATGTATTTTAGTTGTGATCATCTTGTTCACCAAGAAGTAACTATTTATACGTTTTTGCAGGATAAACAAAGCAAGCTGCTCTGTTGCCTGTGCCTTCACACCTATCCTTAGAGTATTGCAGCAAAAAAAAAAAAGCAATTATTTGTTTCAAATGGTGAAGAAATTCAGAAAAAGACCTTATTCCAATGTCCAACACAATATTTGTAATATTTGTCCAACAAAAACAGTAAAGTAGGTCTAGACTTTCATTACATTTTATGGCTTTCAAAATATTCATGGCAAAACACACTGAGCAGACACATGAACATACACCTCCTTTCTCTTATTTGCCTTCTGTTCACAAACACATAATTGCCATTGTCTCATTCTCCTCTCAGCTCAATCATCTTATTTTCATAATGCGTGTTTATGCTTTTAAATAAAACCCACTTTTCCTGAGCATACACCCTTCCTCCTTTCCTAAGCATCTTTCCATGACTTCCTCTCAGATAATTAACAGGTTTTCTCTAGGTTTTCACCACCTTTTGCATAGGAAGGTCTCCCTGTCTCAGAGCTTTTTTTTTTTCCAGCAAAAAAGATCCAAATCCTTTGCAGGACTTCAAGTCTCTGTGGCCTTCCTGGAAAGGCCAGGGAGGTGTCCCTATTAGCTACTGGGGGGGGACCTGAAGGCAGTTGCAGCTTTGGTTTACACAGCTATATCTACAGGGGATCTGCATCCATGGATTTTTTACCCTGTACCTTCACACCTTTGTCTTTTTGGCTGCTTTTCCACAAGCCTGGGGTGTTATGAGGACTCTACTATATGCTCAGCATTATTCTTGTGCTAAGCCCATAAAGATGTTTCACTGCGATGAGAAGAGAATAGCATGGGCATGAGCTACTCCTGTAGCAGGGACTCAGTGCCAATTTGAAGATAATTATCTACATACAAATGCATACCAACAAATTTCTGAAGCATTTTGTAAAATTTTCTGGTAGAAGCCCCACTTCTCAGTATTACCTCAATGCATTTCAGGCAGTGTAATCAATTTCCTGCACTTATTGCCTGTAAGTTCAGGATGCTTTCTTCTCATTATTTTGCATTTACAACTGCTATTCGCCATACAATTCATTCAGGCTGTTCTCTGCTTCCTTTAGAAATCAGCTCTATGGTCTTATTTATTTATTTATTTTGGTGAATACACAGTGAGGATCAGCACTCTCCTGCCTAACTGCCTGAGAATGTAGACATTTTCTTTAGCTATGAACACATTGTCTCAAAAATATACATAGACCTAACTGAATTATATTTCCCTTAGGCTATTCATAAAATGCAAAACTAATATTAATCCTCCTTCTCTCTCTTCACCCATCTCCACAGTCTCATCAAACAATTTTGTTGTAACACGGAGTTTGTATTCTCTCAACAAGATACATGTTATGTTCTAATGGCCTGGGAGTCATTAAGGCTTCTTGCAAAATGCAAAAATGTGAAGCCCTCCTTCTAATGTTTTTTAATTATCTCATGTGTCATCTGAACTTGCCCAGCACTTAGCTCTATCAAAGCTCCAAACCCAGATTAACCTGGCTGATCCTGCACCCCCTCACAATCTAGTCATGGGGTGATTGACTTTGTATGTTAATTAGTTTGCTGTTATTGACAACTGACAGCAATGTGCTGACAGGAATATACTAGATGGCTAATATTTATTCATGTAAGAGGGGAAAGAAAATAACTTAATCCCCAGACTTTGTCTGGCATCCCTGTTATCTCACAGTTTCTTATGTTTCTTTATAAAAATATAAAGAAATTAACCTTTAAAAAAAGAATAGTTTTGTATCTAAATCTTTAAACTTCACATTCTTTCTTTTCTTTTTTTTTTTTTTTAAATTTAAAAGGCTCTTTTTGTAGTAAAACCAGTAAAAATAATATGAAGAGGTAATAATATTCCGAAGAGTCATATTTTGGTGTTTTATGTTTTGTTTTGCATTTTTTGTTTGTTTGTTTGTTTGTTTTTAAAATTTTTATTTTTGGTTTGGTTGGTTTTGTTTTGTTTCAGATTTTATTTTGGTTTGGGGATTTTTGTTTGGTTTTGCTTTTGTTTTTGTTTATGTCTTTTTTCTCCAGATTGAATTTTTATTAAGTTAAATACTTCTCAGAAGTCTTGAGGAAAAATTAATTAGTTTTCCTGTTTTAGTCAATGGTTCTATATGCAAAATTAACCGCCTCACATATACAAACCTTTAAAAAACTTTTCACATTGACAGAAATGTTCAGATGAACTTAGATCACATGAAGAACAGCTGGGTAAGGAAGAAGTCTGTTTTTTTTAATGGCATGTCCGAACAAGGTAAATTCTTACCACATTAGTAATACATTTCCAGAGATGTTGTTCACAGAATTACCATTATTAACATTGTTAACGAAGGGTTTTATCAAAAAAAGTTAGTGTAAGTTACTGAACCTATGTAAGCCTGAGAATTTTGTGGCATACTAGGAAGTGTTGTTAAAATGAATTTCTGGCTGACTGGGTGTGGCTGACTGTGTGTGAAGGCACCTTCCTCAGAATTACTCCAATAAAAGACTGACACTGATAATAGATTGATGAGAAAGTCTTCAGTCTGAATAGTCATTGTGTCGCAGCTATTTAATCTCAGGCAGTTTTTTAGTTACACTTACACTAAAAAATAATTAAAGTGTTTGGTTTTTCTTCTGCAAATAGCTGTAAGAGATTTTTGTCAACCTTTCCCCAGTGTCCATAAGTTGACAGACATATGCTGGTACCAAAGAAAATATCTTCCTTAAAAAAGAGAAAATAAGAAAACAAAATTTTAAGTGGAGATTGCACCTACAGGTGCAAGTTCAGTATACCAATCTATAATAACACAAGGTTGAAGCTAATTCTCAATTCATTAGCCTATTAGCGTGTTCATAAAAGATTGATTCAAATTCAGAAGAGGCCATGCTTTTGCCCTCTGCATGGATGGCAGCCAGTCATGCAAGGCTGAACTATTTGTGTCTATGTAATGATGCCATTTTGGTTTTTACCTTTTTTCTTTATTATATTTTCTCTGTATTGTTTACATATATATTTGTAGCCTATTGTATTAGTGGCTAGTTTTCCCAGCAGTTTTCCATGCCCTTTCCCTAGCAGAAAGACTAAACATTTTCCAAAGCCCCTATTCTATCTTGGTTCTCCATGGCTACCAAGACCAAAAAACACCTCTTCAACGCACATTTGCATCAACAAATCATTTGCATCAACTAAGTGGGGAGAATTTAGAAGGGGCTTGGACTGGGGAGGAATTGCATCACCACTTGTGCCCCTAATTAATGCTTTTCTGTCAATTATGCTAATTTACCAAACTTATAAAATTATATACACCCCTGTGGGGGGGTGGGCTTTTGTGGACATTTTTCCATAACTGCCCCTGGAGGCATTCAATAATAATCCACTTTTATATTACCTGCCATACCAATATTATCTCGGAACAGTGTGTTGTTTCATTTCTAGGTTGAAAAAGGCATCACTACTTTAAGTGGTTTTCTCACCTTAGATTACCCATTCTGCTGTGCGAATAAGAGCATATGGTGCTCTTTTCTGCTTTGTGTGATGAGTTCAGCGTGCAAACAGGAATCTTGAGCTTCACAGCTGCCTTTGTAAGTGAACGCATTAAAGGGTACGCAAGAGGCAGCCATGAAGTTACACCTTGCCAGAGGGGAAAAAACTACAGTGGAGGGCTGGGGAAAGTCAGCAGCACTCTCTACAAGCTGTCCATGTATAAGCAGAAGTGGTACTGAGTGGTACTGAGAATCTGAGAATCTACTGTGTGTTAGAGAAGGAGAGCATCTGCTGTGGGAACTGGAAGGGTTCTGCCTGACTGGTTGACAGGCTAGAGGTTCTATGTAGCTGTCAGAAAAATTGAGCTAACAGAAAGTGTTGTGATATTCAAATTTTTCTTGCGCTTCTGTTTAAACCTTTTGTTTCTTGGAAGAATAGGATTGGAAGCACGCTTTTTCTCTCTGTTTGTTGAACCTGTTTCTCCTTACCCTTTTTTTCTTCATAGCTTTCCCCCTTCCTCTCTCTCCTTTCCCCCCATCCAGCATCTTTCTCCAAGGCTGATGTTGCTTTGAGGAGCTAGACCAGATGCCCTCTAGAGATCCCTTCCCATCCAGCTTGTTTGATAGCTTTGTTACTCAGTGTCTTTGTGGTCCTGGAATCAGAAAGATGCTGGGCATACTGGGAAGAAAGCTGGGGAAGATGGAGATGCCTACTGGGCACAGGCCAAATACTTTCATGCATTTGTAGCAGTGGGAGTAGTGAAGGCTTTACGTTTAGCTATTTTAGAAGGCAGTTTCCTGGGAGTGATGCAAAAGGAATTTCCTATCTGAAATGACAGCACCTTTTTTTTTTTTCCCTGGGTAAGAAGAGCTTCAGGGAACTGTATGAATACAGAGACTTAAAACATGAGCCATATGATGGTTAAACTCTTGTGCATGCTGGGAACACTCAACAGACAGAGAGGACTGGGTGGAATGGCCACCATGCTGTGAATCATATACTGGTAAATTCTCTCCCAGAGACAGAGAGATACTGGTGCATTTCCCCCATTCCCTGAGCTGGAAATATGACTGAGTTCTATGTGAAAGCAGCAGAGCAGACTTCTCACTCTGCAGAGAGTGGGATGGCTTCAGTTTTCATAAAAGCAGCTAGGGGTTAATATGACTGAGAACAAGAGAGCAGTGTTGAGAGGTGTCACCTCTGATGTGTCATATGAAGTGATGGGAATATGGGCACAGTCATACAGAAATGGACGTCTTCTTTCATGTCACTGGAAACCTGTCATAACGACCTTGGGGATCTTATACTACAGTAAGACTTCACCCTTACTAACACTGAAACATGCCCTGAAATCCATATTGCATGGAGTCCTTAGCAACGCCCTTAGCAGTGAATTGCAAAACTGTTATGAGAAAGTCCCTGACATGGAAAAGGACTGCTAGTTATATATTTACAGTGCATGCTACCTTTCAAACAGCAACTTTATGGGTGGGAAAACACAGACACCACTTTCCTTCTATTTCATGTTCATCTTGTCGTTAGTAATGCACTAATCTCAAGTTGCTGGCTACATTCACTTCAGAGAATATCTATGGAATATTTCAGTCTGTGGGAGCAATGCTGACATTTGTTGAAAATTCCCTGCTTCCTAGCACAAAGATTTTCCCACCCGTAAAGTGGTTAATTCAATGGAAATTGCTACTGCACAGAACACTAATACTTTCTTACTGATGTCCTTGATAGGTATAGAAAGATTTGCACCAACAAGAATTTTATTTCAAATGTAATAATAGAAAATTCCATTGCTAGATCTTGAGAAACTGTTATGCTTTATGAAATTTCACGGTTATGGTTCAGAGCATCACAGGCAGAATTTCTTCATTCATTCCAAATATGTAAAGGTCTGAAAAGCAGGATTTCATTTCTCTGACCTGTTAGTAACCCCATCAAGCCCCTGTGGTTTTGTCAGGGTGTGTAACTGTGTCTAGAGGGCAAATAAATAGATCATTTCTGTATTCTGGTGTACAGAATGAACAAGCACTGAGTAAACGGGCAGAAGGTCATATGAAAGAGGGATACATTGGGTGACATATGCTGGATTAGCCACCAGATGAGCTGGCATGCTCCTGAAGCTGATGCTCCCACCAGCTCTCCTTCTGCATCTCCTTGACTGTGTCCAGAGGACACTGCTTTGTTCTGAGACTGGGCTGTGAAGACTAGGAACCCAAAATCAGTGTGCAAACCTGATGTTTTCCTGTACTAAACCTGAGAGGGGCAACTTAATAAATGTCAATACCTACCTTTCATGGTTTCCTATGAAGCAACTTTCAATTCATTCTTAGATCATAGTGGGAAAATGGAAAAGAGAAAAAATCCTACAACTTACTTAAAAAACCCCAAACACTTGAAAAATCACTCTGCATATTTATTCTGCAGCAGACTCATGGCACTGTAGTAGTGAGCAGTTTTGATTGCCCACCTTTGAGACTACAGAGGGCTCTCTACAAGCAGATGAACTTACACCTGCTTAGACCCATGATCTTCTGTAGGAAGGAAGGAAGGAAGGGAGTATGAATAGAGAGATATAAACCCTAAAATTCTTAGCCTCTTGTCTTTGAAGGAAAAAATCCACAGAGCCCTCAGTATTTACTTTCCTCTCTCCCTTTTTTGAGTATAGTGTCAGCAGGAGTTGCTTTGGATTATGTCTCTGAATTTTGCCTTACATTTCCATTCAAGGATCCCTCTGTGACATGGCAGGATACCTGTGTTGGGCACTGGCCTAATGTTCCCTGAAGCACTGGAAATAATTTTCACAAAAATTCAGAGCTCTAGGAGGTGGCTGCAAACCACACTGATGCATGCTGTGGGATGTGAGAGTGAGCAAGCCTAGCTGCTTTGCTGTAGCAATAATTTGTTTTGCCAATATAATTTATGACCAGACTGGTGAAACCAGTTTGGAGGGGCACTCCTACTTAGTACTTCTTCTAATGTTCAGACCTCTTTGTGAGCTGAGATAGAGAAAGGTCATGCGTGACATTGTACTGGAGCTCTGAGGCGGCAGTAGCCTGTAATGTGTAGGAGGGACAAGCAGCTGAGGAAAACCTGCTTTACCTACCAGCTGTGCCATATTCAGTGCATCAGACGATGACAGTTAATTCTTCCAGGGGTGATTGGGAACTTGGGAAAATCTCTGACATCTGCTTGCACTACATAAAAAGCTTTTAACCTCACCTGTTTTAAAAAAACACCTTGTCTTCCATAGGTGTGTTTTCACCTATCCCCTTTCCTCCCCAGGAGTGCCTTTCTTTAACTGTGTGGTTATGAGGAGAGGTCTTTCAGGTTAGCAAGAATAGCAGCTGCTGATGTGGACCCTTTCTGGAGGGATAGAATCTTAATTGCTCATTCTAAGTTTGTCTTTTCCAGGTACAAAACAAATCAATCTCAAGTTGTGTAACTGTTGAGAGGAGACATTTCAGTGTAATAGAGAATGCAACTTTATGTGTGAAAATGGCATACCTTGAAAATCAATTCCATGTCAAAATGGGGTGTTGATTATTTTTACTTATTCTATTTACGAGGCACTAAAGGGCAAACCACACTATGTAATTGGGTCAACGTTGGTCTGTTGCATGTGCATATAACCAGTTAATTATACATTATACTTTGCAATGCTAAATGTACTGCTCAGGTCACATAACTGCTGATAGATTGTATTGTAGACTGAAAAATGGATCTTGTATTACAAGATTAAGATTAGTCCACGGAATTAAGACAGGTTCAGAACTGTGGCAATTGGTTTTGAAATGATTTATGGAGAATGTATTATGTAATTTTCCTCAATAATGATATTGTACTTATTTCCTGTACTGCATAAAACATTTCAGGATGTGGATGTGTTAAGGGATTTATATTATTACTGTGCAGAATATCTTAAATAGGAGTGAGAAAAGCATACAGAGACCATATGCTTTTGGTTGTCAGGCTGGGAAATAATTTTGTACACAAGAAAAAAAGGAGCCATGTTGTTGGTACTCTCGAGGAAGAGCACAGAACTGTGCACTGAACTCTTCATAGCTGTACCAGTACCAAAAGTGTAATGAACTGTTGTCTCTGTTTAAGTGTGTATTTCACCTAAGAAACTGGAGAACGCAGGTATTGGACAGAGTAATTTGGCTGAGAGTCTGAGAACAGACAGGCACTCTTTGCATGAACATATCCCGGGTGTCAGTACTGTTTCTTTCTTCTACATAACTTGCTGATGGTTTGAGAAAATCGATGTGCAGTTTTTCTGGGTAAATAATTATCTTTATTAAAAAGCCTGATTTATTTTTTTGTTTTATGAGTGTTTAAAATCTTTCCTTCAGGAATACACTGAATTTTCATACCTTTTGCAGAGACATCAGACCAAATCCTCTTTCTTTCATTACTTCCACTACAAGTCCAAGTGCAAGTGCTAGCACCAACTGTACTGGTATTAGCTTACAGATACTTTAAATAGAAACTGTGAAAAATGAAGGACGGTGATGACTCTGATGCACTGGAGACAAGAGAAGTCATCTCTTTGATCTCCCTGTCCACTGGAAGAGGAGTGTGGCTCACTACCAGGTACCCAGGGTACTTAATGTCACTCACTTTATAGTCAAATGGCCCTGCTTAGTCTCTTCTAGAGCACAAGGACACCCAAAGAATTATGGCATGTTTGAGGCATACTATGAACTCCCTTGTAGACTTCTTGCTTGACCCTGGGAAGGTCACACAGGCTCAGTCTAGTATTGTACAGGGCATCCCAAACAGCTTGATAAGACCATGGCTGTGGTCAATGAATTCCTACCTCCATGAAAACCTTCTGTCCCATACAGTAACCTTAGTTTTTTATCTTACTTTTAGTGCATTTTGGGTTCTATCAGGAAGCAAAACCCATTTATAGTGCAACTTTCTGCAGTCCTGGCAGATTGATAGCTTTTCACTGGCTCTCCAGCCTTAACTCCCTGCTAAAAGGAGGTAAAAATATACACTTTAGAGGTATATGCTGTTTGTCACTCCAGTGCCTTCTCTGTCTTGTCTGCAGATATTAATCATTTCACAAGGCTAGAAGCCTCAAACTAATGTCTTTAGAATATTAATGTGAAAAAACCTTAGAGAACTCCTTGCGATTAACTGATTTTCAGTCTGCAGGTTTCTATTTCAGTCTGTTCTTATTCTCTCTGTTGAATTTTATTTGGCCCTGGTGACTTATCTTTTTGTGATTATTATTTGTACTTTTCCAAGTGTAAGTTTGTTTAGGAAACCTGTTTGTGATGTTTATTCCTTAAGGTGTGGTGGTGTGCAACAGCAGCATACCTGGTTGTGTCTCTTGCTCTGTTCCTCACCACTCTGACCTCCTTCCAGTAGTGACTCTGTTTCTTGAAGATTGGGGAAAATTACTTTTTTTCTCTCTTTCCTATTACTACATAACTTGCTGATGGTCTGAGAGAGTTGATGTGCAGTTTTTCCAGGTAAATAAAAGCCTATACTGACTATAAAAAATCAGAGATCCCACAGAACGTGAAATCTCCACTTTTTCTTCAATCTGCACACCTGGTACAGTTTCATAAAAAGAGCACTGCACTTGGGGAACGTGTTTTTGATTTTTTTTCGTGGGGGGGGGGGGGGGGGTTATGTATTAGGACAGGTGATACCTTGAATGTAGGCCAAGTTTGATAAATTTTATGATGAGGTTTACCATAAAATCACATATGCTAGCTCCCTTTCATTCTTGGGCAACACTTTAGCAGGTCTTCTTTCAGCCCCTGCAAATTGAAAATATTTTGCACCCAGTCTTTCTTCTGGTCCCTTTGAGTAGTTTGATAAATTCTCATTATCAGAGTCTATTACCTTGGAATCATTACGTGGGAGTACAAAAAGTGCAGAGGTGGTCCAGTGTCACTGCTCTGCTAGCTATCACAAAATAGGGAGCAAATCTGTCCTTCTCTACTCAGAAAAAATTCTTGGGGAGGTGCTACACATCTCTTCTGTCAACTGACATTACCACTTTAAATCAAGTGAAGCACATATTGCAGATAATGTCTTACTGCCACAGAGCAGGTAACCTTGACAAACTTAGAGGTAAACAAATTTTAAGTCAAGACTGAGACACACACTGGCAAGACCTGTAGTGAAAGAGAGTCTTGCTCTTGGAGCAATTACTTATGGCTGCAGGTATTTGGACATATGTCTCCAGCCTGTGAACTGAATGACAGCCTGCATGAATATGAAATTCTCCTTTCAAGTTTTGGGACACTATTGACATGGAGCAGTTTGAAAGTATTTCTGCTGTTTTCTTTGTTCTTGTCCCTCCCACAGCAGTAAGTGTGTCTCCCCACAATAGCACCCAGCCTGTTCCTTGCCCTATAGACTCCTTTTGAGAGTGTCCCAGCATCTCTGGGGAGAAACTTGATAGTGTCAATTAAAAGTGACATTCACTGCCTGATGAATTCTGTTTCCTTTTACAAGGATTTGGACTACAGGGTGTTAAAAGCTGAAAGAAATCTGGACAAAAGCAGAGGGAAGTTGGAATTAAGAGGATTATGAAATTCACTGGATTTCTGAAATGAAATTGGCAGGTTGGTATGTTTTCTGACATAATTGCAATACCATACTTACAAATCACACTCATAACAGACTTCTGAGGCTTTCAGATGCTCCATATTCTAACTGTGCAACCTATCATGCTCTATATGCCCTTGGAAAGTGCATTGTAACAGAGACTGTGGCACTACCACAGTCTTGAGCAATGACTCCTTGTGGGATTTATTAATGCAGTCCAGATCTAGAAAGATGGGGCTAACCTTCCAGAAGACAGAGTATCCACAATAGACATGGATTGCAAAAGGTACCAGGAGTACTTCATATCACTTACTTCATCGACTAGTGGCCCTTTTCACTCCCTTTTTGAGTAGAAGAATACTTCAAGAACCATTGTAGGCTTGAGTCATGCTATGAGCTCCATTGTTGACTTCTTGCTTGATCCTGGGCTGCTCAGAGATAACAGTCAAGTTGTGGGATGTATACCTGTCCACAATAACTTCCTGGCCATGAGTTTGAGTCAGTTAGAATGAGATTGATCCTTTTCCACTAAGATCCATTTGAGCCTGAAAGGCCTCCTGGCTTCCATGTGCTGAAAACAACCTCTTGACCAGTTAATACCACACAATAGCAGCAGCATGCTCAGGCATTGAAGGCCTGAACCTGTTTGCTTTCCCCATAGCTAAGAAAAGGATAATAACAGTATCGCACCTTAGAAATGTGTTGCTGTGTTGATGAAGAAGAAGTCAGTCAATTTCGCTTGCACAGATATGTAACAATGCCATATGCAGCCCACATAATAATTTATCTCCCATGCCCCATTTCGTGTAGTGGCTGCTACCAAGAGATCTGTGTTAATTTACCTGGAGGAGAATACCCTTCCTAAATATGCCGTTGTTTAAGCTATCACTGAGTGAAGGAATTTAAATAGCAAAGTGGCCAAACGTGTTGATGAAAAGACTGCTGCAAGTAGCTTGAGACAGTTGGGCAACATGATGGTAAATTACATTCATTGTTGCTGGCTGCAAGGGAATACAAATCAGATGGAACAAATTAATCTCCTTATATACATCAATGGCTTCTGAATTAGTTGTCACCTCCCAGGGAAAAAATAAGCTATAGTTTGCATTGTGGAAGCTCAATGAAGATGTCTGCTCAATTTTCAGCATCAGTCAGAAATTAATAAGCTGTTGAATAGCTTTAAACTGAGGCTAGGGAACACCACAGCAACAACGTTCTGCACTACATATTTTCTTCTTTGGGTACATGTATATTTTAGACTCTTCTCATTGCTCTCTTAAAAAACAGAAAAAGTCAAACTCCTGAGAAGAAATCAAGGAGACATCCCTGGAAAAGCACAAAACTGGACAAAATTGATAGCTGCTATCCAAGGAATAGTTGTACAAGGGCCATTTCCCCCCCAAAAATTAAAGAAGGAGCTGCATATCTTCATGCTGTAGTCAGCCTTGGATTGCCATGATTTGCCTTGTGGCAGTCAGACTCATGGCTGAGGTAAACACCCATGCCCAGCTCTTCGTTTTCAGTTATGAGAAACATGCTTGGTCGGAAACAAAAAAACGAATAAAATTCCTTTTCTTTTTTCTCTCTTATTTTATTAATTAAATCCTTTACTATTATCTTTTTCTTAAAAGATTCTTTAAATTGTTTCCTTTTATCTGTTTGAATAGCTTAGATTTATTGTTATTTTATGGAAGAGTGTTGACCAGTGGTTAGATGAGGTACATGCCTTGTTATAATGGTATATATAAGTGCATATTTTGTTGCAGCATAATGTTTCTCTTCCCCTGAAGCAGTATTCTTGGGTTCTTATAGGAGTTAGGTTCCTAGTGGGAGACATTTTGACAATTCTTATGTTTCTATGAACTGCAGCTTAATTACAGTCTCTCTGGGAAACTGATGAGCTTTCATACAGGATTTTTTCTTCCTGCTCTCAATGTTCTTTCAAAAAATCTTGGTTTTTGGCTGTCAAACAAAAAGTATAGATGGATTTGATTTGTTTTCAACTTTATTTTATTTAAACACAGAGAACATAAGGTATCAGATAAGAAATTACGAGACACCTAAAGGTTAAATGTTGAAGTATTCCCACACTGTATTAAAGATTACAAGATAATGACAGTCCAGTGGCAGGTTAAGAAGGGGGAAAAGTTAATGGACTGTGAGATTAAATTATGTGTCTAGAGGGTGCTCATCTTATTACTGACAGGTATTGATTCTAGAAATAATTGTTCATTTTTAAAGGTGTTTTTCTGCTTTGTGCTGAGCTGATCAGCCTCCTGGAAGTGGTCACTTAAGGGAATCAGCACATGAGTTACTTTTTTGCATATAGATGGTTAGTGATATAATAGGACAGCTGGTTTTCATGGATTTTTAGTGAACAGTAGTTGGGGACAATGGCAGCTTTGTTATCAAACATATTTTGAGAAGGTTATGTCAAATAAGAATTGAATTTCATGACTGATATCAAGAAGGCTGAATGTTCTCAAATCCATGGGAGTTCAGGATGTTATTCAACCCTCCTTAGGGAGAAGCTTTCAGTGTTTTTCATAAAAACATAAGAGTGGTGGAAAGTAATCTTTGAAGGTCCACAGTATAGCTTTCTGCTCCAAGTGGGATTTCTGTCAGCATGTCTGTGTCTTTGCATAGTCAAGAATGAGATGCCACAGCACTTCTATGTATCATATCCCAGAGCTGTACTGCTTTCTACTATCATTTTTCTTTGGAAGGATTGGAAAAAAATCAATAGGATTAATTCAAAAAGAGGGGACTATGTCTGCAATTTAACTCTTCTTTCACTTGTTTTGGATGTATAGATTCTTTTTCCAACCTGATATATTTATTTGTTCAGTTAATTCCTTTTAAGTACAATTCCTGTTGCTTGAGCTTCTTTTATTCTCACACGAGGCTCTATTACCTTATAGAAGGGTTTTTGTTCTTAAATATTGCAGAAATTGAGCACCTAATACAGATGGCAGCTGGAAGCTGGATTATTACACTCACAAATCTGTGTTTTGTAGAAAATGCGGAAATTAGAAATAGAAAAGCCCTGCCCCTTATAAAGATCTGTAGTGATGCTGACTCATACTTAGCATGCAGAAAGATCTGCAATAAATGTGCCTTTTCCATTCAATAACTTTGAGTTCCTCTTAAACAATTGGCAAAGATTTATGCCCATGCTTTGAATTGCTCTGACAATGGGATGGGGCCATGCAAACAACTGTGGTAGTTGGTGGTTATAGGGAAATCTCAAGTAGTATTCTCCTGAGGTGGTCTTGTTGGACATGGTTTGCTTGTTTCAAAGGAGACTGCATTCCAGCACCTTGCAGATCCCCTGATGTTTCAGGATGTGCTGGAAGTCAGGGCCACCTGTATATACCTGCTGCAGAGATGCTGGTGGCACAAACCTCCAGCAGAGGCTGTGATACGGGGACCATGCAGCTGCATCCTCTGTTGGTGCATCCACCGTCACTGGTTTCTACTTGCTTGTGGCAAATGGGGAAGGTGCTTCCTCCTGTCTGACTTAGTGTCTCACTTTGTCCCAGCATAAAACCACCATCCCCCTTATTTTCTCCTCTTTGTCCCCTTCCCTGACTTTTGGTATAGATACATTCCGGTAATAATCTTTCCAGCAGTGCTGCTGTGTTAGCAGCGTGAGACAGAGGGAAGAGGCAGATGCAGAGCTGCAATCCTGCCTCTTCTTCCTTGCTCCTGGGAGAATGCATCTGGGCAGTGATACAGTGGCCTCACCATCTTCCCCTTTTAGATTTTCCTTCCCTGGATTTCACAATAGACCTCTTATTAAAGTGCTTTTACAGCCCCTCTAGCCAACTTGATGGATTTTTCACTCCCACCTCCTCAATTGTAATATGCTTAATGATCCTCCAAAGGCCTCTGCTGTGACAGCATCATCTAACTGGCACATTATCATGGCCTTTTTAATGTACAGACCCAGGTGATTGACATGAGGGTGAAACCAGCAAAACAGGTAATACACCAGCTCTTCTGAACCTCCACAGCACTGCCTGAGGAAAATAATCCCTCAGCTGTGTCAGGCACGGTGGAGACAGATGAAGCATGCATGGGTGAGCCTCTAAAGGGACTCCCTCCAGAAAGACAGATGAGGAGTGACTCAGGGTGGGAGTAAAGTGTGGCAGCTGTATTTACTCTAGCTTGCTCTCAGTATTAGTTTTATGACTTGAAATTACAGGGCGACACTGCTGTGAGGAAGAGACGTCTGAAAAGCTGAGCAGGGCTCTTTTCAAAAACTGCTAACAGCAAGGGGATGTTCATTGCTCTGTGCCTCTGTGTTTGCTCTGAAGATAAATTAGATATTCGGAAACTCTCAGACTGAGGGACACAGTTGCATTTTTAATAATTTTACACAAATATATACACTTACATATATATATCTATGAAAAAAGAATATATATATAAACATGCATTTAAAGCTTTGCTTCTGCTCTCAAGATCATTCCCACTTCAGAGTGACAGTGATGTGCAAAGGCATCTAAAGACTCGAGGGCAAAATTCTCTGCAATTAAGATGTGCTAACATTGCTGTCACCTCTCCTTTTCTCCAACTTCCTCATTACATTTTTGTAACATTTCTGCTTCAGAAGTCAACCATCGTTGTACCTCCTGGTGGAGAAAGGCACTGGGTAGATCTGACAAGCTGGGCTCTCAGGGAGGAGGAGATTGCAGGGCATCTGACTGCCATAAGATCTCTCCTCAGGAAGCCCCTCCTGGTATATCATTATATACTGCACTTTGGTGTGTTGGTGTATTCTTACCATATTCTCTGTCTGGAGTGGCTGTACCCCCATTCCCCATGGAAGAGATGTGCCAGCCTTGTCTGTGTGTGCCTCTTCTGCAATCTGCAGTCTGGCCCAGGGCACTTCACTGTGTTTTACTGCCTGGCAAAATTTGCCCTGATAAGGTACTGAGTTTGCAGTTTCATGGATTCAGCCAACTGGAAGAGGACAGCATTGCAACCACAACTGATGATAGCTTGACATGGACCTCTTTTTGGGAAGATTGAGAGTGAAATGTGTAAAATACCAAAAAGAAGATCACAGACAAATTTTTTAGTAGGTTTTTAAATTATCATGTTTTGAACCATGTCTTTCAAAACTTAATACAATGGAGATCTTTCAAATATTTAAGGGGACATTGTGTCACTTTGCCCCACATGGTAAAATACTTTCTTTCTTAGCATTTTTGAATCCATATTTGTGGAAAAGATAATTTCCTAAGTAAATCTTCTGTCCGCATTTTTTCAGATGTAGTATAGGAAGGTTAGCCCAAATATAAACTGGTGTAAATAATTTAAATATTTCTTCAACAACCTTTCAAAGATCCTATTGAGAAGTCTGCAGATTCAGCTGTATACTGATGTTCCTATTACAGTCATAAGCTCAGGAAATACTACTATTAAAACTGTGACAGAACTGGTATTGACTTAAGTGGAAAAGGCCTGGATAAATACCAGACCAGCCAGCTCCTTTTTGAGATTTACTATATGACATTATTTTCTATCAAGCAAAGCCTCTAGAGGTTTCTGAAAACCTCTCTTCACTGGTTTCTGTTTTGTCATCATTCTTATTTTGCAGGCAGAAAGCTGAGATGGACCAGACAGGTGAACTAGAACCGTCTGGTAGACAGTGGCAGGTTTGGGACTCATCTCTTATATGTTGCCATACAACCCTTCATATTTTGATTTAGGATTCCATAAGTGTGGCTGATGGAATCATGGCCCATGTTACCAAATCTTGGCCTCCTCTTAGCTGGACTGAATTGTTCTTTGGAAAATAGCATGAATGACAAAATCTTAGTAAGTGAACAGAGGAGAGGCAATTTCAAGAAACATAAGCAAGAGAAAATCAAGAATGTAAATAACTGTGAACCAGTTCTTGGGGAAGGATGAGCTTATGGCAAAGATTAAGGAGGATTCTTTGTTCTGTCGATTAATTTACCACAGGATAATCATGGTTACGTCGAAAAAAAGTTCAGTGAATTTGGGAAGGTTTTTTTGGTATGTGTTGAGGTGTTTGCTGTTAATTTCTTGCAATTCAAAGTTGTTTTTTTTTTTTTTTTTTTTTTTTTTTTTCTTCCAAGTAATGGCTTGTCTTATGCTGAGTGTTGGAATGTTCTGCTGGAATCCTGGATTTTTATGACAGGGCACAGCTCAGCATGAGCCACTTCATCATAGTAAATTGTAAGTTTGCCTCCCAGGTACTCTGGGCAGGACTGGGTATGATGGTGTGCTTAAGAAAAGCATGAAATGGCACAGTTTGCAACTTTACATGGATTCCTCTTCTTATGAGAAGCAGTATCATTCTGGAATGAAGAATGTCAAGAGAAAAATGAATATGAAAAATAAACTCCATGCCCAACTTAAGCACTTGCTAAAGTCAGGGCTCTCAAACTGCAGTGGTCCCAATACTCTTCCAACTTCCTTTGTATTACTGAATCTTTACTGATTTTAATGTCATTAATTCTGATTTATAGCACTAGTGTAGGGACAGGAAAAGGCATCATCAGTTCGCAATCTCAGGATGCTCCCTGAATTTGGACCCATAATTATGTTTTTAGAAGCAAATGAAAGTTTCCTATTATGTCCACAGCAAGATCTTTTTAAGAGATAGCAGTTGCACATCCTAAAAAAACCATATACCACTGAGGAGTGAATCAGCTTAGAAAATAGATAGAGAAGATCTGTATCTCTTTTCATCATTCACAACTCCCAGAGACAATTTTCAGATTCCAGCAATGCTAAGAGCTTGATTTTTCTTTCTCTCTTCACATAAGAAAATTCCTCACGTTTGTTCTGCATTGCAATTCTGAAACATGGTGTCCTGGAGCTTGATATTCTACGTGCCTTGCAGAATGCTGTGGACCTAATCTTACCTGGTAAAATCCTCTCAAGTTCCAGTGGAATTCAGGATCTATCAGGAGTAGAAGCAGGCAGAACAGAAGGAAGTGTGAGCTGGTGTGTGTGTATTAGCCATCACACAGGATTTTTTTTGTGATAGATAGATGCTGGTAGAGGAGCAGGTGGACAGGATACCCCAGCTTCCCTTATGTCACCTGATAAATCTGCTTTGGAAAGGCTGTTCATAAAGAATCTGAAAATAGACTGACGTCCTCAAACTTCAAACTACAACATTACAGTTGGGATAAAAAAATCTTTTACTGTTACTTTGATGATTTCCTTGAGGTTTCTTTCTGGTGGAAACAAGCTCAAACATCTTTCTCCCATTTCTTCTGTTATCATTCATCTTTCCTAAAATTGCCCATCACTGGCACCTTTTTTCATTCAGAAAATTTGAATGCTTAAAACTTTTGGGATGTCTAATCTCTAACGACATCCTAGTTTGGAAATATTCAATGAAACAGACAGTGTAATCTCTATCTTTTTCATGTAGAAAAAACCTCTTTTCAACTCATTTGGTCTGGAAAAAAGAGAAATTTCCAATGTGTGTCACAGACACACAAACACTTTGGCCTTAGCACAAAGCTTAGCACAAGCTTTGTGCTAAGGCCATATGTGTTTGAGCAATAATCTCAAAAAAATCAGCTCAAGTTCTTTCTAAAGACAGAGAGACAGTATGTAGATGAGGACTGCACTCCCAAAGATTACAGCTGCTGAAAGAGCATTATGTAACCCCTCAGAGTCTGCCTCAGAGAGGCAGAGGAGACCTCCTCCATTTTCCAGAGGAGAGTTTATTTTATTGTTTTCTGTCTGGCAGTAGTTGAATATGCAGCATCTGACTTATGAATCCAGGACAATTTTTATTTTATGTGAATTTGTAAAAATTAAAAGGTTCAAAGTAGAGCAATGTCTGGCAAAGGAATGCTCTCTATTCTGGGAAAATTGTGCTGACCTGTTTTCTCCTGTTTGATCCATACTCATCTCTAAGGATGACAGTCCCTGCTGTGGCAACAAGGGTTGTCTGAACAGCAGGGCCCGTCTCTGTCCCTCTCTGCCCTGCACAGGGCATATAAGCTTTGAAAACCTCTGTGTGCACAGCCTGAATGCATCCCACCATTCTACCAGTGGCTGGAGCTGGTAGGGGTTCAGCCCCTGGGTACAAGCCCCCCTGCTCCTTCCTGCAGATGTCAGAGGGGTTTCTGCTCTTTGGATACGGCCTATGACTCAAAAGATGCATCGTAGGATGAGCCAGGAAGACTTATGCTCTTTCACTGTCCTCAATATTCAAAAAACCCCTGCTGATTAGCCAATCATTAATCAAAGGATTAGCCAGTCCTTTTTTTTTTGATGTTCACTTGTGGGACACATATCAGCTCACAACAGGGACCTTCTTCATGTGCTTTTATCCCTTGGCTGATGCTCCAGGGATTCTGATCTGAATCTGTCTACATATAAAATCAGGAAGGGAAAAGAGAGAGAGTGAGTCCCTAGCTCCCATCACAGATGGCTGATAATTAGTGTGCTGGTTCCATCTCCTTAAAAACATAGCAAAGATAGTTTTCTGGTGACAATGTGATTGACTTCAAGCTGTTTTGCATCTCAGTAATGGTCTTGGAAAAAAACAGAAAGAATTTCTACCTCTGAATTAAAAATAAACACTTGAAAGATTATTTTAACTTATTTATACTGGGTCAAATATTACATGCCCTTCAAATTTATTATGTGGGAATTTTTGTCTGAGTGGGATCTGTAGACTTATGGAAATGGAGATATATTAAGAATAACTGTGAAAACCTTTTAGATATGAATATCATAATGGACCTTAAAAATAAATATATGTTAAATTAAAAGCCATAGGTGGCTAAACAATGACCCAGTTTTGGATTATCAACACTCATTTGCATTCTCAACACATGCTCTGCTCTCAGTCGGGGATCATGTTCTGCTGTGGTGTCTCCTCATTTAGTTGATTCAGTCCCATGGCTCCAGGTGTGGAGGGTCCATCCCACTACAATCCTCATGGGTACAGCAGTGCTACCCACAGGCAATGCAAGGCATGCAGTCTTCTAGTGGTGTCTTGGTTTGGAAAGACAGGTGTGTACCAGGGAAAGATGGAGCTTCCCTTGGAATGGAGAATGTAAACCCCCTCCCTCCAGATTATTATAATTTTGCAATTAAGGGGTTTTCAGGCAAAAATATGGGAATAGGAATAACAGTTCTTCACTAGGAATATTAAAAATTGCAAGTGTAATAGTACAAAAACAAGCAGACAAACAAACAAACAAAAAATCCTAGAAATCTTTACAGAGTCAGAATTCGACCTGACATCCTGTTTGTCAGGGTGTTGGTAGCACTCCAAAGTGAGTCCTCCTGGAGTGACAGATGCGGTTCTCTTTGAGTAGAGATGATTCTGTAGAGGGGTGGTGAGATGGGTTCCAGATTTCCTCTGGAAATCCAGTGGAAAACAGGCTGTCCTGGTGTACTGAATTGCAGATTTTATCCAAGTTTGGAATGCTTGGCTACTCCTACTGGATGGAGCATGTCACAATGGAATGATGTAATTTCATCAGTCATGTGGTGAGCCTTAATGGCCCACTAACAGAAGATATCACCTGGAGGCAGGATGGGTCCTGGAAGAGATAAAGAACATGGCTCCATCTGGTTTTAGGAGCTGGGCCATTAACAGAAGACACTCGCTGCCTCCCCCTCCAGAGTTATGAGGAATGGGTAATGGAAGAGAGAAAGAAAACACCTCCCCAACCAGTTTCAACAGATATACAATGGAATACACATTTTTGGTAACATATTGCAACCCAGGACAAATGGATAAACTGTTACTCATTCTCAATTATCTACCTCCACCTTAAACACTTCCCAGACAAATAAAAATCCCCAAACACTCTATGGTTTACAAAGTTTTGAGGAGAACACCAAATTCTTCAGGGAGGCAGAACATAGGACTCATTCTGCAGAGCTCTGTTTTCCTTTGTAATGCCAGTCTTGCTCACATCCTTCAGTCACCTCTTCTTGTCATCATCTCTCCCCATGTTAGAAATGATATTTATTTTTCTGCCTCACTTTCTTAATTACATTTCTGCTAAAGGGAAATGGGGACCCTCTGTCACCAGTAGCTTTGATGAATGATGAGGCTAAGGCCAGATCCTGTAGGATGTCTATAGCAGTCTTGGAATTTTACCACTTCTGATGTCAGCATCTCACTGTTGGGAATTATTTTCCTTGCTGCAGTTCAGTTGAAGAAGTTAAACAAAACAGTGCAACTACTTGGATGAAAATGATGTTAAGCTGGTCTTCAGTATGCTTAAGAATTATCCAGATGTTACTACAGCTCTAAGTAAAATTTGAAGTTTGCTGTGAAAGCTTAATTTTAATTAAATGTCTGTGGGACAGATTCTGACTTCACACCAATTGAGCGATCAGCTTATGCCAAGTGAGATTAAAATCTGTCAGCCTGGTCTCCTTCAGTGAAGACAAGATGAAAAATAACCAGACTATGCTTCTTCTGGGACCTGTGCATTAATCTTGCAACCTCAGTAATGAGGCATAGACTGGTGCTGTATGTTGTACAGAAAACACAAAACACAGTCTGACCATGCCAGGAGCAACCCTGGATCTGACTTCACTTGGTAAAGATCATCTGTGTGCCTTTGGGCATGTGTGTGTCTCTGGGTTTAATGCATTTCCTCAACAATCCAAAAAGGCTTGTACTGAGGGTCAAGTAATATGCTTTGACCCTGTTCTTGTGCTTTAAACCCAAATGGAAAACTAAGCACCAAGCAGCCTCTCGCTCAGCCCTTTGCTAACACCTCTACACCACAGTGGAATGGTGAGGAGAATCAAAAGTAAAACTTGTTGGCTAAAATAAGGACAGTTTAATATTTGAAATCAAAGTAAAATACCAATAACAATGGTAAATAATAGACAAAGTAATAATAGTAATATTGGGAAAGGAAAAGTGATGCACAAGACAATTGCTCTCCCCACTCCGACTGATGCCAGATCCCATTCCCAAATCCAGAGTGGCCACCCTCTGGGTAACTCCCTCAGTTTATATAGTGGGCATGATGTCCCATGGTATGGAATATCCCTTCAATCAGCCTAGGTCACTTGTCCCAGCTATGCTCCCTCCCAGTTTTGTTTGCATACCCTGTCCACTCTGTCCCTGGCAGAGTATGAGACAGGGATAAAAGAAGTCCGTGATTTAGGATTAACATGACTCAGTAAGACCCAAAATATCAGTGTGTTATCAACACCATTCTCATTCTGAATCCAAAACACAACACTGGAACAGCTACTGAGGGAGAGGAAGTTAACCCTACTCTCACTGAAACCAGAACACCTATACATGTGTTGAATAGGACTGAGATGTGATCAGATTTTCTCGATGAAATAACTATTGCCATACCAATTTGCTGCAGTGTATCCTTCTTTCAGCTTTTTATCAGTTGTGACACGTGCAATTGATGCCAGTTAAAAGCCTTCTTTTTATTGACTTAGTATTGTCCTAAAGTGCCTCTAACTCATTGTGGTCCAATTTTTAAAGCCTTCCAGGAATGCAAAGTTTTAGTGATTAAGGAGTACAGTCATCATCATCATCTTTTAGAATTGAAAATCTCTGCAGTTTAGAGAGAAGCCAGTGAGTGATTCCCCAGCCTCTACACAATTATGACACTTGCTTCCATGCACTTGTATTACATCAGACTAGTGAGCAGTAACAAGGTACAGGTTTTTACTTCTCTGGAGTAAGACAGGAATGGCTGTGAAAAAATGAAAAAAGAAAAGTCTCTTGGTACAGCTATATAACATCTTGTTGACAGTCTCAAAACCTTTTTATCTTCTTCATTTATGCATTTAAAATCTCACTGATCTTATTTTGGTTGGCTAATATTTCTGTCCAATTTTTTTGTAAATCACCATATGGTGAAAATACATATATGTGAGAAAAACTCTTCACCAAGTTGAGCTGAATTCACTGGATGTTGCCAAAACATGAACCAAACAATTAAAGCAATGCTTGGAAAAGGTTTTAGGAGATAGATTTCTGGAGTGCCCATACTTTTGGAAATGCAATGAGGCAGTGGACTGAACAGAGAATATTACTGAAGAAGATGCTTTCTCAGTGTGGGTGTATATGGTTGTTTCTTTCCCAGATCAATGAGTATTTAGGAAACTGCCTCCAGCTGGGGAAACAACTGTGTAGCTCCACGGTGGCACTGTTCTGGAAGTCTGAATGTGCTGGTTCAGACCACAGTCAAAGAGTGCAGCAAATGCTGAGCTTATTAGCTATAAGAAGACCTTTGTCTGTCTTTTTAATTTTTTGTTTTATTTAAGTGTATGACAAACAAGTGTCAGCCTGAAAATTTTTGGTTTCTTTTATTTATTGTTTTAGTTGGCCATTTTGGATAGTTCTGGCAGATGGATGAAGGGAAATAACAATTTGCATACTCATTTTGAGCAGGGGTGTTTAGCAGACGGCATGAAAGTGAGATTTGTTCAGTCAGTGCAGTTTGAACACAAAGGGAATGTTCACCATCAGCCATTAAGTATTGCAGCTGTTTTCCTGTGAAATCACATAAGGTACCTTCTAAGCATTTTTGTCATTATCAACTTACACTTATTGCATTGGACAGGAACTGAAGAGACTGAAGTAAATCATGCCATTAGAGTGAAAATAAGGAGCTGTCACATGATCCATTTCCAGCTCCCAGTTTATGAACCTGTCTGATCCTGAAGACATAATATATGTTTTGTGATGCAGCATCCTGAAGCTCCAGTTCTCTCAGTGGAAAAAGGATAATTTTCTCCCTTGCAGATAATTTCAAGCTGGTATCAGTGCTTTTTACTGTGCAGCTTTTCCGCTCAGGTGGAAACTCGAGCTCATTGCTTTAATGCAGCTCTTGGAAGACAACTGGCTCACCTTCAGCCAGACCTGAACCTCTGCAGAGTGAGCTCTCCATCAGCTGCAGCAGGTGAAATTGGCATGACAAACTGTTTTTGAGGTGCCAGTGCTGATTTTTTTTTCTTGTAGTGCCTGACAGAAAGGCTGAAAAGCCTCCCATTTCTCTGCTATGCCCCTTAAGGCTCCTCCAGGCCCTGTGCCACCAGCAAATAAAGACTGCAACTGCAGTGCAGCTCTGCAGTCAGACCTTTTAGAGGTATTGGCCCACCATTAAGAACTCTGCAGTGTATTTGAATTTTTCTTCTGTAATGATTGGGAGAGTAAGAGTCACCTTTAGCTGACTTGAAAGCAGTAGATGAAAACTGCCTCAGATTAAAAAAAAACCCCCTATAATTGTGACATTCTGCATGGAAAGTTCCACTTGCAAAGATGAATGTTTCATTAATTTTTAAGGATGTGAAGCTGTACTGAAACATTAACTAGAGCATTTGCTGTCTAGCCAATGCACTAATACCATGCAACAGTCATATTATTTTACTATGTTAAAATCGTCTTCAAAAACTTCGCTAAACCTAAAATGGTGAAACTTCAAAGTGCAGTTTTATTCTTATGAATGATTAGATAGAAGAAATGACTAATTTTCTCACTGAAAAATTACTATGAACTACTCCTCAAATAAACCTTGAATAATGTAAATCTCAATCTAAGATGCTGCCTAAAAGAGATGGGGTAGATTCTATTATTCATAAACAGTGATCTGTCTCTGGAAATTATCCCTAAACCTCATTTTTCTTATCACTACTCAATACCCTGTCGGCAGACAAACAACACCTAGTGGCTAGATCTGACCATTGTATTAATGCAATGGTTTCCTCTTTTTCTTTAAAACAAATTTCTCAGAAAATGTTAGAAATAACAAGAGAAAAGAAAGCTAGTTGTCTTCTCCCTTATTTGAGGTGTTTTGTAGTCACCCATATAGTTCAAAAAATGCACTAAACTGTCTGACCTAAGGGAAATTATTATATAATGCAGGAAGCAGTTAGAAATAAAAGATGTTTGTAAAGTTGGCTGGGAGGTTGTTATCTTGTAAAGTTGGCTGGGAGGTTGTTATCTTTGAGAGTTTGCTGAGCATATCTGGTTTCACTAGCAACAATTTTCCTAAATTTCAGCTGTGGTTTTCAGTTTTTCAGTTAATGTGTATCCTCTTCTGTCTCTGCATAACCAATTTTTGCCAGTGAAAGGCAAAGGAACTTGGCAAACCAAGTAATCTCAAAAGAGTCCAGAATGCAGTCTTCTGTTGATATATCCAGGAGAAAAGGCCATTGAAGAATCTTAGGGAAGGATCTGTGCCTTTTACTTGGGAATTTTTTTGTTAGAACAAAGTTTGCATTACTTTGATTTTGGTATTCAGTTCCTTTCTAGAGTCTTAAAAATGAAGGACCACACATGATTTCCATGATGACATTTAGAGATGGAAGTAGCACATTCCTAAAATGTGTATTTTATAAGTGGAATGCCAGTGCAAAAAGCATTTTGGGTTTATATTATATACTTGCATCTTGGGTGCTGCTGAGACCAATTTAAATGTTAACTCATTCTGTTAAGTGTAATTATCCCAAGAATATTAAGGCAAACATTAAAAAACCAACAATAAAGCAACCCTCCAAAAAATCACAGAATTGATGCCTTTCACCTCCAGGTTTGGAGAATCCAGGTGTGATGTACTGCATGCTCTGTAATCAGAGAGTGAAAGTTAGAAATATCTCTGGGAAAGACCATAGGAAGATGTGGTGTCTGTGTGCCAAGGTACAATGTCTAAGTTGTGAAAAACTAATTCAAGAATATTTTGTAAATCAGGAAATATCACAAAAGAGACCCCATCTAATTTGCCATCTGAAAGATTTTGTTTTCAACCAATCTACAGTATCCTCAGCACTGCATAAAATATCTTCTGTTCACGAATACATTCTATTTGCTTAATTGTGCCATTATTTGTTTGCCTTTTTTGTCCTTATTGACAGGCAGAAATCAAAATTTATTAGACTTTCATTAAGCTAGATTTTTTATCCTTCCTGCAAATACAAGAATGAAGCCTGTGGAGAAAGGAGGAAAGAGTATAGCTGCACTGCAGGAAGATATGAAATGCACTTAAGAAAGGTATGATACTATTTCATCCAAACCTACTCATATTTTCCTGCCTTCCTGTTACTTTCTGCATTTTAAGTATATGTTATCCCTTTTCCAGAAGAACATTCTGGTGGTATTCTGAAATTCTCTCTTATTGAAACAGAAGCCTTGGAAGAAATCTTTGTTGTTGAAACGTATTTTCTGGTTGGCTTACGATGTTATAAAATTTTCTGACCTCTAGTATGAACATTGCAAATTCTCCAAAATAGATTCTGCCACTGAAAAGTTGCTAAGCAACTAATCCTGTCTGATCTATTGTAGTTCAAATAAATGAAACAGACATATAGAAGAGAGTTTATAAACCTAATGGGTTGTAAAAAACAAACAAACCTAAACCCATAAACAAATACATAAAATCTGTATTTAATAGCAAAATAAATAACTGAAGGAGAACAAAAAAAACCCTGCCAAAATCCCTAGCTCACAAGAAGCATCTGAAAATATTTTAAGCAAAAGCAGAAAAGGGTCAGCATTGTCATTTCACAGGTCCAGATTAGCTGTCACTTCTCTCTGCTCTTTGGCATCCTCGATGGTTACTTAATGTCCTTTTTGCTGGGTATTTCTCCTTGCATGATATAGCAAGTGTTACTCAGATAGTTAAAAATAAGCTCTTATTCATCTTTCAGATGAGCTGTCATGATTTTTTTAAAAAGTTTATCTCTAGAGTCAGGGGAAAGCTTCTCTGTGCTTCCAAGCTGTACCTCCCATTTTTGTAGTCTGGCCTCAGTTCAATCCAGAAGAAGGAGGAGATGCAGCTCTTTGCTGTGAGCAGACTCAGATCCAGGTTGACCTGGAGCAACCCTCCAGATACCCATCATGTTTGCAGCCAAATAGCTTTTCCCATTTGAGGCAAACTATGCACATTTTTTTGCCAACTTGGGTGATTGTGAGGGTTTCTTTTTCTATCTTGCTTTGCCTCCTGCAGGTTCATATTGTTGGATGGATAAAACTTTAGCTTTTATTTTGAGGCCAGGGCCCTGACAGCTTCAGCTGGTGCCATAGTTTTCTCCCCTAATTAGCTGTACCTGTGATTTTAAGTCTCAAACCTCTGTAATTTATAGTAACGTCTGTAAGATTATCCTTATCACTATAATCCCTTGGATGCTTTCACCTCTACAACACAATGTGGATTCTTCCCTTCCATGATCAGGACTATAGTGCAAGATAATTGTCACAAAATGTATTGCATATTCTTAAGGAAAAGGAAGCTGTTTTTATGGTACTAAATCTTCTTGTGTTTGATTTCAGGCCTTTCAGGCTCTCGCACTCACAAGTGCCAAGATGTCTGTGGTATGGTTGTGGTACCTGGGTGAAGCACAAGCATAACGGGTTCTGTCTGCATTTTTTGGCTACCTCTTGGCTAGTAACAACAAAATGTGTTTCAGACAGATGTTTTACATCCAATAGAAAACATCATCTACAATGTGCTAATGATTTGTCTGAGTTCATGCTTGCTTCAATTTTCTTAAATCTTGGGTCAGGTTGCTGTCCATTGGTTGAGTCTTCTGCCTCATTTTAAATACATGAGCCATGTCTATAGCCCTTTCTTTTTGACCTAGTGGACAAAAAGGAGGTATAAGGGATACATCACAGCCTTTTAGCTATTCTGCTGCTCTGAGGATTGCAGGTCTTCTGCTGATGGACTGTCTGGCCTGTGGACCCATCTGCCAGAAACAGGATTCATACCAACTCTGATTCCACAAACTGTTACATATTTCTGCACTGATTTATGATCAGAGTCACAGTTTTTTACTTACAGACTGTAGGCCTGGGAGGTGTCTTTGAGATGAAATGTTGGTAAAATGAAAGCAGAAAATAAAACTTCACAACTGTACTGTGAAGCTGTGTATTTGTTTACATGCTGTAAAAACTACATTGGAGGTCTTTAAAGTCATTATTAGAAGGGCAGAAGAAAACTTAAAAGTGAAAATAGTGATTTTGAGAAAAGTTAATGGAAAACAGAAGAATCCCAGTAGCCTTCTTTCACCATTCCCAGAAAGATGCTGATCCTTTCAGGTCTGACTCAAAGCTAGGACTTTTCCACTGACTTGTTTGGGCCAAACCTCTGTTTTATTTTAAAAGTGTAAAAACTGCTTGACCTAAGGTAAAGGCCAATATGTAACTCAGAATTAAAATAGGAACCTCAAATCCTTTTCTCATTATTATTCACTTGAGAAACAACTTCTGTTCCAGTCTTGTTAAGTTGTTTGACAGAGAAATCAGTCACTCCTCAGAAAAAAAGGAATGGAAATGAGTTATTTCTATTTTCTCCTGGTGTTTATGCAAGTTTCCCCTTAAGCACTTACCAGAATGAAAGCTTTTCATCTAACACTTTAATTCTGTACACTTTTTCCAGGGACCAAGAAAATAAAATAATAGTGGCACTCAATGAAAGGGAAAAAGTAATCACTGGAGAGGAAACACTACAGGAGCAGGTAACTCTCACAACTTATTGAATACAGTCAGCATAATTATTATACCTTTTTAATGACTATCATTGCATGTGAATGCTATTCATGGAAATTCCAGGTGCTCGTTTGGAAAGAGTTTCTCTCATAGTGCAGGGAGTAGGAATAGGGATTTGCAAAGAGTGTTTTTTAAACAGGTTTTCTCTCAACATGCCAGATTTTATAATTTTAAGGAGATCTCGGGAGTGAAGAGCTGGGCTGAAACTCTGATATGTATGAAATTCTTATGCTGTTCAGATACTATATTTTGCATACAGTATCTCAAAGAAACATTTTAGTCTGTCAGGTGTTTCATTTACCAAACAAGTGTCACACTGATTTCTTCTCTGGTCCTGACCACTCTGGGCTATTCAGTTTGCCACTACTTTGGGAAAGGACATGTCACTTTTCATTTTCCTTGCAAAAATCCTTACCCTTCTGACACCTTCATATTTGATCTCACAAAATGTTGTTCAAAGACCAGAGAAGAAAGTGTCCCCGTTGGTGCAGCTTGTGTGTGAGGCCCTGCAGGGAGAAGAAACACATGATGGGGTTAGTATGGGGATTCTTACAGCCTCTCTCATGTTATGCCTGCAAAATTGTGTCACCACACTTCTTGCCAGCAGTTCTCATGAGGACTGTTCTTCCTGCTCTGGAGACATCATAGCGTGCTTGAAAAGTAATCTGTTGAAGCCAAATGAGTTGAAAATGTATGCCAACATACTTTTGCTTTTTTCTCCCCTCATCTAGCTCTTGCTTCCTTTCATTTCATGTTATCCACTGCACTGGTGTTAATAATTTTCTTGGTGCCTTTCAGACCCATTTATTTACCTTAATCTATAACATCCGTAGTTTGCCCCTGCAGTAAACAAACACATTATGCTTTCTGCCTTCTTTCACCTTTAAAATCTTCCCCTCTACTCAAATCCTTAGCCCTGTATTATTTCTTTCCTGATGCCTTGCAAATGGCAGTAAATTACAAACCAGCAAAACTTGTTTGAAGAAAATTTACCAGAGCAAACAAAGTATTGAGGAGTCTGAATCCGTGGTCCCGTGACAAGCAGACAACATGACTGACAGACTTTTGTTCAGTAGTACTGCTGGTCCAGAACTAATGAGCAATTATGTTTCTTGACTGATGAGCAATTATGACTCAACTAAGAGTCCTGCATTTGGTTTCTCACCACTAGGCAGCAATTCTTCTCAATACTCAAATTTTGCTTGAAAGCTGGATATTAGAAGTTACCCAGAGATTGGGTAAAAAGTATCTGCTTTCCTTTGTTGCATGCACTGTATGCGGACTGTTACTGTGTGATGTCTTTTGGTTTACAAAAGCTGACTTTAGTCTGCAGGAAGAGAGTTTTGAAGTTTAATTTCTCATGTTAGGGTAAAACTTCTCTTAGGAATTTTTGATCTGTCTTCTGATGCAAATAGTTTAGAGTAGTCTTGTCTTGGCAGTAGAGTATACTTTCACAAACCCCAAAGTGATGTTTTCCTTGTCCAAAACCCCATTCCTGCTGCTTTCTACTAAGCGGACATCAGGGATTGTGAGACAGTGGAGCCGCAGACTTCAGCTAAGCCTGCTGCTTTGTTTTCAACAGCAGCCCTTGTGTAAACCAATTAATTCTTACAGCCTGTGTTTATGTCTGCCCAGAGTGCTCATAATACTCTGCTATGGGCAGTAAAAGAACCTGTTTTATAACCTGAAGGTCCACATGAAAAAGAGGGTAAAAAGTATGTAGCCCACAAAAAGTATCATATTGGCGATAATCAGAATTTTCTCAAGAGCTCTCCCTTGAATATGGGGTATGGCTATTTTCTAAGTGAGGCTGACATCCAGACTTGCATTTTTCTGGAGATTAAACAAATGAATCCATCCATCTACCTGTCTACCATAGTGCAGCTGGATACCAGAACCGTGCCTGTGTGTGAACCCAGTGCTCCTGAATCACTAATTTGAGGATAACCCAGGAGCTTGCCAACTAGTTTTCATCAGAAGGCCAACAGACTCGCTGCAGGTGATGGAGCCCCTTGGAACCAAGTGAGAGACTCAACTTCTGGCCACCTTCACAATTTAGTATTCAACTATTGGAGGAAGGAACTCTCCTGTTATAACCTCATTCTTATCCAATTCATATGTTTAAAAGTACCACTCAATATCCTGGTGGGACAATCTGACCTTTCCTTCCAAAGGTGGTCCTGGTAGCAGAACTGATTGAATGAGTACATCGCTAAACCTCTTGTAAGCAGGCATTTAAAGCTTTTCATGCAGCAGAAGTCGTGCAGTGCAGCCTTTTGTACATCATTAAGCTATTTAAGACTTTTTGTGTTTGGTTTATAAAATACATAGTGATGGATTATGTTTGTGTTTGAGTGGTCTCAAAGGAGTGGAGCCAGCTGGGCTGTAGGGACTAAGAAGGGAAGAGGTATGAGTGATCTCATTCGACCCAGCTCAAGATGCTACTGCAAGGGCTCTTGCTGCAGAGATAACTCTCACCATCCAGAAAACAAGCTACCACCTTATTTGGAAGATGTGACCCCCTGAGTGAACACTGCCTCTTGTCAAGATCTCAGTAAATTTGTTTTCCTCTTCAGCTGGCTGTATGTGAGTGTTTGTGCAGCAGCCCTTAAGTCTGAGTCTTCATTTTTTTTCACCTTAAGCTGATACTGATCACTTCAGACATCACAGCTCTCCTGACACAACAATGTGACAGCAGACAAAAAGCTGACATAGTTCATGAAAAAAATTACAAGGATCCCCTTCTAGAGGACTGGCTTCTCTGTCTGCCCCCCTGCCCTAGCCTTGTAAACTAAGAACTTCTGTAGATTTTTTGCTGGAGGAGGAAAAGCCAATAGATTTTTCAATGAATGAAAGTAATTTAATAAGAAATGAGGAGGAGATGAAGAGTCAGGTTAAATTCTGCAGCCATTCTGCTGTAACTATTTGACACCCTCTGATGAGCCTCAGTATTTACAAGGACCCTTGATGTTGATAAAAGCAGCCAGAAAACAGAAACCACACCCATCCATAGTGTCTCCAAACCTGTCTCCTCCTCTCCAGAGGGTCTGAGCACTTCCAGCTGAGATGGGCACCAGCTTTTGTCAGCTGAGAGTGGGAACAACGGTGACACTGACCTGGCTGAAGAACAGCCTGTGCAAAGTCTGGTCTTGCAGCAAGAGCTGTGACAGGTGGTATCTGGGGATGCACTGGTGTCAGCTCTCTCAGTATCAACTAAGAAAGTTTCTAAAAATGTTTCTATTATCCTGCCGGGAGATAGGGGCTGACCTAAGATCAAGTGAAATATCAACATCTTGCCTTTCACATGACATCGTCAAATAGTTCATTTCACTTCTGAAAACATTTCTTGGTGCTTCCAAAAGAGTTGGAAGGGGTAGAGAAGGGAGCACAGAGCTTTAAAAAGAGAGCCAAATATCTTTCATACCTGCTAATTTGTCTTAACCTAAACTGTATCCCAGAAACAGACAAATTAAGCCTTTTACAGAGTGTAGCCAGTTGCCTGCCAGGCTGCTAATATTTAATTTAAAAGTACATCCCTGCACATAAGTGGTTCTGAGAGCACTCTGGTATAGGCAGAAGTCTCCATTTATTTAAAATGTCACACAAGCAGCTCCACAGACCAACAGGAACATCTAAGAAAATTTCTTAGCCAGGTCTGGCTTCTGAGCTTGGGTGAGGTGTTTAATCACTCTGGTGTCATTACGATATGTTTTCAGATCATCTTCAGGTACCTGAAGAGCTTCATGAATATGTCCATATGTCCTGAGAGTAAGGTTCTTTTATGTCTAATCAATGACAAGCAGTAGCCTTATTTTAAATAATGGCTTTCTGTTGATGAAAAAAATGAATTCACTTCATTTATCACCCTTGGTGATAAAAGAATGTGATTAGGGGGTTCCAAAGCCAAACACTTAAACAGCACCAAGTGTCAGAATTATGTCTCGAATCTCATTTCAGCTGCCATTTTATATCTTCTGATACTGTAATTATGTGTACACTTGTTTTTCTTCAAAGTGACCCATGACCAGTTGGTGCTTGGTTATGAGCAGTTATTCGACATTTATTTTATCTTCTTTATTGTACACACTTCAAACTCTACTGTGAAGATAGAGTAATTAATTTCTTCATTAAAGGTGTCTGTCAATGTGTTACTCTTTCTAGGTGCTTTAAACATAAATTTTCGTCTATTTCTGTGAGTTAAAAGGAGTATTTGAATCTGTTTCACTGATGAGAGGATGATTTTAACAGCAACTAGAAAAAAATTTGTGGTACAATTTTTGGTGTTACAAAGTGGTTCACTGTCATCTGTCACAGGAAGATGTCGAAGACCTGTTCTCATTGTCTTCAGCTGCAGCCCTGAGACCTCAGCTATTCTACATTCCCCCATGCTCAGTGGCATAAAAAATGTGTCATACACTTAGGGGTTTGTAAAGTATTGAGACAACTTGTCTTGTGTTACGCAGGAGCTCTGAAGTAGATACCAGAGCTGAAATGCAACTCTTCAGGGCAGTGCTTAAGAGTGTAAATGAAGAAACCTCTCTGTTACACCTACAATCATCTATCTTGTTACATAGTACTCGTCTATCAGCCAAACAGCTCAGCATGCTGACGGGCACAACTGAATCTTTGCAGCTGATCTTATGATAACTCTGATTTCTGTACAGCTGATCTTATGATAACTCTGATTTCTGTACTCTGAGTTCTTCAATATAAGTTACTGCTTTTGTATTCCTCTATTTTGGCCCTTCCCCAGATTGTTCAAATATTGTCCAAACTGTGTCCTGAAAGGAAAAAACCCAACCAATTAAAGTAAAAAAATATGACTAGACTGTGACCAAATTCCTTGAAAGAAGTGGATTCCTCCTACATCAGGTTGGTAACTGCAAAACAGCCTAGATCATACTCACCTGTAAATGAAAATTTTGTTTCTTATATTACCATTACAGCAAATATATGGACGTGTGTTGAGTTAAAATAAATTATTTTATATAGCTGTGAAGTTCATCTTTCTTAACTAAACTCGAGATCTTAGTGTTACTATTCCTGGAATGATTTAATCTCTCAAGATCACAGGTTGAATATTTGTTGTGACATGCTATATATTTTTATGAGCATATCTGTTTTCTTCCACTGCTTTTATCCTTTTCTTCTTTTTTGAGAATACTAGGGTTTGACCATCTAGACATATTGTTGTCAGGAATGTTAATACTAATAATGACAACAACAGTAATCGTCACCATGCATTATGAAAACTGATGCCACAGGTAAGTCAACTACTTCCTTGAGCAGCTTACTCCAGTTCTTAATATACCTTTCAATGAAGAAGTTGTTCCTATGTGCAGTGTAAACCTCATGCCCTCATTGTTGCACCCCTCATTGTTGCACTCTTTACCTCAGTGACTCTTTCTGGCTTATGTTGTAGTCTGGTTCCATTGAACTACGTAGACTTTTGTTCTGGGTTTTTAAGGCAAATTTTGCATCATATATTTATAAGCTTATGCTAAAATATTTTCTATGTTGGTTAAAAATTCTTACTTCTCTTTTATTTTCATCTGGTGCAAACAGAGATGCTGTTTAAATAGGAATTTTTCTTTCTGTTGGTTAGACATCACTAGATTCTAACTAAATCTGGTGAACAGCTTTAGGTTTCCTTTCTATGATTCAGTCTTCAGCTAACAATGCCATATGGTTATCCACCTTAAGGTGAACTCTAGCAGCTAAAAAGATATTTCTCTTCCTTGACAAAAGAGTTAATGCATGTGTCTAATTACATTTCATAATGTATTTTCATGAGACTTCTCCCATGCTGAAAGAAAATACTTGTCATGGCTGATAAATTAGGTGGGTTCCCTGGTTAGCTATTAAAGTTGTTGGTACTTATTCTGCTTCATCTGCACTATTTTTGGGATGTAAGTCCTGACAGAAATTAATGTTGTTCTTCTTGGATTTCTCATTAAATACAGTGCTTGAAAAGACCAGCAACAGATGTATGTATGTCTGGTCAGAAATACTGTCATGTCAAAATACCAAAAATTGGACGGAGTAGTAATTCTTCAGAAAGTCAAGAGCAACAGTAATATTAGCAATTTTAAAAGTAATAGTAATAGTAAAAGATTGTAATTCTAGTAATCCTAGTGACAGGAATAGTAACTGACTGTCTCAGGCATAGTTTTGTGTAGGACAGTAGACAGACATACCAGAATCTTAGTTTTGATTCTTTCCTGTCTTAGGGAATATATGGATCTTCAGCTCAGACTGTGTTATATTGTGGCTAAGAAGGATTTTGCCATTGTCTTAAGTGGAGGCAGAGATTCCCTCTGGATCTTTTGAGTCAATTTTTTCCATTTTGTTTATCTGCTGTACAAAGGTGAGACCTTATATCAAAGATGGGATAGGAACTCAAATCCCTTTAAAACCTTGAAAATGTGCCAGAGTTCCTAGGTTATTTATGCCTGTTTGCTTAGGCTGTAGATTAGTTAGGTTAAAATAAAATAAAGTAATAATTGTTAATTCAGAGGGTTGTATTAGTTATTTGTTCGGGGGACTCATGTGAATGCACATTTTTCTTTTATTACTTACTGGAATTTTCATCTGTAGGTTGTAGCTATCTGTGAGACTGCTGTGATGAGAGCTAAGCTCTGTGTTCTAAGAAGCATTCAAAGCAACTACTTCCCTACAGCATCAAAGCACTGGGAATCAACATGCTAGCAACTAATGTCTTGAGGAATTGCACAGTTTCTAGTATCTTCAGTGTGTTTTTTTTCATAGGCCCCCAGACACTAAGACAGTTGGATATAATTTCATCCTATCCTTGCTTCAACATAAGCTAATTAGGAAGCTCATTATTTATTTGGCACAAATTTAGCATAACAAATCAATTTAACAGGGCACAAGAGACAAAGTAATTTAAAATGAAAGTCAGAATCAAGATGAAATAGCAAGACGGAATATTTTAATTTCTAAAAATGCACTAACATCCTAATGGCTCTGTGGATCTCAGTGGTGTTTCCAACATAGATAGGTCAGCACCAACCTCCCAGAGAAAGGCAGGGTTCACTGATCAATATTTTTTCTTCTGGGTGGCACCACCTCCTTTCCAGTCATTCCCATCCAATGTCACTATGCCACTACTTGAAACAAGATGGATAATCTGAAAGAGGGAAAGTCTCTGATCTGAATAGAATCGAATAGCTGGAAACTATAATGAATGAAAATATTTTGGTAAGTTAACCAGTGATAGATGTTCCAGTGGTCCCTATTCAAGCTGGGTTGGAAACAGATTGGTTGGGCTGATATGGAACCCTGGTAACCTACACGCTGTCCCTAGGATTAGTTTTTCCATGGTCATAACCATTTTGTTTTAAACTTAGAAAGTTTGTGATGAGATTTTAAAAAAAATATTGATGTTTTAATTGCTTTATATAACCTTAAAAATTAATTACTAAGATTAGTGTAGAGCAAAATGCTCAGCTAGTGTAAATATCTTTGAAGTAAATATAATTATATTCATTGTCACTGGGGGCAATTGGGCTCTATCTATTTAAGAAGTTTCACATAACTTGTGTCTACCATGGATCTAACTGTTCTTGCATGGTTTATGGGATTTAGGGCAGCACATTTCCCAGCACAAACCTTCCAACCTGGAAGGTTTCCTTGTCTGTTCAAAGCATGTGGGTGTTGTAAACATTTACAGTTCCCAGCATGATTCTTCTCATTTTCCCAACAGCTTTGATTCATTAGAAAAGAGACAATGAGACTTGTTTGGTGATGTTGCACACGAGGGACAGAAGAAATACTTAGTCTGTGCTGAAGTCCTGCACAATTACAGATGTTTTCCTGGTATCTATCTGAACCAGTGAAGATTGTTGTGGTTTCTGGAGATAAATTTGTATGATGCTTTTTTCCTCCTACGTACCTCATTAAGTCCTAACACTAAATCCTGGGCTGGACCCAGAGCTGGTGCAAAAACAGAACAGAGGATCTACACAGACTTACACCATGTGGAGATGACAGGATAGAGAGGACATAGTGGAAGGGATCATCAGGAATGCTTACTGCTCAGTGCTATAGTGGTCTTATGCACCATTCATCCAGAGATGGAGACATATCCACATATCCATCCAGTGCAAGAACTTGTTTGCCTCTCATGCTAGAAAACTCTGATCTCAGGGTTTGAGGTTCCTAATTTCTAAAGCTGTCCAGAAGTGTGACATTGGTTGTCACATACTGTATGTGTGATGAGTAAAATTAAATTGATAGAAATTCTTTGCCATTCACAGTAGTTTATATTTCACAAGTGGCAGAAATGTGCTGAGAAGTCATATTCCGATTCAAATATGGGAAACTCTTGCTACAGTTTGGTAAGAATATACGAGTACAGTGTGCAGAATGAGTGTCACAGGGATCTTGATATTCATGTACCTATGGTGCAGGATTTGGAGAAGGTGCCTTTCTGTTTAGGAGTGTGGAGAGCGAGAAAAGTTTTCAAGAAATTTTTGCAAATAGAGCAACCTGTTCCTGGCCAGATTTTCTCCACAGTTTAACCAGTTTTTTGACTGCTTTTGGTTATAGACTTTTCCATGGGATAAGGAAGCAGAAAGGCATGGTGTAGTACCATCCTTTTCTTGAAAGACAAAAGAGAGGACTTTTTCCTGCAAGTCATCTGTATTTGGGTGATGATTTCTAAGAAACAAACAATTTTACATGTTTCTTCTTCTTCTTCTTCTTCTTCTTCTTCTTCTTTTTTTTTTTTTTTTTTTTTTTTTTTTTTTTTTTTTTTAATACTTAGATGTTCCAGAATGGAAAGAAATTAGCTCAAGATGGGCAAGAAAAAGGTCCCCACAATAGAAAAATGCAACTATTTTACCCCATTGCTCTTTCCTCTGACAATATCTGTGTTTTGTGATAGTACACATACATTCCTTGCTGGAGAGTACTTACACTGATTTATAAAAAGGGCAAAAGATATTTTGGATACAGTAGTAAGCTGTAAAGGACCCAACAATTTCACCACCATCTCTCCATTAGCTTTCATGTTTGTGCATTTAAATAGAAAAAGAGGGTCTGGAGACTGCTGTTGCAGACAGTTAAGAGGCTTGTAATTCCTGACTGTTGAATTTTGTGGACTGCTGATCTGTCCACAAAACTGAAAGACTATAATTGGTATTGGGGAATCAAGGAAGGATTTGCTTCTGCAGCAGAGGTGGGAAATGGTCACGATCCCAGGTGAGGGATCTTCTCTTTGTTAAAGAGCAAAGTAACATTCAAACATCATTAGTCTGTAGATGGAAGTCAAGTAAGCTGCAGATTTTTGCCTCTTGTGTGTGTGTGTGTGCATGTTTTTCTGTAGCACTGAAAGGAAAGGGATGTGACTTGCTTTCTACACTAAACCATCTTGTTATCTCTGCTCTGTGAAGATCACCTCCTGTAACACCTTAAGTAGTGGCTTTTTAAACAGTATGAATTATTTTGAACAAAAGAAGTTTCTTACTACATCAGAGCAAATGAACAGCCATGTCACAAGCTTAGTGCGGTCACACGTGTCCAAACTCGGAAAAATGAAGAGAGAAGCTCTGTTCCAAGTTATCCATCACAAAAAATTTCATCTTCTTTAACACAGCCTCTTAAGAAGACATAAACCCTATCCTGCTCAGAAACACAGAGTGTTTTCCAGTGTCTGCACTGGTCTTGAGCAAGCTGATATTTGGTGAGCATTTGATCACTTTTAATCCTGAAGCTGTATCATCAGGTATTGTTCCTACTCATTGAAGTGCCTCAGTTTGAGCTGAAAGTTTCAAACTATGCAGTTTTTTTGGGTCAGAGATGTATATTTTGGAGGAGGGAGGGAGAAAGGGAGGAAGGGAGGAAAGAAAAATTCAGATTTCAGGAATGAGAAAACTGCCAGCAGAGAGTAATAGCCACAGCCAGGACATTGAGGGAAGCCACATAATTAGTATATAAAATAAAGGTCATTCTGCACTACTTTTTCCTAGGATTTCTGGCTTGGTTTTTTCTGAGCCCAAGGATACCTTTTTCCACAGTATTGAGTCACTCTGAGTGGCCCAGGACCCATGTGCTGATAGCAAGAGTAGGTCCAGGCCCATATCCAGCACTTCTGGTCATATGATCTACTTTTTTGCCTGACTCTTGTTGTGGTAGTGCACTGAATCTTACCTATAACCTTACAGGTTTCCTTCTGAGATATATTTCGGTGGCTTGCTGGTCAAGATTTCAGTGCAGATGCACGCACAGATACACGCAGATCTGTGCATGAAATTTTTCTGAAAAGGTCAAATTGGTTCTGAGTAAAACAAAGAAACTAAAAGCAATGTTTTTTTCTGGATTCGTCTACCAAAAATATACAGACACTTGAATAAACAAATAACCTTTTGATGCATGAAGACCCTTCTCAGTGGCCTAAATCAGAAACAGTCACCATTGATCTAGATAATGTAAGGCCACACAACTATATATATGTCCAAAGAGAGTTTTCATTTTTCTCTTGATTAAATTCTGTGGCAACATTGCTAGTGGGTTTTGTGGAAGAGCATTTTTGCCTAAACTACTTGCCTTTATTTTTAACATCAGTAAACAAGATTCTCAGTGTCCATTTAATGTATGTATGAGTTTGTCTGAACTGCCAAATCAGCAGCTTATGTAGGCTATGTAGAGGTTTATCTGAACTACCAAATCAGCAACCAGATAAGGATATAAAAGTAGTGTGGCTGAAATAACAAGAACTGACACACTTCCATATACTCCTTGGGGCAGAGAAACAGACTGAACAAATTGCTAAATATTTCAGCTCCCTTCCAGTAAGGATTCCTGGCAACCCATGATATCAGATTTCTGTGCAGATGTTCATCGGGTAAACAAACACAGAGCTGCACTCCCAAACCTGTCTTTAGCAAACTGGCTGGGATAGCAGCCCTCCTGCAATATAAGACCATCACTCCTAATTACACAGATGCCTTGAGATTCTTTTCTTTTCTAAATGCATTAGGACACTGCCAGGTCTCTGTAGCAGAAATTGGAATAAGGGATAATTTGCAATACACTCTAAGAAAAATAATCTGAATTTTCTTCCTTCTTGCCTTGCCTTTCTAAAACAGTAATGAAGTGTAAAACAAGCTTTCTTGAAAATTTCTTCTGACTTTAAGGCAACCAAGTTTCTACCTTACATTGATGTTCATATGAACATGAGAGACTTTAGTCCCCTGAGTTCCTGAAGCTTAATGGCCAGTTATGCAGAAGGAGTAGGAAAAAACTCACAACTCAAATGATACTTTGACAGCATGTAGCTCAAAATTTAGGATATAAATACCTTATTCTTCTGCTGCCTGAGGTCCTAAATTTTTCTGGTCAATTTCCCCAGAATTTCAGTTACCTTTTTTGACAATGTCTTGGTGTGCTGGTCATGTCCATGTAAAAAAAAAAAATCAGGCATTGTCTCCATTGGGATACACAAAAATGTTCTAACCACCTTGACTGATAAAGATTTAAAGGAAGCAACCACTCACCTCAAACACAATCATTACAAGTATGTAATTGGAGAAAAAAAGTGCAAAGGAAAAGCTGTTGAATATGAGAATATGGGTCTGGAGAGCTATAACAAGGCAAGAATTGTGTAGGAAAAATCACTGGGGAGCATGAAAGAGTGGTCCCAGGGTGAGTGGTGGTTCACTGCAAGGCTGGCCTCCTGGTTATGGCACCAGTTTGCCAGCTGTGAATGACTTACATGGGAATGAGTTATTATAAATAGGTTAGATATTTAGGTATCTCATCAGAAAAAAAGTTTTGGATTTTTATTTTTTTATTTTATTTTTTGACTTTTAAACCTTAAAAAGAAGATGGAGGGATTATCCAGGTACGAATGGAGAAACAATTGCCAGACAAAAATAGGGAAGAGTGATTTTATGGTTTCTTCTTTTAGTGCATTTATAGGCCAAATAGAAGTGTATTTTAACTCTTATCCTGGCTCATGTCTCTCCAAAAGGTACCTCGTTATTTTAATTTTAATAAAATTCTACTGGAGAGGAAAGGACTGGAGATATAAACCAGACTCTCTGGGGTCTTTTTTCATCCATGAAGCAACCATTCAGAATACTCCTCTTGGACTTGCAGAAATACTCTGCAGTTTATGTGACTGGTTGTGCACTGTTTAAGAGTGGAATAAAAGAGAAACGGGCTCTATGCAGGAAGGATAGCAAAAAGGAATATTAAAAAGGTATGATTACATTGTAGAAAACAAAAGGGGTTTTAGGCACTTTGCTGTGAAAGAAGAGTGCCCATTCATTTCACAGAACAGTGGATAATATATTATAGAGGTTCTCAGAATATTGTAGGTGTATGAAGTGAAACCTAAGGCTGAATGCCTGTTATTATTAGGATTATTGTGGGAGGCTGCTGAAATATTTTGTGCTTATTTGTGCTGAACATCAGAAAAATCAGTGGCTGGAATCAGAATGGATTAAGAAAGTCTCTAAAATTGGCCTATGCATTGGAAAAGCTAGATCACTTAGCAGCCCAGAAATAAATTTTGGAGCTGCAGCAATACAGAAAAAGATTACTAAAAAGGAAAAGGACAATATTGTAAGAACAAATGAAAGCGTTTACAGTACTCTAGAAATGCAAAGGGATAACAGCAGATGGGATAGGGGTCAGATAGGGGTCAGCAAACATGAAGTAAAGCTGAAACTCCTGAATTAGCCGATCATTATGCAAAAGTCAAAAATAGCTACTCTGTCTGCAGGAAGATGTGGCATGTTAGATTGGGAACGAATGGAGAATGCTGACTTTTTGGATGATATGTAGGAACAAGGAACCTGGGTGGCTATCCCAGGGGAAGGTAGTGCTGATAACTGCTTTTGCCACTCAGTAAAAAGGTCTCCAGAGGATGTGGAAGACATTGCTGCAAATTGAAGGCTGAGGCCTGGTAGACCGGGGGCTAGAGGAACGTGAGTCCGACCAATATGGTTATAAGCATGTACTACTCTTTATTTCCCGAGATGGCAGGTTATATACAGAGAGAGTTGTTTACAGTTAGCAGGTGCATTCTGATAGGCAGTGAACATACAGAAGTATGTAAGCTATTGCAGTTTAAGGCAGCCACCGTGTCTTCTCAGTAACTGTTCTATGCTATTAACACTCCTACCTTAACACATTCCTAATACCAGATAACCTTATCTGGTACTACGTATGTTGGACGTACTAGGCCTACTAGGCCCAGGCCTGAGGCCTGGTCTGAGGCCCAGTTGTGGATAGCTCTGCCTTATGATATAAGCCATCCTGCTACAGCAAATCTCAGGCATTTAAAGGAGACCATATCTGGGGATTAGAGTGCTGTGCTGTGCTGGGCTGTGCTGGGCTGTGCAATGAAAGCACCGGCAGTGGGCTCTGAAAATGCATCTGGGCTTGACCCTTGGAGCTGTGATCAAAAGGCAAGAACAACAATCATCCTCTAAGCCATGAAGTCTGGTGATGGCAGCATAAGACATGATTTTCCTCCCTGGCCTCTCATCCATACTGAGTGAGAGCTGGGCAAATTTCCTTCAACACTGGATAAGAACCAGTCTCCCCATCCAGAGCATGTTCTCATGCCCAGTTTGACGAAAGAGAGGACTTATTTGGTCTATTTTTAAACAATAACTGAATTGCAAGAGTGTAACTTTTTTCTTTGTGTGAGGGATGTTCACCTGGACACAATCATAGCCACTTCTACCATCAAGGATTGGTTGGTGTGTGGTGGGAACTTTTAGATCTTCAGTTTTCACTTCCTTGTGTTGCTTGAGGTGGGGAAAGCATGGAAGTTGGAGTGGTTGGAGTGGAGTGCCACAGGTTTTGAGTTGGGTCAGGCTTTTTCTTATCTCATTTCTGTCTCCAGTAAATTGTCATTATCTCAACTATATGATCTTTGCATTTTGTGCCTCCGGTTCCCTCCAGCCTCCCTCCAGTTGCATTCCTTTTTTGTTACTCACCTGTGATCACACTGAAACCAGTGAAAGCCCAGGAAGGCCAGGGTGGTATAAAGGTGATGAAGAATAGTCAAAAACCAGCCTAAAGTCTTTAGATAAGTGATGGTGAGCATTGCAGCACTCAGAAGAATAGGATATTCTTTGTCTTTGAAAATGAGAATTTTATATACTACCTGGAATCTTCGCAAAAGGAATGGGTTGAAAGCAGTATCAGCAAGGATGATAGCACAGCTATCCCTCTGATTTTTCTGCTGCTTGTTCCATGTGTTACAAAATGCCAGAAGGTTTAGGAATTAGCAATCAGGGGGATGACCTTGTCAATTTGCAGGTTTTAACATTTTCCTCAATGACTTTCTATCTTCCAGCAGCTTCAAAAAGGGATTTTCTTACTCTTGGCAAATTCTGGAATAAAGTAGGTTTAGAGAACGTTCACAAAATCTTCATAGTTTTTCTTTTTACATGTTTCTATATTATTTTCAGGTTTAGTTGTTTAAATTTTACTTTTGATCTCACTGCAGTAACACCCAGTCTGGTATACCAGTTGAAATTGTCCAACTGCCCATGGTCTCTGGATTCTGATGATTATCTTTACAATCTGATGTATAATCTTTACAATCTCACTTTCATTTCCTTCTGGACCTTCTGAAACTCTTTCCACTTACTATTTCACTCTTTTCAAATCTTTCCTACATCATATTTTGAGGGATTTTAGGCTATGTAGAAGGATGCAGTTCAAATCCAGCTGTGTACCACCAGCAGTCCAGAAGGACTGGAAATAGTGATAAGGAAATAAGTCTGCTAGATAGATGGCAACAGTGGATGTCTAGAAACGGAGCTTAAAAATGCTAGTTTATTACAAGCACCGTTGAGAAGAGGAACCATTATGACATGGGTATTGAAGTCACATGTGGAAGTAGATGTTATTATTTGAGAGTTCCTGTGAAGCATTGCCCTTTCTCAAATTTTGTTTGGGCTAGGTCAGAAAGCTCATTCCTGCTTGTGAAACCTCATCAACACATAAACCACCGCTTGTTCTGTGAAGTAGTCAAGGGAAGAGAATTACAGTGCTTCTAGCCTTGCCTAGTTTGGAGGAGGAGAAGCTTTTCTCCTGAAAAAGTAAGTATAAAGCCATAAAATTAATACAGAACTATTTTTTTTAATGTTTTACTATTTAAAAATATTTGTTGGAGAACAATATCCAAGAAAACCCTAGGTCTCTCATCTCTGAATATGTGGGTGGTTTGAGAGCTAACAAGAGCAGATCTAGAGTCTTTTTTCTGCTCAGATTAACATTTGTCTGTTAGTGGTTAGGGTTTATTTGTATGAGTTATGTCTAGAAATATTATCTGTAAATTAATATATAAACATTTTTGGGTTTTATTTCTGTTTTGTTTCAGATGCTATATATGGCAAATAACCGGATATTAGAATTTCTCATTCTTTTTACTGGTGTCTTGGTTTGAAAGACAGGTGTCTGGTAGGGAAGGAAGGAGCCTCCCTTGGAATGGAGAATGTGCATCTCCTCTCTCCGAATTATTATGATTTTGAAATTAAGGGGTCCTCAGCCAAGGATCCAAGGGTAGGAATAACAATTCTTTACTAGTATATGTGACAAAGCAAACAAACAGAAATAACTAAGGCATTAACAACAAAACAGAAACCAGGAACCTCGTGATGGCCTTCTGGGCTGAGACGGGAAGGGATGGAGGAGAGGCTCTGCTTCACAAAACCCTGGGGCAGTCTGACCCTGGTGCCTCTGCAGGACTCTGAGGAGCACCAGTCTGGGACAGCAGGAATGAGCAGAAACCCTGGGCTGGTAGATGGGATGTATCAGAAGCTCTGCGGTGTGTAATATATGATGTAATTCATGTTCATGCAATATACACATATAATCATTCATGTTTATGTAATATGATGTATCTATGGTATCAAATCAGCTGCATTTTAGGAGGAATACAGTATCAGTCACTCAGGCTTGGAAATAAAGTGAAATGATTAAGAATTGTGAACACCCTTGCTTGAAACTCGGGCAAGGACCATGATTTGCAACAGAAAGGAGAGCCAGAAAGGAGAGTGACTACTGACAACAACCCACAATTATTGCTTGATATGGATCTAGACTTCATCATCTGGGGTGTGAATCCCAAGACAAGATTCCCAGAAACTGAATCAAGTATTCATCTCTACTCAAAAATCCAATCAATCCTCTGGCAGTGAAGACAGAATTACATGAATATGGAAAAGGAATTGAAAAGGACAAAGAAGTATGCAGCAATGCCCTGTCCGGCCAAAAACTGTATATAAACTGACACTGCTGGGACTGAAATTGTGAACTGGGAAGCTCTGGTGTGATAGAGGCCAGAGCTAGGTTCATCCAGTGCCGACCCCGGGCTCAACACTGACTGTGTTTGTGGCTTTTTTGTTTTTGCAAATTCTGTTTCTAAATTTTATTTTTGTAAATTATTAATAAAATTAATTTTTATTAATTTGATTTGTTACGTATTTATAACAGGTAGTAGCTGGAACTGTGGGATGTCCTGGCAGGGCAGGGAGTGCGAGGCTACAGCATAGCTGTTATAAATGCCAAATCGATATTCCAATTAAAATAATAATTAAATTAAAAATAATAAAATAATAATTAAAATAATAATCTTTATTAATAAAGATTGACTCACAGAATTTCAACAAACCCACCAACAGCGGAGAAACTTGACAGAGTTTTCCCGGGAAATGCCAAGGGTGAACCGTGAGATACAGGGTCTGGCAGTCTGCTATCTCCCCCAACGGTTCACAAATTTGCCTGGTTCGGGGCTTGGTTTTTATACATTTTATTCTGCCCTCGGCAATATTTCCCCATATTTCCCATTGTTTCCTGACCAGCTATACAAATTCAGGAGTTTCCCCGACTAGGCAGAAAAGAGTTCTTTTCTCAGTTCATATGTTAATGTCCAGTTTCTATAGATCCTTATGGCTGATGAATGACTGAGATATGGATGATGTCGCTTGATGGTCTGTGAAGGTGGCAACCAAGGTGTGAGTTGCTGTGCCACCTTATCTTGATAGGTCTCCTCCCAGTACTTGAGAAGGCTGCAGGCTTCCCGGAAAAGTCCTTTGATCCTTTCTGAATGGAGGCGCCTGCTTTTTCAGGGTTGTTAGTTTCACCATCTGCTGCAAGGTCTCCTAAAACATAGACTTTTACCCCATACAACTTTATACAATTTTATAGTTTTCCAATTTACCATAAGAACACGAATTAATCATTTCACATTTTTCACAATAGCAAAGACCCAGGGCAGTGCTGGGGAAGCAGCGGGGGTGGGACTGTGGAGGCTCAGCTCCCAGCAGTGCAGGAAAAGGTGAGCTCAGGATTCCTGAACACACGAGCAGATGGTAGTAGGTCCCTAGGACTGGACTCTGGTGGTGACAGTGAATTCTCCCTGCCGTAAGCAACAGCTTGACCCTGCCCCTTCTGATGCCGAGAGCGAGAGAGAGCAAGTGTCCCCAATCCCGCCCTTTACCTGCTCTCAAAATGTTGCCTCATGTTCCCCCTGAGAGAGAAACCCCCAGAGAGAAAAAAGAAGTGCAGCCAGATGCTACACTCCTCTCCCCACCTAGGCCACTTCTTCTGTGTTTCTTAAGTACCCGTAAGTGCCCAGTAGTTAATTTCCCAGCAACTTACAGGAAACAATTCTATAAGTAAAAAAGAAAGGAACACAACCCCCAACAACTGGCAAAGGGTAAAACCTTCCATTGTGATCCATGAACATAATGGCACTGAAGTATCACATGGAAAGAAATACTGAGTAGGAAACACTAGCTCAAGGTTGCTGTGATTTATTGATGTATTAGAGGGACATAATCAATCAGCAGCTTAAGGAACTGTACATTGAGGATCGATATCAGAAACACAACAGATGCACTACAGTAATAAACACTTATAAAACCAAAGGAAACACATGCAAATTTGCAAAGGCCCTTCTATGATAAATGCCAAGAAGGTCTAATCTAACCCCACCAGTGCAGTCACCTGTGCACACAGAGTGCAGTCACCTGTGCAGTCACCTGTATGCACACACATTTGCACCCACACCCCTGCCCTCCACAGGCGCTGGGCAACCCATGCCTCTCTTTAAAAGTTGTGTGGGTCCCTTGAGTTGCTGACCAAAGGTGGGCTATGACGATTTCAGTGTAGACCTCCAGGAATACTTTTTGAAGGGATGGGTTACAGGTATACAGGATTAAAACAATAGTTAAGGAGTTACCATTCAATTGCATGCAATACTGGCACATGAGACTCAGTATTTAAAAACTGGATCATCACAGCTCCTTGTCTACTTGGAGATGGCCCCTTCCCATGCTTCTGCACTGTTCATTGTATTGTGGAGGCAGCCAGAGAGGGAAATGGCTTTAAACTGAAAACCAGAAGGTTTACATGAGGCATTAGGAAGAAATTTGTTACTGTGAGGATGGTGAGGCACAGGAAGAAGTTGCACAGAGATGTTGTGGATGCCCCATCCCATGGATGGTTCAAGGCCAGGCTGGATGGGTCTTCGAGCAGCCTGGCCTAAATGGAAAGTCCCATGCCCATGACTTGGAACTAAATGATGCTAGAGGGTCCCTTCCCACCCAAAATATTCCATGATTTTATGATCCTATGATTAGTTTGATAAGTTTAAATCCCCAAAACAGATCAGTTTGGTACCAACTGAGGATAGGAGGTATCTGATTTCATTTATTAACCCCTTTTTTGTGCATCTCCCACTGTAAAGTATGTGTGGGATTACATAATTTCAATACTCTCTTCAGGTTTTACAGTCGATGAATCCACTCTATGCTTTTATTGAACTTTCAACAATGAAAAAGTGTGAGAAATAAAGAAAAAACCCAAAGAATTTATTTTCTTGATTTTAGTAATTGCTTTTTTTTTTTTTTTTTTAATTTCAGATGTGGAATTCCTTCATCAAGGAATTATTGAAGCATAGCCATCTTAATTTTTCTCATTGTTTCGGGAGGCAGAAATGCAGTGTGTTTGGAGAGAGTAATGAGACTGTAGCCAGACTGGGTTAATAGCAGGCAAGTCCTCTTTAGTCTCTTTGTCTCCCAATCTGCTATTTCCTTGGTGTCCAGTCCTTTACCTATTCCACTTCTCTCCCTGGTTTGATTAACTGCCAAGAAAGCCTTTTGTGTTAGCTTGGTTTTCAGCAAGTGTGCTTTAAGTGTGTACTTGAGGTTGTCTTTTAACAAACTCTGAAAGTAACTTATGTGGCCATGTCATATTTCTCAGGAACCCTTCTGCACCACTAATGTGAACCGGGTCTTGATTTATGAGTACACCTCTAACCCACTACATTTTTCAGCTGTGAGGATGTGTTTCTTGGTTTAGTGTAAAATTTCATTGTAAAATATATAAGGTTAACCTGCACTGACACTGAATTTTAGAGTAAGTAGAATTAAAAATGAAATACAGTACATCTACTTTTGTCCTATCTGAGAATCACTATTATGTTTTACAAGATGACATCAAATAGCAGGCAACGTACAAACAATAGCACATTAATTTGAAAATGCAAATTCAGGCAGATATTCCCAGCATAAGGTAAATGAATGTGAATGGTTCTGTCATTTGTGGTACAAATTTTATTCATTTGATTCTGGCATCAGTAAACAGTGTGGTGAACACCTCTTCTTCAGGTTTTCTGCAGAGAGAAAATCTGGGGTATTTTTGATATAAAATATAATGTTTCAGGAAAGCTTTCAAATGAAAAGCTCAGATGGTTTAAAGAGCTATTATGTTTTTACATAAATAAGAGATACTTAAATCAATGTTTTATAGGTATCAGCCACTTTTAATGTAGTAATTAAATGATTACTAGGCTGAAACTGCTTAAGGTCTGTGTTTGTAAGGGTTTTTTTATTTTGTGACTGTAAGAAGCTACGGGTCCATTGAAGCTTGTAGACAGATGAAATGAGAGAACTTCATACTATGGTTTGTCTGTCACAGAGCATATAAGCAGACCCAGCAAGGCCTAGATTAATTTCAGGGCAAATTAATCTTAAATTTTATGTTTTCCTCAAGCAATTTGAGTTACACTTCATAACTTTAGAAAATGCCTCCAAAAGACTTGAGAAGGCATAAAAGTACTTTGATGCAAGAGAGCTTTATCTGGGATTCTAACTAACATCACTTAAGGAAAAAAAGTTCAACACTTCTACATAACACTGATCTACTTTGCTGAGGTCTAGTGACTACAGTTAAATTTTGGAAGCAGCAGACCAGACTTTGAGGAGATTATTAAACTCTTTGTAGAGCTCAAAATAATACTGTGCTTTACAGAAATTATGAAAATATTTTGCCAGAAACGCATGAAGCAGGTGACAGTAACAATTCTCCTTCTGCATTGGCTTACATGAAATGCGCATGCATGTCTTGTTTGTGTTGTGAGATTTTCTGGTATGGCACACTGTCAGACAGTGGTCTTGACAGATGTAGGGAAAAAGGAGTTAAACTTGTTTTTCTTTTCCAAATTCCTCCAGTAATAGCTACTGCCTCTCTTGGCTTGCATGTTCGCACAGCTATGTATAACTGCTCTCTGTCCTGCTCACAGCAAGAATTTGGGGCCTAGTTTGCATTAAGGGTCTACTCTTTAACATTTCCTTGAGAAGGGAATGAAGGAGTAAAAATGGTTGTAAATAAAGCTGGTCAATATTTTGTGCTCTCGTTGAAAGATTCTTCCAGGTCCACTTGTAAATGCTGCAGCTTCAGCAGTCTCTGCTGCATCTCCTTGGCAAATGTATGTCCCTTAATTAATATTGTATGCTGTATCTCAGGTTAGCTGTGAGGACTGAGAAGTAGCAAAAGAAGCTTGTATCTTACCAGATTTAATGGCTAGTACAGACTAGTTACATGGCAGTTACTTCATACAAAGTACTTTTCTGCATGGTGTTATGTGAAATTGCTATTAATTTTCACATATTAATTGTAAATCTTAGAATAACAGCACAACCCAGCTGTCTCCTTAGTGTATGTCTTCAAACCACAGACAAATTAATAAGTCAATTGGTTTTGCTATGTGGCTCCTACAGTTTTGTTTGTTCTGAACTTGTATAATATATTTGCTCTAGTTGGTAGATTGTCATTAGAACGATGTGGTGCACTGCACAGCTAGTTATTCAGAATATCTCGGGATGTCCTCATGCAAGGGCTGCAGCACTGAAGGGTGGTTGTGGGTGAAAACTGGAGACATGAAATCAGAAGTAATCTCAGATACACTGACTGGGTCTGTCTTAATTTGTCTCTTCACCAGATAAGATTGTAGATATCTCTCCCCTTCCTAGTGGGAAATTTGACTTCACTGAAGTAATTAAATAAAGCTGAGCTTGCCAAATCTGAGGTTGTAAGCACTGGTGGATTCATTTTGAATCTGTAAGGGGTGAAGCAGGTAGGTGGCCTGAGGGGAATGCAGATCTCAAGGTGTTGTTTCAAGTCCTGTGCCCTGGTGCCCTAATTGATCAGCCTGTCAATTGCGCAGGAGGCTGGTAGGAGACAGTAAAGGCAAAATACTGCTTGAAGACAAGGTGCAGGACTTAGGAACAATAAGCATGTACAGAAGAGAAGAGTTAAATTATTTTATTTTAGCACTGTTTTCATTCTGTTTTCATCTCTGAATATCTCTGCTGGTCTCAGTGGTATACTTAATTTTTCATCATATATTATCCTTGTGCTTTCTCTATTGCTTCTTATTAAGGATTTGAACCTGAAAGGTAAAAATACTCCCAGATTTATAGGTAGTTGAGTATGGCCTTTAAATTTCTTTCACTTCTCAGAGTGACCTGAATTTACAACTTTCTCAAACCCCTGTGCCCCTTTTTGTCCTTCATTTATGGTTTAATTTCAAGACATATCTCTATGATAGAAGACTATTGTCCGTTCCCTCTTGTGGAGCAGCTTGGTGGGAAGTGTATGGCTGGCTCAGTTCTCCCAAAATGAACTGGACAGTGTCTATGGGAACTGCAGGCAGGGTAAATGTAGTGCTGGTAATTCAGAAATGTCTAGGCTCGGACTCCTGCCATAAAATTTGTCTATTGCTTGCAGAATTCCAGTGCTTTCCTACAGCAGTTATGACTACTGATAATGGTTGCAAGGCTCCTTCTCATGATGCAGTTAGAAGATTGAAGTTTATACTCAGCAGAAAAATAACACTTCTTTTATCTGCCTTTAAAATCCAGGGATGGCTGTTGAAGGCAATGAAGCATTCCAAGTGAGAATGAATTGAGTGTCTCAATAAACTATGCAGGTGACATATAAAAGAGCATGTGAGCGAGGATCCGTAACTCTGTGTTGATCTAGGATATATAACTAACAGAAGACATGAAGATACAAGTAAGTGTCCTTCATGTTAGACATATGAGTGACTTTTCTAGAAAAAAAGGCCAGTAGAGGATGTGATATCTGAAAGACACAAATTAGATCAGGAAAAGCTATCATGGCATATTTTAAATAAAATCTAGCTCATAAAGTATGAAAACTGATGTCTTGCAGTGAAGACAGAATGTAACCTGGAATAAGGCTTCTTCTGAGAGTTACTTGTTCTTAGGACAGTAGATAGCCACAAATATTCAATAACTGTTTCTTTTATGAGTGGGGCAGTCATTGAACAGGTAAATGTCAACCCATGTATAAAGAAGATGTGACTCAGCCTAAATCTTGCACACAATCACAAGTGTTTTAGTATGAGGTTGACATGCAAAGAAAGTAAGCTCCTTGAAAAATGTTTTGGTTATTTTTATTTTAGTTGCATGGCAATAGTTGTTCAATAGTATCTCAACAGGACCAAAATCCCAAGTGAATGTGTCATTGGTGATGCTCTTTGCAGCTATAATCCTGTCTGTGCAAAGCAAACAGGTTATTGGTGAGGCTCAGCAGAGCCTTTGTTTCTCCCATATTTAGGTTTCTTGTGAAGGCAAATCAGAACACTGGTGCAGACACATACCTGATGACCAGGACTGTGATATTCACCTGAGAAGTCAAGTCAGCTTAAAGCTCATTGAACACAGTGCCATGCAATTTGAAAAGAAATATCTATCGTGAAAATATCCTTAGTCTTAAAGGCACACAAAGTTTGGAAGTGGAATAATGTCAATGATTGTAAGAGATCAGCCTTCTTTTCCTTGCCTGCCTTAATGTACAGGGTGTCATCAACAGAAAAATTTAGTTCTCATCATTACTATTTATGGAAATCTCAAAGCAGTTCAAAAGGCAGCAAAGGATTTTTCTTGTAGTTTGTCCTTCCTAAAGCTTATGCTTGGACTCAAGTTTTGCAGATAATCTTCCCTTAGTAGGTCCACACATCTTCAGGATATTTTCTCTTGTTTGAGTTACTGAGTTCCATCGCCTTTTCCCTATCCTGCAAGTAATTACAAGGAATGAGATATTTAACTCTTACTTGTGGCTCATTTAACTCTTATTTATATTTTTTGTGATTAGGAGGTCAGCATATGCCAGTACTTCCCTGAGATTATTTACCTAAAGAGATAGGTACATGTTAAAAAAAAATCTATAACTTAAATCCAGTCATCCTCTGTTTAAAAGCATTCGATTTATTATTTAGCAGGGCCTGATGCATTAACTATAAAATTAAGAAATTAGAAAAACAAACATTCATTTCTTTTTCTCTTTATTCACTATGATAACAATATGTTTGGAGCAGACTATGAGGTAAAATTTCCTATCTCCTTTATATGCAGATTTTCCTTGTCTGTCACCCAAAATTAACTAAAAAATACAGAAAAGGAAACTGCAAATCTAGGAAAACTTCCAAGGTTGGACCCTGGATTATTTTTGTTACTTAATGGCATATTGTTATTTTTATTGGTATTGCTGATATTATTCTGGTTTTGTTCAAGTTCTACAAATAACAGAAGGAAAATAGAAAAGAAAAATCCTCCAAAAAATGATTCCTAGACAAACGGCACACAACCTAAGCTAAGGTATTGCCCTAAATTACTTTTATTAGATATATTTTTAAAAAGGTTAAACTTCAAATTAAAGGTTCCTTTAATATTCAACTACCCATTTAAAAAAGCGAATCTTACTTAATATGTCAATTTTTGCAGCTATTCAAATTCAAGAAAAAATCATTCTAAGCAATCTGCATTGATATGATTTATTCTTTCAGAAAGAGTGAAAATTAAATTCAAAAGTGAGCACCTTTTAATCTATTCAAAAAATACTATCTATTGCATGAATATTCATTTCTCACATTCTTGCTGATCAATGAATGGTTTAATATTGCTCAAGCTTTTAGCCCTGTTTATACTTTTTCCAGCTTTGCCAGTGTGGACTATTTAGCAATTTAATATCTAAAATGGCAATACATATCTGTTAAGACTAGGCACTTTAAATTTACCTGATGTGAGGTGATTTAAATAAATATGTGAAGACTAGCTCTTATTTTGATTTCATAGCATTTTGCATCATTTGAGCTCCAGAATAGTTGCTTTATAACCAAGCTCATATTTAATTACCTAGCAGGGATTTGGAAAACTGTCTTTCCACTTTTCTTCAGACATTTATTGTGGAGTTATTTTGCCAACTACATTGATAGTAGTTGGCAAAATAATTGAAAGGTTTTTAGGATTTTTTCTTCCTTACACAAAAGACCACTGGGAAGAGACTGGTTTTTGTACATGTTCATATGGCAGGATTACTGGAAAAAGTATTGAAACTCATTAATGTAGGTAACTGTGGGAGACAGATTGTGGGGAGGCAGATGGAGATGGTGCTGAAGGCAATCTTGCCCTTAAAATATTGCAGCTGTGTTTATTATCCAATAGTGGGACCAGCCTGACCGTCCCAGCTATGGGGGTGATAAGGAGTGAGTTAGCTGGGAGGGAGTCATTTGGCCCCTGCTGGCTCCTGATGGCCCCTGCTGGCTGTGCTGTGAGGAGGAAGGGACAGGAGGTCATGCAAGGGACAGAAAGGATAAGACGACCTACAGTGGAAAGACAGGGTTAGGTGGCTGTGCAAGGGACAGGAGTGAGGAGAACTGGAGAAGGAAGAGAGAAAGAGCCAGAGCTCTGTGGAGCTGCCCTTGTGAGACTACAGAGAAAATGTGTAGGAGGCTTTTAAATAGCAAGGTGCTGATGCTTGGAACCCTCTGATGTTTTTAATGAAGCACTCTGAGTGCAGTGTCCGTCTTGACTTCCACACAGTGGTGACCCTGACGTGGTGACTGATGTGATGGGTAATTGGGCTGTAGGGTGAAGTACAGCCAGAGGCAGAGCCCACCAAAGCAAAGAGCAGTGAGGGATGCTGCCAGCCTGGGCTTGACACCTGGAGCACAGGTGAGCACTGCAAACATAATGACCAGAACTCGAGTGTCAGGACATGGGAGACAACTGCATGTGACTTATCTGATCAATCGAGGTTTGTTACCAAATCAAGGATGTTGCCAAAAGTGTTCATCTGCTGACTGGCTAACTGGGATAATTCAGGGCTTAGATGTTAAGCTTTAATGCCAGGATGTTAAATGGACTAATCAGAGTAGACTGTGTGGATTGTCAAAAATATTATTCCATCTGTCACCAAGATAGTGTTCAGATTTATCCTGAAATCAGACTCTTTCCTCAAAAATCAAACAGGGCTCATCAATATTATGGATGAGCATAGCCTACTTACTCCAAGGCTGGGCACTGGGATATTTACCACAGGTGTCTGTAGACCTCACCCCTCAGAGTTTCACAGAAAAAGTTCTGAATGGAAAAGATAATTGGGCCATTGATTTTTATGCTCCTTGGTGTGGACCTTGCCAAAATTTTTCTCCTGAATTTTAGATATTTGCAAGGGCTGTTAAAGGAATGTAAAAGCTGGAAAAATAGATTTCCAGACACACGGGCAGGCCTGTCAGACTGCTGATATCAGAGCCAATCCTACAGTTAAGTTTTACTTCTACCAAGGAACAAAGAAAAGTATTCTTGGGGAATATATATAGAGATGCAAAAAGAATAGCTGACCTTTTGAATAAAAAATTAGAAACAATGAAAAACAAAGGAAAAAGAAAAAAAATCTAGAAATAAGGATGAACTCTAACTGGTACTGAAGGTGAATACAATTCAAAATATTCTGAAGCTGTGAGGATAGAAGACACCAGGAGAGGAGGGCAAGAGGTGTAATGAGCTGGAAGAATCCTCTGCCCCCACTCTGCTCTGTGCCTAATGCATCCACTTACAGAAGAAACTGGAGACAATATTTGTATGTTATAATGTCAACTTATCTAAGCATGTGTTTCTAGAAATATTCCATTTTATAATTTAAAAATAATAAAAGGGGAATTGTGGGGAGGCAGATGGAGATGGTGCTGAAGGCAATCTTGCCCTTGATATATTGCAGCTGTGTTTATTATCCAATAGTGGGACCAGCCTGGCCGTCCCAGCTATGGGGGTGATAAGGAGTGAGTTAGCTGAGAGGGAGTCACTTGGACCCTGATGGCTCCTGCTGGCTGTGCGGAGGAAGGGACAGGAAGTCATGCAAGGGACAGAAAGGGTCAGATGATGTATGATGGACAGACAGGGTTAGGTGGCCATGCTAAGGACAGGAAGAAGTGAGCCAGAACTGGGGAAGAAAGAGAGAAAGAGCCAGAATTGTGTTTAGCTTCCCTTGGGAAGCTACAGAGAAAATGTGTAGGAGGCTTTTAAATAGCAAGGTGCTGATGCTTGGAACCTTCTGATGTTCTTAATGAAGCACTTTGAGTGCCATGTCTGTCTCGACTTCCACAGGTAACTGCTAGTTCTTTTATGCACATATCCTCCAGGGAGGGTTTCTGAATTTGTTTGTACAGATCTGTTTAAGATACATGTTTCTGCCTACAGAGAGATTAGAAAGGGTTCAAAAATTTCAGCTGCATTTACCTTGAAAATTACCTTTCCAAAACACTCTGTGTTTTGGAAAATCTGATTTCATTCAGGAAAAAAAATATTAAGCAAGATACCTTGAAATTCTCTAGGGAGACTGTTGCATAAAACTGTTCCAGTCCCTTAAAACCACTGCTTTGAGTTACATCATAATACATAAGGTACTTTAAAAAAGACTCTGGAAATCAAAGGTAATTCTTAAATGAAAGTCTGAAGTAAAGGAAGTACAAAATAAACTTTTTGTAATATCTCTGGAGTTTCCCTGAACTCTTTAAAAAATTATTCAAAAAAAATTATTTTGCCCCTGAAATCTGAAATTCTAGGCTATGATTTCAAGTCCTACTTAAATTAATGAAAATATTAACTTTCTAGGCTAGGAAAAATATTTAATATTTATTATTAAATATTAAATTAATTATTAATCATTAATTATTAAATTATTTATTAACGGATTGCCTTCAAATTTCATTTTTCATAAAGAATTTCTTCTTTTGGTCAAAGAGTCTTAACCTGGACCCTTTCTGCCAACTCTGAAATTCCTGGTATATTCCAATTTATTTTTATTTTTCAGTTGTATCTTTTTCTGCATTCTGCCTTCTCAGAGTGGCTTGCAAGTATGAGAACATGACTGAGAAAAACAGTAGATCTGTTTTAATGTGCCAGTTTTGGCTTCTGGGTTATCTCTGTGTCATCAGGTGCTTGTTCGTATTTCTCTCTGAGTGCAGGCTTTTTCATTTATTGAAGCTCATTTTATTGCCTTCTATTCCTGCTGGTTTCATCTCTGTGGCACCTGAATGTTTTGTTCAATTGACTTCTACTTTTTACTGCTACCTGTAAATTTGTCCAGAAGGGCACTGAAACAGAGGCATGGTAACTGAGATCTAGTTGTTTGCAGGGACAGCATATTTTTATAGGAAGTTTTACTACTAGCCACTTGCAAACATTTAATCATTACTCATTAAAAGAACAATATTGAAACATGATGATGCCAAATCCTACAGTTGCCATTCTTCTGGAATCCAACCTATGCAATATTGAAGATATTTTTAATTAAAAAGAAGATATTGGTAAGATGTATTAGCATTTGTTACAAATAAAGCATTTAATTATCTGGGCTGAAACTATACAAACCTAGAATGCATGTTTATTTAGAAGGTTTTACCCTTATTCCAGTGCTTTTAAATCTAAAGAAACTGTGATTTTCAGCAACAGTTGTTATCATGCTGGTCAGGGCGATGGACTGTCATCACTCCATGAGCTTTTTCAGTATTTTTAAGGCTTATCAAAAGCATTTGTCAAAGTGGTACTTGTTAAAGACACGTTGAGCAACACCACATTTTTATGTTAAAATGAATGGAGCTGCCACTTGGCAAAACCTATGCAAACATCCAGGGCAGAGAAAGCTTTAAATATTTGAATAAGAGCTGCTTGCTCCTCTTAGGAATGCAACAACCACAGAGGAATTTGGTTCCATTTCCCCCCCCGCCCCCCACACTATGTCCTATCTTCCTTTGGGTGTTTGCACAGGAGGAAAGTGTTTTGTAGAGCCTCTGTACATAGGGGAAGGGAAGACACTGAGAGCCAGGCTGTGCCAAAGCTAATCCAGGAAGGTCTGTGGTCTCAGCTGTAGCCCCTTCCCTGCTTCACAAACTGTCTTTTCAGAAGCTTCTGTCAGCTCCACTCCCTTTGAGTCCCATGGTTTCTGGAAACTAGAGCTCTTATTAGATTCCTGCAATAAATTTCTTACACATTCCACAGGTCTGTAAACACCACTTTGTTTCTAAAGTGAACATACTGATGGTGAAATATGTCAGCATGGCATGTGGAGAAAATGATGCTGTTCTGGTCACCTCCATTGGTGTTGCCCTCAGGACACAGGTTGGACCTCAGTCTTGCTCCTGAGGTCCTGTCTCCCTCCATGACTCTGGGGACTGCTGTTGAATGGAGTTCCTGCCCATCCACATTTGTGTGTGGGGAGGCCTACATGGCTGCCAGTGAAGTGAAATTGCAGAGTTCACCTCCCTGTGAATGATCTGGACCACACAGTGAGGATTTTAGACCAGAGCATTTTTCAAAGATTCTCTGCCTAAAATTTCACACTACTGTGAAAATTCTCTACGACTGGGATTCACAGTAAACATTTTTGCCTAACTACTTATTTTGTCTGACTGTTGGTTGTGCCTGATCATTTGTCAAAAATGTCTATTCAATTCCCTAAAGTAATGGATTTCTATCTACCTCCAATGCTTCTTATTCCTGTGCCACTCCAGTATTTCTCCAATTCTCCACCTGCAAATGAATGATGAGGGAGGAGAAATGTGTAGAAGGAGTTGCAAGGCTGCCCTGCTAGTAGCGTGAAACACGAGTTTGCCTGAATGTCGTGGGCACGGTGTCACATTGTGCTCGATGAGGGGGTGGTGGTGGGAATGAAAGTTCAGGTAATACCTAACTGCTCTGTTTTGGATGAAAGCTCAGGGCAGCCTGGAGTAACCTGGCACTACATTCTGTACAAAAGGAAGGCCACAGTTGCCACCAAGATTATGGGGCAGTTTTCTATTCAGTCCCTGAGCAATTGTTTCCACAATGCAAATCAGGAAAAGTGGATATTGTCTTCTTTTGTTATAGAGAGTACCCAAACAAATTTTGGAAGGAGATCAAAGAAGAAAAATCCAGTTAATGCTTTTTCTTTTTTGAGTGTTTTTGGTAGCTTTTTCCTGATTCAGCAACCATGCTCTTCATCATTGTCCGTTTCATTGGTAACACCATTGAATGGAATTTGTCTAAACCTACCTACAATTTTTCCTACAAATCCTTTCCTCCCTTGTCACCTGTCAGCTTCACACTGAGTTTCTGATTTTTATCTGACTGGTGACAATGGGAATACTTACATCTTGGTTTATATTGGTGTGGATATTCATGCTGGAGCAGGTACTCACTCAGGACCATTATCTGTACTGAGGAAAATTGCCTCAGACTGTGCTGTAGGCAAGGAAGCAGTTTCTCCTGGGCTTTCTCATGCAGAACATATCTCAGAGCCCAGTTCTGCTGGAAGATGCTGAAGAAGGTGATTGCTCAAGATGCTGTGGGAAAGAGTAAGATGTTTCTAGAGTACTGGAATATATAATTGGACTTCAGCATTATGGGAAACTCTGAAAAGGCCCCTGGTTCCCAGCAGTTTGGCTTGAAAATTAAGCTTTGATGAGTACCTAAATTCTGAAATAAATAAAATGACTCCTACCAAGAAAATGCCTTGTTGTTCTACCTGTCATTGGTCTGGAAGTTAGCAGAGACATCATTCCTGGTAGTGGAATGCATTCACATTTTCTCCCTTAAATGTGTTGTTACATTCCATGTTCAAATATATTTTCTTTTATTTGCTTTATTTTTTATTTAGATGCTTATATGATTTTAAAAATAATAGACCTTTCCATGTCAATGACAGCATCTCCATTTAAATGCAGAATACCTCTTGAAGACAATTGTTTGGTGGAGAGATTGGAGATAGAAATAGAGCACAGAAATCAATTGCATTTATCTTTGGTTTTGATGTTTTTCCTTCTAAATCCTGCATTTCATCTGAATGGAGATGCATAAAAATCCCATTAAAATTGGTTCCACTTCTTTGAAATGTGCCCTAAGACTAATTCTGACAAAGTTGACATTTTATATGCTCATATCATGACTTACAAAAGGTAATAAAAATAAATTCTCTTGTATAGTCACTATAAAATCTGGTATGAGATGAACATTACATGTGATACTGATATACTTAATACTACTCCAGTAAAAAGAGACAAGGACCCTATCAAATACTCCTTTTACTTTCATTTGTCTAAATTTTCAGCTGTCTTGTAAGCTGAAAATGTTCTTTGCTAATATCTTTCTTGGTGGAAAAGGTGACCTTTTAACAATTCAGATTAAACCAAAATGAATATTTTAATTGATTTTTTCCCTCAGTCAATGAGCTGAAGAATGATTCAGTAATTCAGCAGAAGAACCTACACCCTTCAAAATATTGCCAATGAGTTAAGGAAGCACAAGCTGCACAAATTCCATTCTTTTGTGTGTGCTCTGCGAGATGCTCACACCAAGATAATCCAATGCTCTCCTCTTAAAGAAGTTGCTGTATGTGTATTTGGACAGAAAAAATATTTCAGAAGTAGTCCTGTGCTCATAACATCCTTGCTGCTACAATGGGGTTTTTTTTTTCACTCCTAAGTTGCTGCTCAAGTAAAAGTGTAATCAAGAATTTTTTGCATGTGATCATGCTGAATCTCTCCTCTACAGCCTAGTTTGAGTAGTTACAGGAACCAATAACAAACCAGTACATAACTGCTGCAGTGCTCTCAAGAACAAACTGATAGTGAGTCCAGGTTTGCCTTGTGATATAAATACTGGAATCCAAGTTTCCATGTTGTAATAAACCCTGATGACTTAAGACTGAGGTTTTTGGAGCTCAAAGAGCATTAATAGATCTACATTGTCTGGTAAACAGAGTACCCAAAGGCAACATTTGTAAAAGTACCTCTGTAATTTAGGATGCTGAGACTGATTGGTCTTAACATTTTATAAGAAAATTAATTTGAAAGACCTGTATCAGGTGCTGTATATAGATTTTATAGTATCAATATGAAAAAAGATTTCCAAATTTTTATTCACAGCTTGCTGCTTTATGACTGTGCAGTTAGATTCATTGACTTGTTGGGAAAAGGTCACAACTAGAATGCTACATGTTGCTAAGGTCTGGCTGAGGTTCCACGGGCAATACAAAGGAGAAAGCTGGCCCAGAAGGGCTCCAGCCCAATGTTTTATGTAAGTCTTCTCTTGAGGAAAAAAACATTCTACAAGGATTCCATTTTCTGAGGAGAAACAACAAAGAACAAACTTTACTCATGAGGAGTTCTGACAAGTGTAAGCTTCTTCTCAGGTCTTCAGTAACTTCCATATAATGCATGCAGGCTCTCCCCACTTCCTCCCTGAAGAGAAACCTGTCAGCATTTTTATGAGTTAAAGATTAAAGGGCCTATATTCAATACTAAAAGTCTTTTTATAACTTCAGAAAATGCCCAGGAACCTTGCATATGTTCTCAAACACAAATGAGAGCACTGCATTCACATGTGTAGTATTGTACCTAGAGATGTTTGAAAACAATGAAAGCCAAGTCACAAAATGCTTTAAATGCCAAGGTGACTTTAATTTCATGGTGTTCAGCCCTTCCTTAATTTCCTGAAGGTTTTGCAAAGTACCTTTTCTTCAAACCTGTTTTAATTACCAACTGCAATAAAGAAAATAAAAAGAACAGAAGTTCTCTTCTAATTTTAATTTATTTTCTTTCACCATCCTATGTCTTTTAAAATGCTCTCCAATTTCTGACAGAAATACAGAAAGTGATTTTTTCCCCTCCTTTTTTTGTAGTTTGATAGTCTGTATTTATCCAGTCACAAGGTATTTCATAGCAGTTCCAGACTGGCAAATAAAAACAGGAAGGGAAAAATAAAATTAAAAAAGAAAAAAGATTTTAGTCTGCATTTTTAATGTCTAGTTAATAAAAGGAAAGAAAGAGGAAAATACATGAAGACACCAAACCCTTGACATTTGATTCTGAGTATTTTCAACACCAATGAATATACGGGATATTAAAAGCAAAACCAAATAAGAGCTTGAAAACATTTGGTGTTCTTCTTCAATCACAAAAAGGGCCACTTTTGATGTGATAAATGTAGCCAGGGTATACAATGAAAAGACTTGAATTCAAACATGTCCATAATGGTAAATCAGTTCTTGAGTGGAGTACATTTTCCCCATGAATAGGAGCTGGTAGTCATACATCTGTTTGCTTCAATCCTTCCATGGGAGGTATCAGTCTCATGCAAGGCAGCATTATCTCACTTTAATTACTATGGAAACTGGCTGTGCATGGCTGCAACTGTAGGCACCGGGTCCAAACAGGGTTCTCTTTATTTTTTTCCATCTGGGCTGCCTGGATAATCTTGTAATAAGCCGTGTTACATAAAAGAGTATTCTTTATTCTCAAAGAGGCAATACACTTTTCAGATTTCAGTGTTTCAGAAACAGATTCCAGTTGATACTCAGTTCTTCTGCTGTGTGGAGTTTTGAGTACCTATTATAGCTTGAATAACCTGATTGAGAAGAATCAAAGCTTGGTTTTGGTTTCCTTCTCCCCTCCCCTCAAGTATTACTATTTAATTGTGGCCGCTTCACATGCAGTCAGGGCTTTTCTTGGGAAGTGGAAAAAGTGTGTGTGAATTCTCTTTGCATGGGAAAGATGTATTGCCAACACCAGCAGACAGAATTGGGACCAGTGAAAGGTGGAGTGATACCAATGATATCCATTTATGCTTTTTCTTTACGGATTTGCCAGCCCAACTGGGTCACACACCAGCTTTCACCCAGCGGAGGTATCAAGAAGGTGTGTAGTGGTGGGGAAGCCTAATGTAAAAGTGGAGTAGAGGAAAATGATAAAACCCCTTCTGTTTTAGAATGGTTTTAAATGCACATCTTGAGCTGTAAGTGTGCCTTAATCTAACAAGGCCTTAAAAAATGTTCAAACCCCTCAAAACCAACCTCCTTCTGAGTGCTTTAATTTCACCATCTCCATCTTCATCTGTACATGGATTGTAGGGGAAGTAGCTGTTTTACTGAGACAACTTTGGGGTTTGTCTGTGCCACTGGAACACCTAGAGCAGTTCCTGAGGGTATGGCTTTGAGATCTTGTCTCTTTTTATAGGAGGCCTGTATGAAGCTTAGAAGATTGTCTAGTCTGATCTAGTGGAAGGTTTCTTGCCTGTGGCAGGGGGGCTAGCACCAGATATCTGTAAGGTTCCTTCCAACCCAAAACATTATGTTCCTATGTTTCTATAATTCTAAGATGGTATTGTGTAGCTATACCTTGATGCCATGGTCATCTCTAGGCTTTGTGTTGTTCACACAAGTCTGACCAGACTAGCTGTCCATCTTGATTTGAATTGTTGCCCCTTACAGCTCAACTGTGCTCCCTGACCAATCTGTATGACAGCCTGTGTCATCCAAAATGAGTTTAGTCATCTGCACAAACAAAACATTGACTTGATGGCTCTCTGCTCCCACTCCTAGAGCCAGATAGAATGAACCTCTTTGACCTCCTGGGCATATCAGATCTGTTCAATGTCAGTTATGGCTTTCTAGAGCAGTGAATGCAAAAAAACGTATACCGTTGACATGTTATTACCTTGAAGGATTATACTTTCAGCAAAATTCCAGAAAATAGTTTATCTATGGTGTATTATCTGTTACACCTACATTTGAATTTCAGTACACATCAGTTCATGAGCAGAAACAACTTCAGAGAGAACAGGGACAGCATTTATCATGTTGTGCTGTTTACCACTGGAAAGAAAACAGAAGAGCATTCCTATTCTGTTATACCTATATTCACTTTGTCACATTACAGTCTCCTGATGGATAGCTCTGCTTGTTGCTTTTTCAAGCCTTTGTCCACACACACAGGTAAAATGACTCATCACAAAGGCAGTACTATTGACGGTGCCAGTTAGCCTTTTGGTTACTTCGGGGACCAATTCGGTCTTTCTTGTCCTTCATCTTACATTTTGAGCAGAAGCTTTCTTTTTCCTGGGTGCTTATGCATTGGCATAGCAAAAAGAGGGTGAGAGGTTTTAGAGAACCCTGCCAATATTAATCCCCACCACTGCAATTTCCTCTTCTGTGGTGCTGAGTATGACCCATTTCCCTCAAGGACACTGAGACCTCCCGCCTGGAGACTGGCTCCCAGTCAATGTTTAGGGTTGATGCTTCTGATTCCCGTGTTGGACTGGTGATCAGATATGATCCCTGGCCTATTTTTTCTGCCATGAACAGAGATGTAGAATAGGCTAAAAGTAAATAGTGTTGTAGCTCATTTCTTAATATCTTATTTAGCTTTATAGGCATGGGAAAGGGTAGAAAGGACAAGAGGTAGGGTCACACGCTTTTTTTTTTTTTACGAAACTTGCAAGCTAAATAAAAGGATTTGGTACTCCTCAGAGTATTTCCTGATGTGTTTCTGATATGTTTCCTCACACTTTGTTGATTTTTTTCTGCCTTGTGGAAACAAATCAGTGTAGAATCCATGTGTGCACAGATGTGAAGGGGAATTCTGTTGCCCCCCTTCTCTGTCTCTCTAACGCAGAGGACAGAAATCAGAGAAAAAAACATTCAAGAGAATAAGTGAACGGCAGCAATACCAACACAGCAGGAGAGCTGAGGGGTGGGTAGCAGCAGGCAGAACAAGAGAGGGCAGATACAGACATCAGAGAAGGAAGACACATCCGGGAGCAGCTTTGAAAGAAGGATTTTGTTAAGATTTAACAAGTTAATCGCTGCATGTTAATTACTGTTAATGAAAAGATTAAAAATAATAAAAGCAATTTATCTCATTCCAAGATAATTAGCCTTAATAACTTGTTTGTACAAGCATTTATACAGCATATAGAAAGAGATTTTCATGGGAATCCGCCCAACATCTGTGTCTGCATAGTGTTTGTATCAGCAGTGGGTTTTTGTAAACTGTCTGGCAGATGTGGGATCATCAGCTTTGCTGAGACTTTAACAGGGTTCCAGAGATCTGAGCACCAAATTATTCTGATTTTCTGTCAGGTTTGCAGGTGCTCATGTTTCTGAAAATGAGGATCATCTCTCTTTATTCTCCCTTATGTATGTAAGCTGCATTAGTCTTGCTCTAAGTTTTGGGAAACTGAGGAGACCTTAAGGGACTTCATCAGGATGATTACAGAATCACTGGGATTGGGATCTGCCTTCCTGGCACCTGTGGCAAGCTTTATGCAGCTTTCCAATCCTGCATGGCTCATGCGTACCACAAATTTGAGCAATAATATTCTTCTGATAGTACTGATAAGTGGCATCAATTCCCTTTGTTATTGTTGTGAAGTGATTTAGCTGGTGTGTAATTCAGTTTCTTTACACACAAGGAAAAGTTAATATAGCACTTACTGCTGCTTGTATTCAGTCATTACAGCAGTCAGTCAAATCACTGGCAACCTGAGGGGTACAAGTGTGAAATGGCAGGGATTTCTCATCCAGGTGTCTTGAGCAATTGAGCTATCTACAGAGAAGCCTTGCTGAGTAAAAAAGGGCAGAATATCATTAACATCATTACGGCCCTTATAACATTGAATGAATGATAAAGGTGTTGAGGAGGGTAATGAGTCTAGATGAGTGTCACCTGTGGAAATTTCTTATTTAATAGCTCTGCTCAAATCATTCATTTGTTGATGGCTCTGACTTGCGCATTTGTTGCTGGCTACTGCAGGAGAATTGGACAGTCCAAGCAGTCTAAGCAAGCGCTGGCTACCACTTTGACTATTCCCCTGCATTTAGGTCTTCCACACATGAAAGGGGTGCAGCCTTCTTCCAGCTGTCCTCCTTCAAGTGCAAATGTCTCCAATGTCAGCAGCATATGGGACTGTCTATAACAAGCTGGGCACTTACTTTCCTAGTTTCTGCAGGCTGTGCTGAACGAGCTGCAGCAGCAGCATGTGGTTAAGCTGATGCAGGGCATGGTCTTTGTCCTAAGAAGGCTCGTCAGAGTTATTCTCTTGCAAATTGTTTCTAGGTGGAGATGTCATCTGCTGCACCTGGATAAGTGGGGTGGAAGCCTCTTAAAAGTTGATGATGAGGGGTAGGGTTAGCTGGAGTGAGCAGAATGAGGAGGCTTAGGGCAGTGGTTGTTCTGCCATCCCTGTGGTGTTATGAGGATGCTTACCTTAGGTCCTTTGCTCAATCTCTGCTGCGGTTCCTAGGTTTCATCTTCTGGGGTACTGCTGCAGCTCAGGCATTTGGTGGAGTTTTGGTGATCCTGATGTTCAAGAACTACAGATATTTGTTTCAGGAGTCTTACTTGTCTCTCCCTGGTTGGTTGTCTCTTGCAACTGCAATTATATTGCTGCCTGCTGGAGTTTTGGCTGTCTCTATCTCTGTTAAGTGTTCCCGCAATCAGCAAGGGACTCTCATGTACTTGCTGCTGCTCCTTCTTTGCCTAGAAATGTCTTCAGCAGCTCTGGCACGTTCCTACTGTGTTAGGAGTGCTTCTCAGCTGGAAAGTGTTATGGGTCACCTTATTCACCAGCACAATTGGACATGCTCCCAGGATCCTGGAAACAGTGCTGTGGATGTGATACAGAGGAAGCTGCAGTGTTGTGGGGTCCACAACTACACAGACTGGCTAGAGACATCATCTTCTTCTTGGTATCATCCAACTTGCGTCCCTGAAAGCTGCTGTAAGGGGAAATATTCTCACTGCAGGGGAGACTTGGGCCATGTGGAGCAGCTTTCTGAGGAAGGCTGTCTAAAGAAGCTGGAAGGCCAGTTGTGTTTTGCCATGCTGTACATTTTTTGGTTTTGCACTGTGCTAAGCGTCTTGGAGCTCTTGGCCGGCATCAGCAATGGCATCCTCATGAGACACCAGCCATTCCATGAACTCCGTATTCTGGACTCATATACCTTCTTACAGGACTACAGGTGCTAGCTGCTTTGCTAGACCTGCTGCAAGTTTCCTCAGCTTTTTACTACTTCATGGTTGCATTGGAAGACAATAAAAAAAAAAAAAAAAAAAAGGCATGTAAATGAAACTGAAACTGTTGATCACTGCTGGATATTTTTTTCTTTAATGTTGTGACATTAGATCAGTTCTCCCACAGATTTTTTTTTTTTTTTTTCAAGAAGCATTCTGCATCTGAAGATCTTCCAGAGACAGGTCTTCAGCATGTGCAGACACAAAACTACTGTATGTGAGTGCAGGGGAAGCAGTAAGAACAGGCATATCTGTCTCAGGGCAACTTATGTTGAGGCCATGATCTGAACTTTTGGACTGAGTCTAAACTGTAATAGAATCTTGGACAGCAATTAATGTGCAGATTCTTCCAAACTTGTGTTGAAAGCTTTGTTTTTTTCTGTAAGAAGCCCTTTAGATCAAGTTTCATATTTGTTTTTCTTGTTCCAATGCTGGTTTAAGAAATACCTTATTCTTCAGTGAAAATCCATGTCAGGTTTTCAAGTGTCATGAGAGTACAATCTGAATGGGTTTGACAGCAACAGAGTAACTAATACAATGATGTGCAGCAGGAGGTAAAGCAGTCTTGGGAGTTGCACAGGATCAATTCCCAAATAATAGAGCAAGAAAGTCTGTCTGTATTCATTCATTTATTTCATGACAGAGCAAGGAATGAGTCAATTATTTTTGCCAGAAAAGTAATGTGGGGTCACATGCGTGCTTGAATTATACCAGCAATATGCTGCTTTTTCTTGAGGTATGCCTGCTTTTCTTATTGAATCCCCTTTTTACCCCTTTCTGTCAGACCCCCTCCAGCCTGCATGTGCTGAAAGGGAGTAAGTTAGCATGTGGGGTGCTCATGAGCTTGTTTATGTCAGTTCTGTTGGTGTTTAGAGAGGTGCTGGCAAAGGTTCTGCTCTGCCTGCACTGTATGGGTGTCTGCTTGGAAAGTGTCTTAAGCCTCTCTGCTGACCTGGGAATGGGCACTCCAGCAGCTTTATCCTTTGGTAAGTGTGTGTAGGGGACCTCTAGGGCCTAAAGCTGTACCACGTTAGGTTTTACTGGACTGGAAACGAGGAAAAGGCCTGGGTCACAAAAGCTACTGGACCTGGCAGCTCCCTTAGCACTTGAAATAATAGTTCAATCATTATTGCTCTAAGTTTTCTACCAAACTTCAGGTAACTGACTGCAAATTTCAGTCCCGAAATCACCAGGTACTGATTTTCATGAGCAGAAAAGAAAAAACCAGATGACATTAGCTCAGTTGTTGCATGCTAATTATTAGCCATGTGAAGATCAAACATGAAATATACTGCAAAGCTTCTCCAGTTAAAACAAAAACACCAACCAAAAAATCCAAACAACTCCCTCCAGACCTACCTCAAACAATTAAGGTATTGCTTTAGGTAAAGGAAAACAACGACTTCATTGGATGTCAGAAGTTCTTAAAAAAAGAGTGAATGTTCCAAAGTAAATAAAGGAAATTGTTATGACTTTGAGTAACATAATAGAAGGAGACATTTCATGTTTCTTCACATGGGATTGGTGTTGCAATGAATGAAGTTTGTCCAGTTAAGCTCCACAATAGGGACTTTGTGGTAACCTGGCACATAAATACTTTGTAATGCAAATTATTTCTATGAAAAAATGCAAAAATGGCAGCAACAGGTTCAGGGAGAAAGAGTTTATTAGAGAAAGTAAGGTTGAAGAATGGAGTGGGTGAAGTACCCTTTCACCATTTACCTTTATTAAGGGGGTTATTATTCTTCTCAAATCTTATACTTTACAACTTCCTTCACAATTTCTGAGACAGGGTCTCTTAGAGGGGAATGCCCATATTTTTCACCACTAGCCAGAAAGTAATAATTTCAAGGTGATTAAAGAGAGTAAATTTTGTGGATATCCTCATCTAGTCTCCTGTCTGCTAAAAGTTAAAGTCGTGCATGACTCTCTCTATTTTTACTGTACTAAGAAAATGGAAAGATAAATATGAAATTAATTAACTGGGCATTAAATAAATGAAAAGGCTTTTAGTAGTTATTTTTTCCCTTGCATATTCCTTCCTGTAGAAGAGCATATCTTAAACCTGGTAGTAAGTGTGAGGATGCATGAGGCAGACATACTCCAGCTATAAATGGTTGGTAGTAAAGAAATAACAACAGATTTATTGCTGCTTTGATGTTTGCCTGCTTGATTCTGAATACTTACTTCTGGACAGGAATAAGTTCTTTTGAACTAAAACTGGTGCTATTTCTAAGTAAGTACATTTTGTTTCTGTATTGTAAGATACATAAATCCTTGGGTGCTATTGCATTCTATGAATTTTGTATTCTTCATTCTGTTTTCCATAATCTAAAAAAATTAGCGGCTGTATAGGAAGGCAGCAGATGACTTAAACTTAACATTTCTGAAAATTATGTTACTTTGGATTTGAAGAGGAAAAATTGATGTCCAATGCAAAGCTGGAAATGTGTTCTGTGTTTATTCTTTTCTAGAGCTTATATGGGTTATATATATATAAAAACATATATATAACCCATATATTCCATGCATGAATTGGTGGTTATACTGTGATATCTTTTGTAGAAGGCAACAGTCAGAAAGGTAGAATTGTTTCTAAAATGTAAAAAGCATTATAGCAGCTTTTTCTTAACTGTCTTTCTATCTTTCCATCTATCTATCTATCTTTTTTCCAAGAACTCTGTATTTCTTCCTTTACTGTGAATGATGGCTTGATTTAACTCTGAGTAGAACATAATTCAGCTTCTGAATTATGAGTTGTTCTTCATCAAATGTCTTGTCTTTTCAGTTCAAAATTAAATTCTGTCTCACAAAGCACAAAATAGAAAATCTGGGATTTGCTAGAAGGTAATTGAAGACTCCCTTCCTTCCTACCTCACATAGATATTGTTATATCAGTTAAAATGACTCTTTAATTGAAATTATGGCTTTTGTAGTCTGTTGTAGAGTTGCACTATGTATTTTCTTGAAAAATTCATCTTGCATGGCTAGCTTAGGCTCCTTCCTACAAGGTGGAATTACACAGGGCAATGAAGGAAGAAAAACTAACTCTAAAATATCCTAATACCATCCTGGAAGATGACACAAATAATTTTTGACCTAAGAAGTACAGAAAATGAGCTGAACTACTTATTCAATTATGTCAAATGATCAGCATTCATTTATTAAATGATGTAAAGTGAAATTCAATTAGAGCAGGTAAGTGATTACATTATGTAAAGCAATTTTTAAAACTGGGTAATATGATCACCCTTCATTTATTACATTAGGTTCAGAATATTGGATATTGGTACTTTTATTAAATTCATGGAAATGCTTATAATGATGGACTATTTAAAAGAGTTTGCAAGTGAAGCCACTCCTCCATGTACTTCTTTTCTAGTATTGACTAAATAATAGTGCTGCTATTGCTTTCAAAGCAAAGACTCAGGTTTACTATGACATTGTTCTTATGAGTAAGATCTTGTAAACATTGCTTGTAAAGGTAATTAGTAAGATGTCCAAAACAGGGGGGAAAGGATTGCCAATTAACTAGCTTAGCAGTGGGGAGGCGAGGGGAGAAACTGAGTATTAAAATTGCAATCTTATAGGAAACATAATAACATATTATGAAAACAAAATGCCTTATTATCTTTCTACAAGACTAGATTTTCTATTTTGCAGACAAACAGGATGAAACAATTGCATTTGAAGATCTTATTGAGACTCTTTTGGACTGGGAGATTGCAATTTCAGCTCCTCTATGTGGTTAACAGGGTCACATTTTTTTATACTATTCTGTTAGTCCATTTTCTTGTGATTATACTTGACTAAGGCAAAAAACCCCCCTCATCATATCTCTTAAATGTCTCCTTTTGCTACTCAACTATTCATATTGTAGAGCTGGGTTGGAGGTATAAAAAATATTAGAAATAGGATCCATTATTAAATGATCTTTTTTCACACTACTTAGTGAAACAGTATTTGTCCAAGGACTCAAATACCAATTTATTGCTTAAATTCTGGTATTCTTGTGGCCAGAATATTTCAGTATCTTATTTAATACTCTATGAGCCAAGTGCTAAATCCCTAGGAGCCTATGGAATCCTAAAGTGAATCTAAGTGTGCAACTTTGTGCTGATTACTTGCAGAGCTTTGTGGGAGAAAACAGCATTCCAAATTTTAGTCAAGAGTTACTGTGCAAGTGGCTCAAAACCATGTGCAGGTAGAAAAGGTAGCAGATTTTAGGACTTCTGGAAGTATTATTTTTGATACTTGGAGAATGTTCCTTGGCTGATAGAAGTAAAAAAAAAAAAAAGCCAACCTGATTTTTTTTTTTTGTCTTTTGTATGGTTCCCCTCTGCTCTACAAAGGATTTTCATGCAGGAGTAAGCTAAAATGTCTGTGTAAGAGAACCTCTATAATTTCACTTAAAGAAGAGCTCATTTTCTTTCCAGGGCAGTTTGGTCTAGATAGAAAACAATGTAAGTGTTTGTTAAAGGTTGTGTTAAACACCCCAAAAAGATAAATTAGGAAATTAAGCAAAGAGAAGAAACTGTGACTGTTGGGCTCTAACAGAGGAGAAAACAGTGAGAGAAAGGAGTAGTGAAGTAGTGTGAATACAATAGCATCAACTATACAAAAAAAAAAAAAAAAAAGGAAAAGAAGTTTTTTATCTCAGTGTCTCAGTAATTATAGTTGTCCAATACTGTTAATAATTTGAGGTTTAAAAACTCCCCACAATCAAATTTCAAGTTTGTAAAACACTTTCTTTAACCTCATGTCATAGCAACTGCTGAAATATCTAGCCACCATGCTAATCTAATTTAGCACAGTTTGAATTTATTACCTTCCCCAGAAAATTTTATTTTAAAGTTATAAAATGATGCGCTTCAACATTCCATAAGAAAAAAATACATGTAAATAATCTTTTATGTGTGGTGAGCTGTGTTTTTTTAATCATGTAATTTGGAAAATGGATCAACATGTGACAGATGATCTGCAAAGTGAAGTGTTCGTAAGTACCTTGTTTAGCTTTGTGTTAGGCCAGAGGGGGATAAAAAGGAAAAATGTACACTAGGCATGGAGAAATATTAAAATTAAAACTAGGTTTATATAGTGTATATGAAAAATGACAATGAAATATGATCACCATTAAAGAAATTTATTTTAGAAGTTTTAATATTTAGTGGCCCTGTTTTATGCAAATTTATAGCCATTATTATCTCCTGGCCTAAGCAAAGGATCAGAATAGACTAAGCAATTGATGACCCTAAATTAATATCATGTAGTCATTTCTATAAATTAATTCCATAAAGTATGGTTCCAGTGCCTTGTATAAACTGGAGAATGGGGGTAGTAAAGGCGCTGTCACTCTCTGAGATAATAAAATCTCTGGTGACAGTGCATTCTTATGAGTGAAGGACACTGTCATCAGTCTGATCTAAAGGAAGAAGAAAAACACAGTCAAAAACCGGAACAGGCAAAGCAAAAAACAAAGCCCAAAACACCCCTAAACCACCACCACTGCCAGCAACAAGAAAAAGTAGTGGAAAAAGCTTTTAAAGTAGGAGTGGATCAAAATAATTCTCCTGCTCAGCCCACCTGTGTAAGGAGGGCCTGGGTAGCCCAGGCCTTGCTGGCACCTCTTCTCCTGCCTCATTTTTCACTTTTTGGCATGTGAAATCAGCTGGCAGGTGTCCTCTGAGGGTAGTGTGGGAATACGACAGCATCTAGTAAAAGTACCATCTCCTCCTTCCTGATACAGTCCTGACTCCTCAGGGCTGTTCATCCCTCCCTGCATTAAAAGCTTTTTCAGTTACTGTTTACATGAAGATTAATGGCTTAGGCATCTGGGAAGTCTGATTCAAATGTACAACAGGATCTGTTCAGGTAAATTTAGGACGAAGCAAACCCAGTCTTGTTAAAAAGAATAAGTTCTTTGAAACTTTTCTGACTAAAACAAGACCAAAAGGTTTTGCAATTTACGTAGATGTCTCAAATACTTAAAGAAAATGGCTATGGGCAGAATACTCTCATGCTGATAAAAGGCAATCCTGAAAAACTGCTGTGCCTTCACCCCACACCTCTTTGGTACTGTGGTCTCCTTTAATCATACCAACATAAAATTGGTTTCAACTGTGGGTGCAGGTATCAGAAGACAGTGTCTAGCTGTGACTTTCTTGCCTTTCTTCATCCCCCTTCAGACCAACTGCTAGATTCAGTAAACTTGCACGAACTGGGCTCATGATGCCATGCAATTTATGAGTAGCGGATCAGAGTGCAGCAAAACAAAGGACTCTGTTCTACTCTGCCATGTGTTTTACTCTGGGATCAAAAGAAAGGAATTTGGTACGTTTCTTATTTAAAGCAGACTTTTCAACCTGCATTAGGCAAAACTCCAGGGAAACAACCTTTCCCCACCCTTAATTAATCCAAAGAGTGTACAGGAGGATGACTAGACAGATGGGACATAATTTGAGTATGGAAAAATTGTCATCATCCCTCTTTAATTAGTGTTATAGGATGGCTCTCTTCAGATATAAGTAGATATGACAAAGATGTGTTTCACATATTCAAGAGGGTAATTAAACTGCCACATGCTCAAACCAATATACATACAGATCTGATTAAAAAGCTGACTCTCTGAAAACAATGATGGATGAGGTTTTAATGCACATGGGTATTAGGAAAGCAGCTAGAAGGGATTACTGTGAAATGAATTGCTGCAGTTCTTGGCTGTAAGGGGAAAAAAAAGGCAAAAATATATTGAATTTAAAAGAGGGAAAGGCTATAAGGAGGAACTGAGAGCACAAGAGGTTGAATTCATGCTATATAGTTTAAAATAATGCTTTAATTATAAAAACAGAGGAGAGCAGACAGGCTGTACTAGTCATTAAACCAGCACATATACCTCTGAATAGTTACGTATTATGCACAATGCAGACTGCCTTATCCCTTCCAGACCATACGATTGTTTCTCAAGAGCATGTGGTAGGTTAGGAGCGTGTATTTCTGGAGATGAGTTTCAACATTTGTATGGAAGCAAGCCAAAAGGAAACCTAACGTCTTCAGTTGCTCTAAGAGGGCAGAAAACTGTTTTTGGGGTTTCTGGCTTTTATTTCTGCCTTGCTGTTAATGGTGTTTTTACCTAGCAGTAAAGCCTTGTTTCATCACTTTAAATAGTAAAGTAAATTAAAATTATTTTTAGTTTATGCAGCAACACTTTTGCTGGTTGAATTCTTGGTTTAGCCTGCTTTCCTCTGGTGAAGTCCACGTGGACTCTTGGAGACAGTGCAATAGTAGATACACAGAGGAAGAAGCCTGCAGAACTTCCAAAGTTGGTCTATAGTTATCTAGTAGATGTACCTGACCCATCTACAAGTCTATCAGCTATACAAGTTGATTGAAGGCTTTCTGAAGGCTGCTCCCTTCATGAGACAAACCTTGGAGCTGTTTTGACATTTGGTCTCCAACTACTGTCACTGTGTTGACAGAATGGCTGTTGTGACTCAGAATCACAGAATAAACTGTCTAATTGCTGTGAGGTAACATGGAATTGACATCTTAATGCAACATTAAAAAGTTGTGGAATGAGCTCTGTAAGCAACAGAATTACGGGAAAAGAGGACTTAAATATACTCCTTGTTTCCTGTCAAAATATTGAATTAATCTACTTGCATGTGAGAAAGTCAGAAGAGAAACCAATGTCAGTTCTGTTGGTTAACGGAAAGCTGGTGTGTGCCAACTTTCTGCCCAGTCATACTGTTTTCTGTTTTCACTATACCTGCTAAAATGGACACTGTATCAAAATAAAAAGCTTATATGGAAAACGATGCAGTTGTTTTTATCTGTGAGATGTAAAAGGAGGCAAAGCAAATGGTAAAATTTTTGCTCTTCCACAGATGCTTCCTCATTCGGCACTCCTGAAGGTTTCAGCTTCAAATCTTATTTTTTAATCCTACGGTGAATATTGTTTCATCTTGCCACTTCACCTGATCATTTCATTTTTTTTTAGGTGATGTAAGTTTGAAACAAGCCAGTGGGAGACTGAGTCAGAGCTACAATTTAACAGGAAGATTAAAATACGTGCAATAATATAGGAACACTGAGAGAGTCAGAATGCAAACTGACACCCTGGTCAGGGTGGTGGTCGGAATCCAATTAAATGGTGGCTGCAGTCCTGTTGAAATGATGGATGTGCTTCTGTTGAAGCAGTGATCCTGTAGAAGGGTTTGGTCTTCCTCTGAAGGTCCAGTGGTGGTTATAGAGCCTGACTGTGGATAAGACTGACTGTGGTACTCCGAACATCAGATTATATCCAGGTAGGAATGCTTGGTTCCTTCCCCTGGGTGGAGCATCTCACAAAGGGATGATGTAATTTTATGAGACATTCAGTGAGGCTTGATGGTCCGTTAACAGAAGATATCCCTCAGAGGGAGGATGGGTCATGGAAGAGATAAAGAACACTGCCCCACTTGGTTTTAACAGATGGTGACAGAAAACATTTTGTTGCATCTTACATTGTAACGTAAAACAAGTGAATGCCACACTCAGTAGCAGATAAATATTGTTTCCTAAACATATTTAACTTTACTTTTGACTTTGTACCTACATCCCTGGCAGAGGACTGCAGCTAATGGGCAACTTTGACAGTGCAGAATGACTAGATGTTTTGTTCATAACCCTATATATTACTGGAAGATATAGCAGTTCCTAGATTTATTTGATTTTTTCCCCTCCAAATTAGATACATAGTTACATTGTGAAGGTGCAAATGGCCTGACACTTAATATATCTGAACAAAACAGAAATCAGTATCCGTTAAAATTAGAGCTAGGGTTAAATAACTACAGTAATATAGAAAATCCCTGGAACATGCCTCAATAAAAATTTCAACTCCAGACACTCAGCCAGCAGAACTGCCCTTTTATTTATTTCCTGCCACTTTCATTATGATTTATTCTTTTCTATATAAATAATCCCTGTACCATACCCAGTGAGTTGTTTCATTTTTGCCAGGTAGAAATCATTCATTTCCTGCCAATGGAAGCTCATAAAACCATATATTGACAATTACATCCAGTTGAGCTGGTGATTATGAGATTAATTACTCTTGTGAGTGATGGCATTTAGCTGCTTTAGGTTTCCAGCTCTGTTGTGTTAGGCATTTTCTACAGACAGGAGGCATCTGTGAAATGGACATGGGGTCAGGCCTGTGCTGAAGACTCACAGCTCTCCTCCAAATGGGCTGAGGCAAAACAGGCTTAGTTCTGGGATTTGCAGCTGATGGCTATCTGACAGCTGACATTTTGTGAAAATGCCTCTAGTACAATTGACACAACTTTGGGTCAAATGCTGTCTTTGAAAAGGAATCTCTGGGTTTTATGTGTGGGTAGGAAGGTATTTTCCCTTTTATTTACAATAGGTTGCTCAGGATACCCCACAGCTAGTGGTCACCAGTTTTCTCTGCAGTTGGCATGAGAAATTAAAGTCATGACAGCAGTGTTAAGAAACTTATCTGCTCTGCAGAGAAAATAAACAGTCTCTCAAGTATTTTCAGTGACTTGCAAGTCAGTGACTGTGATAACTGTCCCAGAGCCTAGCTATTTGGTGATGCTGACAGCAGTTCCACTGAATGGGATGGATACTGCTTTAGAAGCCAAAGGAGAGAAAATTTAAGTGACAAGGTTCTTTCTTGTTGTCAGGAAAGTGAGTCACTGGATATATATTTTCTCCAGACTTCATAAGATCCTTGCTTCTGCAGCAGCTCTCTGGGCAGAAGCTGGTGGTGGCCAAGCCTGGGGTAAGCCAGTGGACTGCGTGTCTTGCATTGCTAAGGACCAGCACGGAGGAGCACGGGGAGCTGTGAACACCTTGGCTCAGCCCAGAGACAAATGCCTGAGGCACTCTGCTATACAGGAATGTTCCCATTAAAGAGAACAGGAGAAGTTCTAACATCAGATTATATCCAGGTAGGATATACCTACACGGTATATCCTACCTGAACTACACGGAGTATCTGCAGGCTAGGGACCTGACCAAAGCAATGGCAAATGTGGATGCCCAAGTCAGTCACTCTGCCAGCTCAGGTGCCTGACCTTGAGGCAGTGTGCTGGCTTACATCACATGCTCTCTGCAGTGTCAGACTGTGTGGGACTGGGTTGGGTTGTGATGAATCCTTCCTTTTGTGCTCCTTGTCGCCATCCTTGGAATGGATAACTGCCCAGAGTTGCCCTATAAGATAAAGATGTACAGGAAACTTCATATAATGACTCTGTGAAATATCCAAGGACACTTCATGTTCTAGGGAACCTCTAAAAAAATTAGGTATCCTGTCAATATACAGTGATTGTCTGGTTATATAGATCCCTGAGAAAGGAAGTGTTAAAGAAAACTTTTAAATATATATGTATGAGTGCATATATATATATGTGTATACATAAATAAACAAACATTCATATATGTATCTATAACTTTTATTTTGTATATATGTAATATATATGTATGAAGAGGAGGGGGAGAAAGAGAGAGAATATATGTAGAATACTTGTACCTCCAATTGTATATCACTTCCATGGATACCACACCTTTAAACTGGTCTGAATGTCTATGTTTTTGTAATTTCTGTCCCTTAATCTATATAACTGCCAACAAGAGCATTATGAGATATTTAGTCACTTGCTACATTTTGTTAATAATGGCATTTGATTTATCTAAAGCTAATTATTATGACATTTTACTGGTGAAAAAAAGGAACATGGTCTGCGGGGTAGACAGCAGAGAGCTTGTTCAGCAAGACTGGTATCTGCAAATGTCAGGAGCTCTAACCTGGTAGCTGGTTTTATATTGTCTCAAACAGATATGCATCAAGTGTCTGATATTTTAAAGAGGCAGTGCAAGAGATAGGGAATAGTGTTAATGTTAAGGAAATGCAAATTAACAGTGAAAGTATAATCACTGGATGATGATACAAAAGGAGATAGTACCTTCCCCTCCTCCCCAGATGCTCTTTTTCAGAGTGCAGTTGAGAAGCCTCATTATACAAATATTTTACTGGCAGCAGCATTTAGGCAGAGATCTGGGAGGTGTCTTAGGAGATGACTGAACTTTCTTTAATTTCTTGGAGTGCATGGATGCAGTACAAATCCATGAAAACCTTTGGTTGTCAGAATGACAGGTGGTGTTTGGCATTCTGCCCGAGGTCCCACGCTAAACTGCAGAAAGTGACTCAAGTACATTGTGAGGAAACTGACAGAGTTCAGCCCCTGTGATCAGTCCACACCAGCTGTTCCGCTCTTGAGCACTGCAGTTATTTGTCAGATAATATTTTGCACAATCATTAAGAATTTATGCAACTGCAGGTGTTTTCGTTTGGGTTTTTTTCACTTTTAAATATACTTTCTTTACAGCTGAATCATTTTCAAAACTGACATCTGACCTATGGAAAGATAAAAAAGAGGTTTCAGCTATTACAGTTGATTTTAGCTTCCTCACTCAGTGGCTTTTTTTTTTTCATGTGAATATACAGTAAGATATTCCTTTGGAAAATATTTTCTCATTCCCACTGAAAGATAAAAATTTCATACAAGGTGTAGAAGAATGACCAGTCCCAGTTATCCAAATGTGTGTCTGATTTGACCCTTTCAAAGTTTCATTGTAATTCCTGAGCCTATGCTGGGGTGCATAAACCTGTGGTTTGGATTGTAGGATGGAGAAATATGAAGCTACACCTTTGCCTGGTAACACTGCACATATAAGAGGAAATTTGATCCCATCCTTCCAAAAGAATGAAAAATAAGGAGCAAAATAGATGCCTTCACTTTGTTATGGTCTTGAATAACGCTTTAACTGGAGACAGTGCAAAGGCAGGGGTGACATTTTTAGTTTATTTCTCCTTCTGAAAGGTGCTTTGCCTTAAGGGAAGAATTTTCCTGATACTTCTCTACTTTAGTTTCTGTCCTTCCAAAGTACAGTTCACTTTTCTGTGCAAATATTGTGCAAGCCAGAAATAGATTTATTTGATTCAATGTTGTATTCCCAAAATTGCACCTGTTAAAGCAGAACAGTTTTTAAGGAAAGCCTGGAAAGGAGTTTTCCTTTGTAATGTTTAATCCTTTTCCAGAACATCACAGTCAAGTGGGCTACATTTCCTGTTCCTACCTCAAGCCATGTTTAATCAAGATTAGACATCATTTCAAACTGAAATAAAATGCACTTGTTCTGTGAAACCCCTCTGTTTCCATTTTAATCTTTCCGGTCAGCAAATCAAATAACAATGATTTGCCTCCATTTATTTCCAGTTGATGCCCTTCTCATCTGAAATTGCTTGTTTCTTTGAACAAGCACTAATAAAGAAATGTTCTTTCAACTGGAAGAACAATGCTGGAAACCTTTCAGAAGGCAGCATTAAAATGTGGCAGATTTTGGTTATGACTGAGCTAGTCTGTGTACAGTGGAAGCATACAAATAACAACTGCTTTGTGCTCTGAAATGCTCGTGGTTTAACATTTGCAAGGCTGGGGGCAGGAGATGGTTTGACAGGTACAGGAGGTAAAGGAGTTGGACTAAAAGCCTACGTGGATTCCTCTGCTCCCTCCTCTGTGCTACCCACTAGTCACAAATATCTGTATGGACTGCTAAGGATGTTTTATACCTGCCAGCCAGATTTTCCCAAATAAATATTGTTGCATTTACAGGCATGAAGTGAAAAGCAATACACTCTGATATTTTATCTGAAGCCACAGAGTGGAATATCTTTTCATCATATTCATAATCTCATTATTTGTGAAGAAGAGCAATTCCAAAAAGAAATGCAAATATTTAGTTACATTACAGTCTTTTCTTACAAAGTGGTTGGTTCAAATCCCACGTTAGGTTAAGTGTGAATAGAGAAACTATCTTAAGTTGAATAGCACTTTTCAGTGATTTATAAGTGCTGAAGTTTTTTGATATGATTAATGATGATTTCATTTTTAGTCAGTTGAAGGAATCTTGTTAATAACAGATACTGTCTGTGAACAGTAAACATTTCAGCAGAAATTGGGGTATTTATTCACTTAAGTATTACTTCCTGCATCTGATAAATTGAGAGCAATAATAATGCAGAACAGACTTGGCCAATGTATTTATGTACTTTTGTCAACCAATTTTGAAGACACCTAAAGTTTGGTGATCTTGGGAGAGGATTTATGAGCTACAGCACTCAGCTGCAAAGAAAGCATAAAGGTAGTGCAAAAGAAAAGGTGCCATGAGGGAAAGTTCCTTTTGTTTCTAATTCAGAATTTTGTTTTCATACATTTCCCTTATGAAAGGCAAAACAACATTGTAAGGTTGCAATAACCCCTGACTGAATCACGAAATCCTGGATCTGCTCAGTACGGTGGAGACCAGGAGTGTTGCAATATCAGCAAATAGCAGAGAGAATCCAGTGTAGGGTACACAGCATATGGCTTTTTACTGGCTTGTTGGTTTTGACATCAAAACATTTTACAGAAAATTAAAGCTTAAAATAGATAGTCATTAGGAAGACATAAATAATAATCTAATTTAAATCTTGCATGCCAAATCAGTTATTTTGCAACTTACGTTTCTAGTAGCAGGAGAGGAGCTTCTCTTCAGGAGCCGGTCAGTGGTGTGCCAGGGCTAATCTTGTACAGATTGTGTGGCTATCCAAATGCGTGTCCCAAGGGTGAGTTGTCGCATCTATGCAGCAGCTTGGTAGTTTCCATTATTATGGGGTGCCCAGACATTTTTATGATGGAACAAGAATGTTTTTACCTGAATGGCAGCTATAAATTTTTAATGCATAAAGGCAGGATACTGGATAGTATGATACAAAACCACCAGTGCTACACAAATCTTCGGGGGAACATTGAGAAGGGATCCACAGCTCCATTGAGGGCACCTATGAGACTGGAGGGGTGTCTAGTAGTTTGTATGTGTTTCACAACATTTTAAAAGTGGCTAGGTTGCTAGTATTGGTCCAGAAATAGTATTTCACTGGTTGCTGGCTATTTGCATATTGCTAATAAATAGGTGCATCCCAGTTTAAGTATGTTATTGTAGTTTAAGCTTTGTGAGCTGAGTGGTTCAACCTTGTAATATATACGTATGTATAATATCTGATGTTTTTGTGATTCATACCTCCTAATCATATAGAGTCCACAATTATTTCCTGATTTTGCAAGTCTAGTGCCTCTTATGTAAAGATTACTCTTTCTGTTTCTTCAAACACCAACACCACTGTTTATCTATCACTGTTTCTTTCTTATAGATAGTTGGCTGGAAGTAAACATGCAAAACTCTGACAATAATACTGTTTAGAGAGAAAATTTATTTATTCAGCATCTTAATTTTTCTGTGTTAAATATAATTTTCTGTTAGCCTTTGTAGATGCCTTCTTGCCTTGTAAACTTACCTCATTCATCCTGTCAATTTGTAAAGGGTACCTCCATGGAAGGAGAGAGGAGATGCAGATGTCTGTGTGCTGGTCTCAAGTCTGATTCCTCGTGCAGTAGTGCAGCCAAAGGAGATCAGACAGCCACTGACCATGGTCTGGTGTTGCACAGGCCATCGTGTTGCATGAGGACTCCATGACGAATGCAATTTGAATCCATCTGATAGTGGAAGTACCAACTTGTACTGCAAGTGTGGTGCAATTTAAACTCTTCTCTAGGAAAAGCTGGATTTGTGCACATGCTGCCTTTCTGTTTTGGGAGATGGGTACTTGCCATGTGGGAGAAAAGAGACCAAGAAATGCTTTGCAGCCAAATGAATGCATAAGGTACACAGAATGCAATTCATTATTTCAATTTTGTTGTGTTTCTTTTCAATTCACCTAATATTGGTAAGATGTCTCTTGATAAATGGAAGCTGTCTGTCTGTTTCTTCCATCTGGAAAAAAAGGCAATACTCCCATTTGTTATTTTCCTGGTTTGTTTACTGCAGATATTAAGCAACAGCCAAGAGCAGAAACAATGGCTTTCCTTGACTTGTGGAGTTACATAGCATCAGTTTTCTTGCTGCTTTTGCCAAAGCTGAAGCAATCAGTGGAACAAATTCAAATGATATGCTTGTGCGCAGCTGACCTGCATGTCACTGTGGACAGCTTATGGTGCATTTAACTGCAACATTGCTTCACTTGCCTGCTTCTTATTCCTTTTTTGTTTTGAGTGACTAGTTGAAGGGAGTCCCTAGATTTGATTGCACATGAAAGAAATTACTGAAAGCTTCATAGCAAATGCATTGGGAATTTGTTTTAGATTCTCAGGCAATCCAGCCAATCTGAACCTATATGCCTCATTAGTCAAAACAAATTTAAAACTCTTGGTACAAACCTTGTTTATATTGCAGCCTGCGTTAAAAAAATCCAGTGTATGCTTCTGTGGCATACTATTTATAAGACATCCTGTCCTTTAGTTGCCCCTCACAGCCTTTTTACACAGTAGAAGTAATTTTACGATATCACATATTTTCCTCACAGGCTAATAGCTTTTGTCATGATGGGCTCTGATGTACCATATAATTCTTTTCTGCTTTTATGTATGCAGGCTTGCACTTAGAAGTTGCTATCCTGGTTCTTCTGACTGCAATACAGCTTCCTACTATGTGCTGACAGGAAAACTAAGTAGTGGGACCCTCTAGCCTGGAACTTAGCCCTCCAGACAACAGTTAGAGTAGTTTGACTATAATGTGGAGCTGTTTTGATCCTGGATTGCTTTATTACCTCCTGTACTCTGAAGAGAATGATGCCTGTTGCAGAGGGGCAGGCAACAGCACCAGCCCTGGATTCTGTCCGTCCTGGTGTTTATACACCCAAGGGAAATCTAATGAGTCTTTTTATTACTTTCTGTGTTCACCTGGTCAGACCCTAACCCTCAGTTTATAACTCCAAAATATCTATTTGTCTGAACCATACTCAGTAGAGAATTGTTCTTATGTGGTGGCTATGAAAGCTGTTGACAGTGCTTGTGACCCTGCAGTGCAACTGAAATATAAGGGATTTAATTAACTCTGAAATTTGCCACCTTAAACCATCAGCTGAAGTGGTCTCCTGCTGGTGGTTTCCAGGTTGTGCCTTTCTGTTTATGCTTTGCTGTCCAATCAGTTTTGCACCCTTATTACAGCCCCTGCATTTCATTTTGACAAAATACCATTACTACGGAAACAGTCTCTGACATAAGACTGAGCTGAGGACTTTGGTTTCACCTGATTTCTTCCCTCATCTCAACCACTGTTACTTTCTTTATGCTTTTCTGGTTGGAGAACAAAGCACATACTGGGTGAGCTGCTGGCTGACCAACTTTTTTGAGATACCTGCAACAAAGGCAAAGGAGCATTGGGAATTTGTCTCGCTACGTCTACATGTGGTGGTCTCTCGGGGCCTTTCTGTTCGTTGAGTAACATAATTTCCACTGGAAACAGAAAAGCTGAAGTTTCTAGCAAAACCAAACAAATATCTTTTACAGTCTTTAAAAATCTAATAATAATAAAAAACATGAAAAACAATAAGAACGAACAAAAAAGTGCAAAGGTTTCCAGCAAATATTTTTCCGATCAGGTGTCTCATATTTTGATTTAGTGACTTTCTGATGGTTTTTTTAGATGTCTAGACTGCAAAACTTAGGACCTTTGAATTTTTTTTTCCTGCTTCTTCACCCCAAAAGCCATTACTTGTGCTTTTGGACTATTACTCACATGTAAAAATCCTACCCGTTATGGGCTTGTCAAAATCATATTTTCTTGCTAATAGCTACCAAAATAATCTTTCCTCTTTTTAAGTAAGGCTTTTCTTGCTGAGGACATGAGTTATAAGTTTAAGGCCAAAATCCTGTCAGTTTACTGAATTCTATTTCTTTCCTGTGTGACACTTGTTCATAAATACACTCAAATGCTCACTGGACCCTTTTCATTACTAATCACATTCTTTGTTTAACTGAGTTTTTTGAGAGAGTAGCTGCACTGTTGGAATGGAGTTGGCTCACTTTGGTGAATGTGCACTGGAAAAGAACCCGAGAAATTGCATAGCCTTCATGGGATTTAAACAGTGAGTGTTCTTACCTTGATTCATGAAGGGAACTCTGCAATTAGCAAGGAAGGAGCACTTGTTAATTAAATAAACATTAAATGCTGCAGTAGATGATTTCATCAATATTCTCTGACCATCACTGGGGATAGGGAGGGAAGGCAATTTAATGCTGATTGGAGTTAGTAGTGCATTTTCATCACAGGTAGTCATAAATATAGTTGACTGAATAATTCATTGCAGACAATACTCATGAAGAAGCCAGCTCCTTGTTCTCTGCTCCTAGTGATTCATAAGCTTTGCCCACATGAACAATGTCTGCCGAGCTCCATTAAATCCCTGAGGGAAGGGCATTAATTTCTGGAAATGTGTTTTACTATTGCTGTGTATTTGCCAACCAGCAGAGGTTATTTTAATAGGCAATGCACAGACTGCTTACTTTGACTGTCTCATTTAACATTAAATGAATGAACTTGGTTAACTTAAAGGGATGAGGCTGGAATTTTCTGCAGGCAAATAAATTTGGTTGAAAAGATTTATTTTTTGAAAAAAGATATTTTTTATTATAAAACTGAGGAGTGGAGGATATAATAAACAAATTATACAATATATCTCTGTGTCCAGTTCTGGGCCCCTCAGTTTAGGAAGGATATTGAGATGCTTGAGCGTGTCCAGAGGAGGGCAACAAAGCTGGTGAGGGGCTTGGAACACAAGCCCTATGAGGAACGTTTGAAGGAGCTGGGGTTGTTTAGCCTGGAGAAGAGGAGGCTTAGAGGTGACCTTATTGCTCTCTACAACTTCCTGAAGGGAGGTTGTAGACAGGTGGGGGTCGGGTCGGTCTCTTCCACTGGGCAGCAACTGACAGAACAAGGGGACACAGTCTCAAGCTACGTCAGGGAAGGTACAGGTTAGATATTAGGAAAAAAATTTTCACTGAAAGAGTAATAAAGCACTGGAATTGTCTTCCCTGGGAGGTGGTGGAGTCACTATCTCTGGATGTGTTTAAAAAAAGACTGGACATGGCACTTAGTGCTATAGTCTAGTTGAGGTGTTAAGGCATAGGTTGGACTTGATGATCTTAGAGGTCTCTTCCAACCTCATTATTCTGTGATTCTGTGACCTCAAAGCCAATAGGTGTTCTATCAACAATATTTGTTCTCCTCCTGCAGTTTGAACTCATAATAGCCCCGAGTAACTGGAAATGAAAGCTGACAAGAAAAAGTGAGATTTGGCATATTTTGACAGTTTTACTTTTGTAGGCCTAACTGAAAGCAGCAATTCTGCAGATGATATGCTTTTGACAATATTGACAGTGTTTTTGTCAAAAACACATATTTTTTTTAGAATAATTGTGACTAATCTGAGTAATTTTGTATGCTTTTTTTTTCACATTAACCATTCCCCCTCCAAAAAAAACCCAACCAAAACCCACCAAACAAAACCCACCAAAAAAACCACCCAAACCCTGCTGATTATGACCGGACTGTTTCAATCTTGAAAACAGCAAATCTTTCCACTAATTCTTCCTCCTTTCTGTGTCTTTTTTTTTCCATTTAAAAAAATGTTTAGTCTTTGTCCAATTTACCTCTGCATGGCTGGAGATTAAACAATCTTCTGTCTCCTACTTTTTTTTCCACCTGGCTCTTGTCCACTTGAGGGCACCTCTTCTATGTGGTGACAACTCACACTGAAAGATAGAAGTGAAAGAAATGTTCCTTGTACACTTAAACAGACCATTGCCCAAGGAATATCTGCCAATTCAGAGCAGTAGTTTCTGTAGACCAACAATATGGCTTAAAGAAAAGGGTCAAAATAACCAATTTCCCTTGTCTGTACACTTGGCATTCTGTGTTTACAGTTGCATAAAGGATGTTGTGTACACAGAGGTTGCCTAATAGGTGTCTGTCTGGCCTTATGGTTTTTCTAGGAATCCATTTAAGGGACAATTAATGAAACTGTCTATACCCCTTTTTGACTCTTCAAATTCTGACTCCCTCTAAAGAGATTTTGTGGTGCCGCATTCTAAAATTTTACAATCCTCTGTAGAAATGAGCATTTTTGTGCATTTAAAGATGATCTTTTGCTATTTTCAGTATACCCTGCTCTTTTCCTGTATGTTTTTTTGAGGAAAAGGGAATACAGTCAATTATGGTTCCTCAATTTTTTCTCACTTTTCTATTTTAGAAAACTTATCATCTATATCAGACTTGTTGCTGAAGCAAATGATGTCATCCTTTCCTGGCATTAATTTTAAGAGAGCTGCTTCTTTCTATTGACAGCATCCAAGCACAATATGTGACTATAACAAATATCTGGGTATAACAGAAGAATGACAACACTTATCTTGTTCTCAGTACCTGCTTGCTTGAAGGCAACTTTTTTTTTTCTTTTTTTTTCTTTTTTTTTGTTTGTTTTTGTTTTTGTTTTGTTTTGTTTTGTTTTGTTTTGTTTTGGTTTGGTTTGGTTTGGTTTGGTTTGGCTTGGTTTTTTTTTGTGGGCTACTACTGCACATTAGATCTAGGAATGTGAGAAAACATCAAAAAATAACTTCAACATCTATTCTGAGATTTGGTGTCATATATTGGAGTTTCACTGTTCCTCTCACAAACTTTTTCCTTCTTTGTTCATTCAAACACATAACATCTTTCTTTTATTTTGTTAAAAAATTTAAAAGCTTTAAATCTTCTAATAAAAGAGGCAATTTTCTATTATTCCTTGTGATACAGCACCCTCAAAAATATCCAGTAAACTCATTGAATAGCTACTTTAAAATAAGAAAATGAATATTATTTTACCTCATGTCATCCTTACAAATTTAATTTCTTGTTGTTCAGAAGCTCCACAGAAGAGAGACTGGAATATAGATGTAGTGGTAGCTATTGGACACTATGAAGCAGCTGTAAAGCCCAACTCATAAAGCTGTGAAGCTCTATTATCTAAACTCTGAGATGTTATCTTAGAACAAGTAGTGGTCCCATTGTTGCATTTTCCTTCAAGCAAGTGATGCTGCTGGTTTCATCTGCAAATTTATGTATTGTAATCTGTATTAATGTAAAGCAGCTACTGAGATGCTGAAGATAACATCTTGATCAATTGTAATTAAAATCATGAAAGTAGAGTGTCCTGGTTTTTGGCCAGGACAGAGTTAATTTTTTTCCCCAGTTGTGAAGTGGTAGAGCCTGGAGCCGTATGGGTCTAAACCGCTACATAGAGGTGTAAAAAAGTAGTTGGATATCTACAACATTCCAATCAGTAGTTCCTAGAGTGAGCACAGTTGCTCTAAGCACAGTTTTTCACTAGATTTTTCCCCTCCTTACAGTGGTCTGGGATAGCAGAGTAGCTAATGTACCCTGAACATGAGTACACCAGAATTTTAAATCCCATGACTTAAAAGCATGCTCACTCTGGAAGGTTTATGCATAACGAGCTATTTGGCATTAGAATTAAATGAGTAAAGTCTTAAGATGACTTTTTAAATAAATTATTAAAACTTTCTTTAGGTTTAGAAGGATCTTCTGAGAAATTAAAAAAAAAAAAGTGGAATTTTGTTTCCATCATCCTTTAAATGACCTTATATTTTTCTTTACAACAACATCTTTTGTTAATATACATCACTGTTCCCCTTACTGAAAGGAAGCCATAAAATTGAGATACTAGAAGCTTGGTTTAAACAAAGATACCTAAATGCCTGACTTGAAAAAGGAAGACAGAGAAATTTTTTTTCCACTGTAATTTGTAATTGAGATTTTAATATTTTGGGAATGAACTGTTCATTTAGATAATGTTTATTCGCTTTAAAGCATTTAGTGGACAGAATAAAAGAAATGGTTCTGGAAGAACACAATTTCTCTTTATTTGCGTATGATTTATTGACCACTATCTACAAATGTTATCCATTAAGGATAAATTGGCAGTTCATGAATTCGAAAAAGGAATAATTTGGCAGACATTATTGTTTTCACAGAATCACAGAATATGCTGAGTTGGAAGGGACCCACAAGGATCATCAAAGTTCAACTCCTGGCCCTGCACAGGACATCTCCAGAAATCATGCCATGTACCTGAGAGTGTTGACCGAACACTTGAGCTCTGTCAGGATTGGTGCTGTGACCACTTCCATGAGGACCTTGTTCCAGTACCCAACCACCCTCTGCCTGAAGAACCTTTTCTTGATATCCAACCTAAACTTCTCCTAACTAAACTTCAGGCAATTCCCTTCAATCTTGTCACTGGTCACCACAGAGGAGAGATCAGTGTCTGCTGCTCCTCTTCCCCTCACAAGGAAGTTGGAGCCTGCAGTGTGGTCTCTTCTCAGTCTCCTCCAGGCTGAACAGCCTGAGTGACCTCAGCCACTCCTCATGCAGGTTCCCCTCACAGCCCTTCACCATCTTTGTTGCCCCGCTTTGGACACTCTATTAACAGCTCAATGTCTTTCTTGTATTGTGGCACCCAAAACTGCCCCCAGCATTCGAGGTGAGGCTGCCCCAGAGCAGAGCAGAGTAGGACAATCCCCTCCCTTGTCTGTCAGTGGTGCTGTGCCTGATGCACCCCGGGACATGAGTGGCCCTCCTGGCTGCCACAACACACTGAAGTGCACAAAGGACTGTTATTTAATTATATTTCTCTGGTAACATTTTGAATTGGCATAGCAGGAGCAGAGGAATTTGCATTATGTCCCTCTACTCTCTAGAACAGCACATGGCAATTCTATAAGTGTGGTCCTAAAATGGTTAATATGTTGCTGGTTCGTATTCATGTTTTAATAAACCCCTGCTTAATTTATTCTTACATCAGTGAACTGTGTGAAGGAGGGAAGGAAGAAATAATTGTAGTACAGCAAGAATTTCTATAAAATGAAGGATCTTATTGTTCAAGAAGTATGGATACGAGAAAGATGAAGAATTCAGAAATAGCTGTAGGAGCCCCGGGAGAGTGGATATCTTGGTGGCACTGATGATCTGTCTGAATTATCTAGTCACAAAACAGGTTTTACTCCAAGTTGCCAATATCCTGGAGGAACCAATAAATCTTTGTCCAGTGGAAATGTCAGAGAGCACTGCTCTTGTTTGAGTGCTGTAGCAGTTATTGAATCACAAACTGATGCTCACAGCTTGGGCAGGTGTGCTCTGGGTAAAAAACTGGCTGGATAGGTGGACCCAGAAAGAGGTGGTGAATCATGTCACAACCAGTTTTTGACTGGTGTTCCCCAGGGCTCAGTGTTGCAGCCAGTCCTGTTTAATATCTTTATCAGTGATCTGGATGAGGGAATTGAATGCATCCTCAGCCTCTTTGCAGTGATATTAAGTTGGGCAAGAGTGTTGATCTGCTGGAGAGTAGGCAGCCTCCACAGAGAGATCTGGACAGGCTGGGTTGATGAGCCAAGGCCAACTCTATGAAGTTCAACAGCAACCTCATTCATCGCTGCAGGCTTGGGGGCAGAGTGGCTGGAAAGCAGCTTAGCTGAAAAGGACCCTGGGGTAGTGAGGTGCTGGAGCATATTGAAAGAAGAACAATTGTGCTGCAGATGTGTCCACAGCATAAATTTTATAAGGAGAAACTGAGGGACTGGGATTGTTTATCCTGGAGAACAGGAGACTTCATCGCTTTCTACTGCTGCCTCAAAGGGGTTGTGTTGAGTCTTCTTCCAGTCTCTTCTTCCACCTGACAGGTGATACAGCAAGAGAAAATGGCCTCAAGTTGCACCCAGAGGAGATTTAGATCAGGTACTAGGAAATTTCTTCACTGAAAATGTTCTTCAGCATTAGAATGACTGTTCTGGGAAGTGGTTGAGTCACCATCCCTAGAGATATTTAAAAGATTAGCAGGTATGCCTGCTAATCTTAGAGACTTAGAGACATGCTTTAGTGGTAGACTTGGGAATTCTGGGTTAATGGTTGGACTTGATGATTTTAAAGGTCTTTTCTAACCTAAATAATCCTATGATACTATGACAACACCAACCCTCTCTTGGATTTGAATGCAAAATCCCTCCTCTATACTTTATACTTAATCCCTCCAAATGCTTAAGTGGTCTTTATACAGGCTCTGTAACTTCAGTAACAGATTTCAGTTTTTAATCCCCTCAAGTGTTTTTATACAACTTGAACATCACCCAGCTGCCCACTGTTCTCTTAACCGTTATCATCTTTTACTGAGTAAATTAGTCTTATCGTGTACATCATATGCTCCATTAATATTTTTTTCCTGTTGAAAGGATATCAAGCCCTAATCGTGAAACATTATTCAAAGTTGTAATCCAGCTAGCTTCTCAACATTGTGCATATTGGGTTTTTTTCAGCCAATGGTTTATCTTTTTTAGTGATATCTCAGAAAGTCTGCCAGCCTTACTACTTAAGCAAACTTTATGTGTAATTTCTTACAGAAATGAAATAAAATCCTAATCTACAGAGATATTTTCATGAGCTTGGATTGTTATTCGTCCTTTATTAGTATTATTGGTTTGACAGAAAGCTTTCTTTGAAGGAAGCTGAAACCCAAAATATACTGATAGGTATGTGCTAAGACATTATTTGTTCCTTGATTTGGAAGGTCACAATGCCTGAACCAAAACCTAGCCATATATACTCACATTGTGTCTTCCAGAATTGAGAAGATGCAATGTGAAGCATGCTTCAGAAGAAAATGATAATTACTTTTGTGGTCAATACAGATATTTTTAAAAACTTGAGATTTTAAAATTATGCCAATCTCCATCATTAATTCCTTTGTTATTTGCGTCGGTGTGCTCACAGAGAGCCAACGGGCTCTGTCACCGCTGGCCCAGACACAGCGACAGGGTGTTAGGGGGTCAGTCTGCAAGCTCGCAAGCAGTGCTGACTCCCGTGGGTTCTTTGCCTGGTAGAGGCTTAAGCGAGCGATGGAAATCCGACGGCAGTGGAAGAAAGGAGGAAACAATTTCAGACGAACAGAGGGTTTATTGCAAACACCTCCTCAGCCCGAAACTGCTCCGGGGGCGAGGGGTGCGGGGGTTTTTGTCCAAAGGATTTGGAGGGGGGACAAAGGGGGTGGCCAGCCAACCGGGGCAGGTTGCCAGGGGATACAGGTGTAACAGAACATCGCTTGGACTAATCAGGGGAAAAATAGGAGGGATTTACAAAGGCGGGAGAAATGACAGACAGCTAACCGTATGTGTCGCATGGCAGGTGCCGGAGTCATGTGAGTTAACAAAGGAACCATCGAGGGGTGGGATACAGGGGACAAGTACAAAAGTATAGAAAGCCTAACCGATTAAATTAACACACTGCCACAGTTATTTTTACATACACACACACACACACACACACACACACATATAAACACACACACACACACACACACACACTTATATCCAAGTTTCATTTATTTGGTCCTGTAGAGAAGGCCCATATTGCTGAGTGGAGTCTGATTTTGATTAAGAAAACAACGCTGGAAAGCAGCAAATTCTAAACTTGCTGCTCATTCAACAGAACTGAATTTTGAGGCATTTTGATTCTAATATACATCACATATAGTACCCTTTTTTTGTTATTTAAAAAAACCTCATGTCACTAAAACTGTTGGTGGGATAACAACCTGATTTTCTGGGTTGTTTTTTCCGAGAAAAAGCAGAAAACTTACAGGAATTTTGTCTCTTGATTTGTCTAATTTACTCCTGAGGCTACTCTGAAATATAAATATAGCTAGGAATTTTACGGAAGTCAGGCAAGTCACTTAGAGTCACCTAGAATTTCTTCACTTGCATCAGAGGAACAGGTCTGGGATGACTGTAGTCTCCTTTGGGTAACCCATGAAAAGATTTGGGGATGGGGTTTCTTTCTCCCCTTTGCCTTCCTCTCTCACTTCCTATACTATACCTCCACCTGAGACTCTATCCTTTGCAAGCTACATGACCCAATTCTTTTTGTTTTCTTCCTCAAATTGTGTGAATTTATACAAAGAACTCTCAAACCATTTAGAAAGCCCTGACATAACAAAAAAGCCCAATACTTAGCTAATTCAGAGTCTGCTTTGATATTTGCTGTTCTATAACTCACTAAATCATGTCTGCCAAAGGCAGAGAAACTTTGGCAGATTTTATCTGCCCTTTGCTGGATCTTTGAAACTGCTCAGTAAGTGGAGCTTGTATTTTTTTTAGAGTTATAGAGTTTGCTATTGTTATTCTTTTAACAGGCATCCATTGCTACTCTAATGCATTTTTTTTCTGTAACAGAGCTCTGCTTTCAAGCAAGATGTTGTCTATGGTAAGAAATGCAGTTGGGAGAGATTGTATTGTTTTCTCCATGATGATCAATGAGTTTGAAGTTTGAGCTTTAGCAACACTTTTGCTTAGCTGGGCTAAGCAGAAAATTGTATGAGTGTATTAAATAAATAAGAAGCTGTTCCTTATTTGTTCAGAGGAAACACCAGCTTTAATGACTTTAGAAAGAATTACTGTATTAATAAAAATTTTAGATCAGGAGATTACTTTCATGTATCACCTCTTTATGGGTAAATTTATCAGTTTTGGTGAGAGGGCTGTAGACTTGGGTAGAAAATAGAACAGAGTTAGTTTAATAATAGAAATATTTCATATATAAGTGTTTGTCTTTGGAATGGTAATTGTTCCTAATTTATTCTGCTTGTGCTGTTGGCTTGTCTTAGAGAATTGCTGCCCTTGACATAAATGTTCCCCACTTGTTGGAAGTGTGTGAAGTGTTTTTCTCAATTAGGCTTACAATGAAGTTGTACAATGGTTGCTGCTAAAGTGTTTCTAAAAGTGAATCATCTAGTAACTAAAAATGCAAATTTTTACATAATAGGTAATGTTAATATGTGTTGGTAAAACAGACACAAAATGAGGAAATGTTAGTATTTTAATTTCAGACTAAGTATTACACACTGTGTACAGGAAGTAATTTTTACCTTGCAAAAGGCAGATTATTATTGTTTATTTTAATCATTACAAATAGAAAGTCATATTGCTAAAACATTTGTGAATTAATTCCTCCCTTATATGTGCAGATTTTTGTCAAAATTTTGGAGTCTACAGAAGTAATTCCGGAAGAGTAATTCTGGAACTGCAGTTTTGTTTTCTGAACAGAATATTCAGTAATGAAAACAGACTGCCAAATTAATGATCTTCTGGCCATATATGTGGTGCTAATTCTTTTGCTGTTGGTAGTTTCTTTTTTTTCCCTTGTCCAACCTGTTGTTTTTGCAGTTGGAGCTAACTGTTCAGCTATCCACTCCAAATGGTAAAAGAATGATTTCTCATCCATTTGTTACAGAAGAACCATAACATAGTTAGGATTTCCAATATCACAGTTCTCTTTCTGAGGTGAAATAAAGCTGATCTTTTAATATTTTCCCATCGTTCAAGACCCTTGTTGTAAATTGCTTGCTGGATTTTCTCTCCCTTTTATGTACAGGGACAAAACCTCAGGCAACCCTTCATCCAGTGCTTTGACACTGCTCTGTGTGGCTGAAGGGTTATCTCCCATGCCTTCCAGAAAATACAGCTGACAGTATGACTTTCTTGACTAAAATTGTCTTGACTGAGATTTGCTTTTCATGAAGCAGCATCATTAACTTAAAATCAGTTTGCTGGCTAGTACAAACTGGAAGGGTTTCTTTCACAGCATTATTGTTGCCAAGAGTTATCATTTTCATATGTACTTATTTGGAATTTCCTTTTTCTCATTTGACACTTTTTGCTTGAGGATTTTTATGACTCTTTTCTGCATTAACTCTGAAACATAAAAAGCTTCCTAATATTAGTGTTTAAAGTGTTGTATCCCTCAAATCATAAGCAAAAATTTTGACTATATCTAAAGAAAGCCACTTGTGTGTCCTTCCAAAGTGACAGGAAACTACTGATAACCATGCTTAAAGAGTTTAATTGGTTATGAAATTATCTCCAGTTTCTTAGTTCTCCCTGATGGAATTAACAGTTTGACCTTATTCATGGGCTCAACCAGCCCATAATGATTAACAGCTGCCTCTTTTCCATATATTTTTATGAGATTGTTCTCAGTTAACTCCATTATTCTCAATAAATTTGAATATTCTTATAGTAAGATAATTAATTTACTTGTTTTTTTAACTGAATTGGACTCTGCACAACAATTCTTTTCCATGCTCCCATCTCCACGTTAAAATCAATTGTGCAATTAGTTCTGTTTTCAAAACTGTAGTAATAAGGCATTTTAATGCTTCATAACTTTCTCTTTCAAAACTTATTTTCTATCTTGTTTTACAATCAATGAGCCTATACTTTCAATTTACTCTTTTCTGATTCTGTAAACCCAGTATAGGGTTTTTCTTCTCACGCTGAGTATCTTTGGCCAGTTTTAACTTGTACCTCCATCCTTATGCTTTCTATTCATACACTGATGCACTACTCTTGTCTTTCCCTGCTATTTCTGTGTGTTATGTTTTGATTTTCAGAGATGTCTTTTAAAATTTGGTCATAGCTGTATCTTGTAATTTTTTGTCTTTTTCACTTCTTGGAGAGAGACTTTTGTGCCATACTTTCTTATAGTACCTTTTATAATCTGCCAGCTCTCCTGAATACTTTTAGCTTCTACATTATCTACTCAAGACACAGCGCCTATTTATAAGATTACCTTCCTTTTTATTTTTGTACCGAATCTGAAATATTTTTCTGAAGAAAAATTATGAACATAGGAGTACTTTTATACCAAGATATCAGCATAACTAATACATTAAAACAGTTCATTAATTATTCTAAATATTTGTGATTATTTGTGAATTGCCTCTATCATTTTCAATGACACTGAAGTAGGACTGGTCAGTTCACTAGTCAGCTGGAGTGGATGAAATGGAGCTGTAGGTGTTAATCAGGACAAGTTTGGTTTGTTTAGTTTTTGGTAACATGAAGCCTCTTGTCAGCAATCCAATGAAAAATGAGGTCTAGTGGAAGGTTCCCTGCCCATGTCAGAGGATTTGGAAGCAGGTCATCTTTTCATTCCATTCTGATCCATTCTGGTTCTAAGTTGCATATGTCCAAGGACTACCTACCTTTACATGAATTACACCTAAGTGATCAAAATAAAGCAGATAATGTTAACTCTAACCATAACACTATTGAGATAGTTTTACACATTGCATTTATAAGTGGAATGTGATAAATTCACTGTTTAAAATGTCACATAACTTGATAATATCCTCTTTGTCCAGTCATATAGACATATATGCTTCATTCGTGTTAAGGTTTAGAGAGCATTTTTACTTTAAAGAGGATAAAGAGTTCACAGCTTTTAGCAAGATCTAATGGAGGGCTTCTTTTGAAAACAGGTATGAGTATTAAAGATTTATAGAGTTAACCAAACCAAGTACTGTGACCTACACTTGCATGCTGTAGCCCCCTGTTTGTGGAAGCAGGGTCACGTACAAAACGCGGAACTTTGCATACTCTACTGGGTGCAACTGATCTTCAAGCACCTTTCCTTTGTGAAGGCTGACTCCAAACTCACCAAAGCCCACAAGAATGTTCCCATCAGTTCTTAAGTCTTTGTGTTAGGAATATAGAAAAAACATCTCCTTTTGAAAAACTATACTGACAAGAATGTATTAAGCCATCCAGTCTCTTCAGAAATCTTTAGAGAGTAACTGCTCGGTTACTGCTCTGAGACATTTGTTTAGGTATAGGTAGAACCTGCAGCTGTGCCTGTTTTCCTGACACCTAAGTAATTGTGTTATTGAGGATGAAATTTCATAAGGTAGGGGATGATTTAACACCTTAATTTCTAAGTCTTTTAGAAAGGGTATTTTAATTCTTTCTTTTAGTTTTGTCCAGATAGTTTGTGCCATTGCATTTTTCTGCTTTGTCTGTAAACTCGAAGTTTGCCCTTTTCTGTGTGGATTTTTTTGATTATTCTATGACTTTTTCTTTTCTTTTTTTTAAATCTTCATTTAGTTTTGAGATGTTGTTTCACTTAAACCCTGTTTCTTGACTCATTTGACTTATCATAAGGATGTGTTTTCCTTATTTCTGGTACATTAGAGACTTCATAAACATGTAATCAAATAGTTTGTAAAAATTTGATGAAAGTATTGCTGTTCTTTGCACTGCTGGAAAACTGCAAGTCTTTTATAAAAAAAAAAAAAAACAAGCTGAAACTGTTTTTATGTTAGCTAAGATTTTACATGTTGTATGCTGTATGAACCAGTGATCTCTTGTGTATTTTCTGATTAATGACCATAGTTTCCTCATGGTTCAACCCACGAGAAAAAGTGAAAGAGGGAAGCCTGAGCTGGGAGTGGGATGAGTGGAATCTCTTCCTTGTGGCTGGGATAACAGTGTTATTACACTGGGGTGATGGTGATGGGAGGGAGCTGTGGAGGAGAAGAACAAGGAGGTAGGAGAGCTGGAATAACGTGACACACTAGGAAGAGGCTGTGAGCTGGCAGGGACCCCACAGAGGCCCAAAACACCATGGGTGGGGAGGAGGAATGAAGAGTGACAGAGTCTGGATCTGTGTGTACCATGTGGAGAATATCCTTTCCAGAAGCATGGCCACGGCAGTGTCAAACACCTTCCAAACTGAGCCTTAGCACCAACAGGCCAGAAAACCAGTGACCTATAGAGCAGCTATGAGACCTGTAAGGAAGGAAAAGTGTATGTGCTGTCCTCTCATGATGATTTTATGATGACTGATGTGTCAGTGTCAGTGGCCACTTTCAGTACAGAACTGTAAATCCAGTGTCAAAATAGAGGACACCCAAGTAACCTCCCTACAGCTCTGCATGCTCTGCCACTGTAGAGAGAGAGACTTTTTAATCTCCTGCTGAATCAAGGTAAGTCCTAAAGTTCCTATAGATTCATAACTTGTTAATGAAATTTCTGGGTTATCCAGATGCTGCTGCAGCACAAATAATAAGATATACTGGCTTTGTAGCAGCTATACAGAATACTTGAATGAAGGCAGCTGTATGTAATTTCTGATCTTTGAATCACTTGAGGGTGAAGCCTTAAAGGCTTACCTTTGGGGAGTGTGATTTCCTACCAGAATACTTGTAAGTAGGACATCTTTTGGAACCAAATGTTTAACACAGTTAGTCTTCACTTTGGGTGCTGTAAATTGTGGAGGTTGACATACAACTAATACCCTCCAATTTTTAAATATGTTTATATATATATATATATATATATATATATATATACACCCACATATACATACACACACACACACACACACACACACATACATTCATTTATAACATATTTAAATATATGTAAACATATTTAAATAAAATTAAATATAATTTAAATATAATTAAGGAAAAATTATATTTATACTATTTATATATTATATATTATATTGACTGTCTCACACAGTCAATGAGCTTGAGAACAGTTGTGTCAAAATCAAAATTCTTTGGAATGCTACACGGGTGAAATGTTTCCTGCTGAAATGCTTAGCAGTGCTTTTGAAGCAGGGGCTATAGAAAATTCTTTGCAAAAATGCTGAATCTTAATCTGAGTGTCATGGATCCTTCCTTCCTACTAGCCAGATTGGTCTTGGGTGTATCTTAGTAAATCTTGTGTCTGAGTTACAGTACGTTTCTCTTGGACATATCTAGAAATGCAAAGGCAGTAGTTATTGAATTTTAACACTTTCAAAGAAGCCCATAGTTTTTGAATTCTGAGTTATATATTTTCTGTATTTGAAAAGTCCCAGCCTTTCAGTATGGATTAAAAAAACCATTGTTTTGAAGTGTGTTTTCTTGCCAAGCATTTGTTTAATGCAATAGAAGGTAAGCAGAGAACTGCAAAGACAATTTATTGTCATTACACTTAATCAGCACTTTAAGTGATGGTTATTATACTTGAATATACTTAAATAGTATATATTTAATGTGCATATGTAACAGAAGCACACTTATGCTTCTGTTTGGGTAGTCCACCATCAGTCAGGAGTGAGTATGTGCTTGTCAGTGGGCAGCATCAGACACACAGCAGATGCCAACTGGCAAGAGCAAAGGCAATGGTTAAAAAATTGGCCTGGGAAATGTCGGAATAGCAGGGGATCCTGTGAAATGGGAACACATAATATGTGCAGTCTTTTTACCATATATCTACTTTGCATTTTTTGGCCAGCTTGCTCTTCCAATGGAAAGAGCTTCTAGAGACACCTTAGAAAGACAAGGGTCATAAGTGATCTAAGAAAGAAATAAAATACTAAAAAAGAAAAATAAAAGAAAATTAAACTATCTTTTGCAAAATGTTAGTTAGTGTTTGGTTCTGAAATTCTGTAAAGCAGCAGATTTGATTGCTCAAACTGTTCTGGCTTGACCTTTTGCAAGGAGAGTACAAAGCTCACATCTGAAATTTGGAGCAAGATGAAAAAATAAAGGAAAATTTTCTTGAAGACCAAAGAATGCCTCAGAAAGCTGAAATTAACAACACTTTGGCATGAAGAAAGAACATAATCATTGCAAAGTCTTTCTGAAAATGTGGGTAATGACATCATCTCAAACAGGACAACCTGAATACCAGCAGCTGAAATCTGGGTTTTGTTATTAGAGCTTTGTACTTGCAGAGATTGTGATAAATGAACAATAGCTGATTTATGACTAGAAATGTCTCAAGCGTCTTTCTAAATGTTCTTGATAAAAGTTTGTATGAATCCAAGAGAAATGTTTGACTAGCCACAAGGACACTGAAGTCAGAGAACTTATAGATATCAGCTCTCAGGAAGCACAAAGGTACTTCTGCAAAGCCTTTTCATTTTCTAATTGTAAACTGGTAAGGAAGTATTCCCATGTTTACCGTGCAGCAGAAATAGTGCCTAACTTCACAGCTTCTATTGCATGTAAAAGAATTTGTATATTAATTAGTTTTCACTCATACAGCTGGTGAAAACAGGTGATTGAAAGTATGAGAGTTCAGAGGAGGCTGAACTGAGTATCATAGAATACAGACTAATATGAACTTCATATGCATAAGCTATATAAAACCTATGACCATCACTAAATTGATAGTTCTCATCCCAAGTATTTTTAATAACAAAATAAGATATTCCTAATAAGTCTAACAGAAAAAATGCTACAAGTTACACAAAGCTATACCTATCTCCCTGCACACTCCTCTCATCTTCTTTCAACATGTTTTGAAAAGTTATGAATAGGTTAATTCGAATTTAATAAAGATTCTTTCCATTCAAGTTACTTTCATGATCATAATAGAACTTCTGAGGGTGATAAGATTCACTTTTAATTACAATAGAAAAAGCCAAATAAAATATGGGCACTTTTTTTTTTTACAGGTACAAATTGAAGTTAGGATCTACATGCAGATTTATAATTAACTATGTCACTCTTTCATAATTCCTCTTTTCCTTTTTATCCTTTCTTCTTCGCACTCACCCTCAAAAGACAACTTCAACTAAGTAGAAACTGTATTCAAGCCTGCCTCTGAAAATAAACTTCTCCTTCCTTTTAAAGTGCTATAATAATTTACACTTGGGCACTATATTTGTGTATGTCAAAATAATACCCAGTTCCCCTATTCATCTCCCTCTTACCCCAAACCAGCCCTGCAAAAGCACTATAAGAATTACTGATTTTAACTGAGGTATGGAATCTGCTGATTCCAAAAAAGGAACTAGATTTCCTACTTCTCCACTTCTTATGTGGCAGGTAATCAAACACCAACAGGAGCAGGGATCCTGTTGGTGTTTGAGCAGCAGCCATCCACCTAGACTCCATGAAATTTTACATACATTTTAACATAAAAGATATGCAGAAAGGCAGAAACATTTTATAACAGTGGAAGAATTTGCACTTGATTGTATTAAATTTTATTTTTGCACGATGACAGGTCCTTCAGCGTAAGAGAAAACCCTTACAGTACCACAAAATGAGCAGCCCTCCATGGCAAAAAAAGGATTGCTTCATAGCCCAGCTGCCTGCCAAAGAGGATTAACTCACCACGCACACTGGCAGATGCTCAAGGGTCTGAGTGAATTAAAAGCATTCCTGCTGACCAGGGGAAGACCTTTCAGTGGACAATTGAGACTCAGAACTAGCAGGAAATTAGGCAAAACTTTGATAAATAGGCTGGTGCCATAATGGATGTTGAGTGGGGAAGAAATTTACAAAAAGTGTCTCAATGAACAGTGACTTCTCAATGGACTGTAGAAACAGGTATTTTCTCACTGATTTAATGAGGAAAAACATCAGGTACAGTGGAAGAAAAATAAAAGGAAAAAGCACTTAATTGGCAACCAAAACATTCTACTAAGCGAAATTATTGACCAGAAAACATTTCCAACTGCTCCCATAAAATCTGAAACAGAAAAATAAAGGTATTTTCAGTATAAGATCATAGGTAATTGTCCTGGTTTTGGCCAGGACAGAATTATTTTTTTCACAGCTGCCATGAGAAAGTGGAGCCTGGAGCTATGTAAGTGTGTCAAGGTTGTTATTCTGTAGCATTTAGGTCACCACCAGTGGCAAGAGTGAGGGATTCCCAGTTCTCAGAAGAGAACTGGGAATCCTGTTTGACTTGTGGTCTGGAAAAAAAAAACCACACCAGGGCAGCATAGAGGGTTTGTCTGCTATAGTTTTTAATATTCCTGGGCTTCATAAACATTTTGCACATAAATCACCCTTTCTTTTGTACTCTGTTGTTACCAACATTGTTGCTGTTATTGCTGGTTTTCTTATTTTATTGCTGTTTCCAGCAAACTGTTTTTATCTCAATGTGTACTCTCTGCCTCTCATGTCTCCTGCTGGAGTGGGGAGGGGAGGAGCTTGTAGTTTTCCTTTTAGTGGAATTGCTAAATTGGGGAATACCATTCCTAAATCCTGACACAATGCAAAAAATATACCAGGGAAAATTTTAAAAATATGAGTATATTTTAAAGGGAAAGACATGCAAAATATTCCTGATATAAACAGAGGGGCTGGAAAGATAGAAAAGATTTGATAGAATTAACTTCCCTTCTAAATATTACCTTTAACATGTACCAAAGTAGATTTTAGCAAATTGCTTCCAGAATTGGGAGATACATTTGTGACTTGTAACTCTGGAAGGGATTTTCTTCTGCAAACTCTTCTGCTTGCTTTTTTGAACATATTTACTTTTGGCATCCATTCTATCTGATGATGTAGGTTCATACTCTCATTCCATGTAATACAAAGAGAAATATTTCTTCACTGTTTTCTCTCCTTGGTAGTTCTTAATACTTTTGCCCTTATTTTTCTAGATATTGATCCTTCTATTTCCAGAATGCCTTTCAGTGCATAGTCTTGTCCAAAGCTTCCAGGACAGTGAAATACATGTTATCAAGATCATCATCCTTATGAACTTGACTATAGAGTGCTTCAGAAATCTTCCCATGTGTTTACACATTTCCAGTGCATTGATTTTACTTGATTGATCTAAGTTTTTCTCCTTTTGTGTGAGTTTAAGACAAAATTAAAAAAAGGTCCTGGTTTTGTCTCAGTACAGCTTGTTTCTGTTGTAGGATGCCTTTTGGACTGGAACCCAAAAGTTAAATAAATAAGAACTAATTTTTAATATTACAAAGGCTATATCAGGGATTTAGACTGGAGGCCTTTTTAGATGAAAAAATTAGAAAGCATTAGAAGAAGTGGAAGGGTAAGAGGAAGCCACAGTTTTCATGATGTAAGACTTTCATGAATCTTTCATTGTGTTTCAAAAATAGTAAGTGTAGCTGCAAAAGACCTAGGAGAAACCTGAATGTCATTCTTCCAAAACTTATGAGCCTTGTTATCTTCAGAAATATTTTTGCTAAATGGAATAAATCTTTTAAATTATCTTCTATTAAAAGAGATGATAATATTACTACTAGAATAGCATGCTCTAAACATACTGGCTCGATCTTATTAACCAATATTGATCAGCATTAATATTTTGCAGCACTGCCACACTTCTAAAGGATGAATGATATTTCTTCTTTGACAAACAGAACCAATAGATCAGTTTGGAAAGTTTTATTGATAAATATGTTATATATGTTATAAGTAAGCTTATAATTTCCCTAAGGAATGGGGAGTTCAATGCAACAAATAATTTCTACAAAAATGAGAACACTGATCTATAATTACCCTCAGTAATGTTCTTTGTCTCAAGTCTTCTCAATGAATTGGAGTATGATTACTCAGTTTTTGTCTATAGAAATTATTCAGTTTTGCCAAATTCAAAGTAAGCTTAACTTACTGCCTCCAAAGTGAGATATATATGTAACATGGGGTTACATAGTACATTGTTAAAAGTTTATAATGAACAATTGAACTTATTATTATGTGAATTGTCTCTTCTCTATAAATTATCTATCTGAAGAATTTGTAAATGATTCCAGTCACCTAGGAATCTATAATTAACAGAGCTTGTATGCAATTTTCTATGAATCAAACACTATATCTGATTTAATCCTTATGTAATGTCTGAGTTTTAATATGGGCAGGAGAGGCATCTTAGAGATAATTTCTCTGCAGAGTAGAAAATGATTTGCAGCAACCTGGTGTAACAAACTAGACTACAATGGCAGCACAGAGATATGAATATATGAACATCAGCTGCAACTCCCTCCAAACCGCAAACACAGTCAAATTTGGGAATAGGCTTGTACTTCTCGCATCCATGTGTTTGGATGACTTGGAACAATTGATCTTGCAGAGACATTCATAGAAAAAGAAATAGGATACACAGCTCAAGGAACAACACAGTTTTGCTAGAAATATTCCCTTGGAGGACTGTAAAAAAAAAAAAAAGTGAAGGTTATTAACTGGCCTTTAATTAGAGAGAAATTCTTCACTAACAATGTTTTATGCTGTTCCTTAACTTACCTTTAGGTTTCCTACTATTTGGGCTTCATGTTCTCTCCTCCTTAAGAAGTAAATTACCATATACCTTGTGATTTATGTTAGATGTGCTGATAATTCACTCCTTCCAATGCACTTTTATGTTCATTGCTTTAAAAATGCGTGGGATATTTTTACTAGAAAATTTTAGTGATGGCCTAAAGTAAATCAACTTTTTGAATGGAGCATTTGATACACATTCCTTTATTGCTTGGTTCATTGCAATATCCCATCTCCTTGACAGCTGCCATCCTGAATAAGTTTGAATATGTAATCTGTATAATTTAGTTGTATTGATATTTTGTTAGTTCATTTCCTTTTAATTGGCAGATGCCCTTCTGCAGACTGAGAGAAAAAAAACAGACAGAAATCTGGGATAGAAATACAGGGTCAAGAATTTTTTTAGGAAATCTTTAAGACTTAAAGTCTTAATAGTGCTACCATATTGGATAGTTCTGCTGTTTGCTTAGTGTACTGATTTTCTTTATATTTATAGTCTTTTTCTTTTATGGATTTTCTTTTCCATAGTTATAATACATAGTTACAGGTGAGATTTATTCAGACTCTGTGTTATTTCCATTTCATAATATTTCATTAAACTTTATTTTTGTGTCATTAAACTCACACCCTCTCAGCTCCTGTAGTTATCCACACTATAGTTATCTTGTCATCATAAATCCTCTGTTAATAGGATTTTATTTCTGAACTAACAATAAAAAGTAATGGAAAAATGAAAATTTTGTAACAAATTATTGTAAAGTGCAGAAACTGAACCAGCAGGCTGGAAAAATGAGATAAGTATTTTTCTTCACTTTCAGAGCAATATATTAACAATTTATGAGCTATCACTTCGAATAATCTAATTGGATTGGTGGAATCTGGACAATAAGTGTGAAATATTGTCTCTAAAGGGACATCTGTGGGTTTTTTATTTTAACTGTGTTTCAAACTTTATCACAGTAATATGTGTGTGTGTGTTGAGTCAAAAGGAAGTAGTCTCAGCTACTTTTTAAATTTAATTAAAGATTGTTAAATGGATGTTACTTACCATACACACAAAAATTAGAGCTTTGGAATATTGAGCTGCACTTACCGATCATCATTTGGGCTTCATGCCTTTGTTACTTGATAAAAAGACAGTTTTTTGTTTCTCCCCAGGAAGATTTAAAACTGCTACATTACCATTGTAGGTAATTAACATTAAAAAAAATTTACAGAATTACTCATAATCTTGTATCTATTTTTCCTAAAAGAGTATCAGATAAAATTGGAAAAGTATAGTGATATTTTGTAATCACTGGTGTTTCAACCTGACACTTTTTTCAGCTGACCAGGAATTCAAACAAGGAAAGTATTTTTCTATCTAACGATTTTTTAAACTTGCATCTTTGTTTCCTTCTTGCAAATAAGCTTTAAATACATACTATATATATACAAGTAATATAATTTCTGGAGCTCTGAACACAGAACACTCAGCAAAAGTACATAGTTATCCCAGGAGACTCAGATACGAATGTGTTTGAAGCCTAGTGTTTTTTCTTTTTAGTTTTTCATCTGTTCTGTAATATGGCAGAAGAATTGGGAAATGATGTATAAATGTATAAATTCACACAATGCATATGCAGGTAAACAAACAAAAGCATCACACAATGCATATGCAGGTAAACAAACAAAAGCAACAGTTGAAAAACATAATAACGGCCTATTTGAAATTTAGATAGAATTTAATTCAACTGGATGTGCAGATCCTCACAGCAGTACTATCCAAAGTCCAGACATGCATCTTTAGATCTAGAAAGAAAGCAAATAGTCTCCAGCAGTCTTTAAAAATAAAAAGGTGGTATTGATTTGGTTAACTTCCTAATAAAGATATTTCTTCTATTGCCTTTTGCTTTGGGGTTTTAGTAAGCTCACCTTTCCCGTTATACATGTTATGGTTTAGCCCCACCCAGCAACCAAGCACCACACAGTCACTCACTCCTGCACCAGCAGAATCAGAAGAGTACAAGACAGGAGACTGGTGGGTTGAGGTACATTTTAATAAGAAAAGCAGAACCCATGCCCACAGCAAAACAAAGCAAGGAAATCTCTGACCACTTCCAGTGTGCAGGCAGGTGTTCAGCCATCCCCAGCAAAGCAGGGCTCCATCATGTGTAACAGTTTGGGAAGACCAGAACCACCACTCCAAGTGCCCTCCCTCTTCCCTCTATTTTAAATACTGAACATGATTATTGAATGGTCTGGAATATCCCTTCGGCCTGTTCAGGTCACCTGTCCTGGATGCGTCTCCTCCCATTTTCCATGCACCCCCAGCACCCTTTCCAGCTTGGCAGCATGAAAAGCAGGAAAGGCCTTGGTTCTTTGTAAGCCACCCTCAGCATTAATTAAAATATCACTATTTTATCAACCCTGGGTTAAACACAATTCAAATCAGCCCCATACTACAACTAGTAAGTAGCTAACTAGCTAATTCTACTGAAAGGAGGACAACCTTAAAGCACTGGGAGAACACCCAGTTTAATGTTTTGTATAAGTTTAATCCACCTGGGACTGTGCTTTACCCTGTCACTACCGAGTCAGAAAGCTGATGTACAAATTTATATACTAAATATTTTTGCTTTTTTTTGAGCAATTGCATAAACTAATAAAAATTAATATATAATACAGAAGGAAATTCAAGACACATAGCAACTTAAGCCCCAGTTAAGCTTTGATCTTGAACTTGGTTGAGGGATGAATGGTATTTGTGGCACCTTACATTATAGAGATGCATTTTAACCATAAATTTGTTACTTTGGAAACTGACCTTAGGCAATTCTAAGATGAATGCCCTTCTGATATTATTTACTGAAGGACTTTGTACATGTACCATTTTGCCCCCTGGCTTCTTAGTGTTAAGTCAAACTGCTTTTATGAAAGGATTCTCTACTGTGCTTGAATCAGTGACAATGACCAGGAATAAAAATTGTGGAGAAAATACTCTGAAAATAAAAAAAAAGTAGTCACAGAACTACTTCCCAGTGGTATGTTTGCCTCCACATGGGATCTTGGCCCATCACTTTTCACATTATGGGAGATATCATGTGAAGTCATTAGGAGGCAGGTTCAAAAGAAGGAAAAGGAGGTGACTTTTCAAGACATAAGTGAGTGTCTTGCGGTGGATATAGAGCTGTGTATATCTTGCTATGGGATTCCCTGGGCTTTCCTAATATAGAGGGAGACACAGGAGAAGTTCAGGTAAGAAAACTCAAAGTCTACTATGTACTACTAAAAAATTACATCTGGCTCTGGAAATCCTTGAACTTTAAGTTCTTTCGGAAGAGCTTTTGGTGTTGGTAAGCACAGTGCTTGAAGATCACTGAGGACCAGTGTGAAGAAATGAATCCTGAGACTGGAGGAGGTTTGGTTGTACCCTGAGCAGCCAACTCTAAGTACCTGTGGTCTTCTACAATCTGTATTTTGACAGTGTGAACCACTCCAAGGATCTTCAACAGTCATTAACAAAGCAACATACTCCTGTGGGATTTGTGTGCATCAGAAGTTTCCTGCTTGTAATTATGCAAATGATTTTTTTGGTGTGGTTTCAGGAAATTAAAATGGGTCTTTGTTTTCATGTGTTGCTCTGAGTTTACATACTTTTGTCTCTTTCCATAGTTAGGAAATTAAGTAGGAACATCATCCGGGAAAATGGAGAGATTGCTGCTGATGATCTGGGGTGGCTAATGAGCTTCCATTTCTGAGGTTGGAAGACAGCTCTGTTGAGTGTTAGGAGTGCTGTTTACACTCTGTTGAGTGTTAGGAGTGCTGTAGAAGAGGTAAGAATCTTTAGAGTGGCACTAGAATAATTTCAGCTCAATTCTTTCATTGTTCCTCTATATTACAAGACTACCACACATTTTTCTCCCTTCAGGAATTATTATTCTCCTAATTCTGGGACCCTAAATTTTGGCACAATACTTTGGCTGTTTGAGGTTTAACAAAAGCAAAATGGCCAGTGTTGCACTAGGTGAATTATACTGGACATGTAAATATCCTACTACATATAACTCATTTTAGTGGTAACTGTGAACTCCTTAGGTAATGTGTCTGTTACCACATGCCTATGTCAGACACCAAGAAAGATTTGTTAATTGAAAAGCCCAGACAAGAAGCTTAGAACACACTGGAAGAAGATGCCAGTAACAAATTTTATAAAGGTAAATATAAAACTCTGGAACTTCTGAAATGTCCTTAAGGTCTCTGAAGTGAAAACTGTTTGTAGCATCAAAACTCTGTAAATCTGAGGCAGCATGGCTGATTAATAAAAAACGAGAACAATGATAATGTTCTAAAAGAAATCTTGAGTACCTAGAGCAGAAAGCAGAAGAAACCTGTATGTAAATTCAGACTCCCTATCTTCAGCTACAGAAATGGAGATGGATATTAGTGAGGGTGTTAGACTGTCATGGATTCAGAGATTTCAAAGGATCTGAAGCACTTTAAGCAAGGGATTGCCCTGTTTAAATGCAAAATAAGTTCCCTACATACAAGCAGCACCAAGGAATGAAACTAAATGCATGTGAGAAATTGGAATTGAGGTTTGCCACTACGCATGTGTTGGCATGGTGTTCTAGGTAATAAAATGTCCCAGTTTGCCACAATTTCAGCATTTTGTTTCTGTTAGAAGTAGTGCAAAATAAATAGGCACCAGAGTGAAGAAATAATGCAAGTTTCTTGAAGCTGTTTCTTTTTCACCTTATTTGAAGACTGGCTCCTTTTTAAACAGGTAGCGGTAACTTTATATAAACAGGATAGTTCTTTGTGACTAGCATGGTGTACCATAGGCAATAAATTGCAAGTAATGCTTCATTTGCTTTGTAGGTCAAAACAATTGCAAGGTCCTGGGCTTTTAGCTGTAGGCATTTCATCACTTTGCAATAACCATTGGACAGAATCTCTTTGGATCCTTCTCAATAGTAGAACCAGAAGTCTTCCCAGAGGATAAAACAAAGGGAGTTCTATCATACAGTACACCTTTGCATGGTTTCTGAGCATCCTGAATTTTTTCTGTTGTTTTACTGTTCAAATGACACCTGAACAGCAAACTGTCAATGCAGTTGTGTCTTTCAGCAAAGATTTTCTTATTACTTTTAATTCACTATATATAGTATGTCATCATTTTCTTCAGATGTCAAAATACAAAATTAGGCAGCCAGCTATTAAAAAGGAGTGAATGCTGAAACTGTGTTTTCTGAGATATACTGTCATTTAGTTTATAAGAATGGACTATTCTGTAAAGATCTATTTTCTTCTCATAGCTGGAGATGGAGGTAAAGATGAATTTCTGCCTCGTTATATTCCAAGTAATGCCAGCAGCTCTACTCTTATGTCTACTCTGAACATTACATAGACAGCACAGAGTGGTGATGGCTATCAGATCAACATGTCTATACATCCTGGAAGTATATCTATACCTGTAAATCATCTAGGGTTTGTTCTAAATGTTGGCACACCTCAAAATGCAGGAGAGCAACTGTATTAACTAAAAGTCTGACACAGCACATTACATGAGTGCCTTCTGGACTTAAATTTTAGCAGCATATACTTGCTTCTAATGTGCCATATGCAATAGAAATCCTAATAATCCAGTGGGGTCCATCTGACATGTTTCATGCCCCAGAATGAAGCTGTAGTATTATTTGGTTTGAGCATCCAGAGGGAATTTTGCTCATCTTTTCTGTTGATAGCTCACAGAAGAAATTTTCCACATATCAAGGAACATAAAACACTTCAAGTCAGAGGATTACATTGAACCTGTATTTAACAGAAGTACAATTTACATACTTTGTAAGATTTCTGCTTTTGTGCAGCCGAAAGGGATTGTTTCTGCAGATTCCAGCTGTAGATCTGTGTGCAAATATGTTTGCACATGAATTCATACGCACAGTTCCATAAAGGACAGTGCATCTCTTTCCTGGAGGGATGACTAGCAGTATGGTGACAACACACTCTGCCACCTGCAACAATCATCTGACACAAAATAAACATGCATGAAGAGTTATGCAACTAAAATAATTACTTCAAAAATTATTATTTAGTTTTTTGAGAATGAACTGGATTAGGTTGAAAAAGCATGACAAATGCAGATCCTGGATATTCAACTGCTATTCAAAATCCATAATGACTCCTGTGTAATTTACTCTAGCACTGCAGCTAAAATTATTCTCATACCCTGGGAGTATTTCAGTACTCTATGAGTGTTGATAAAATATTCTCATCATAAGAGTAAACAGAAGTATGAACACGTGACAACTTAAAATTTACCCTGAAAGAAAAGCACAGAAGCTATTGTATTAATATCATATATTGTGAGATTCCTTTAATAAGACATAATGCAGTAATGTGGAACACAGAAATGACATAACACAAGACAGAAGTTTAGAGAGAGACAGCTTTCCACAATTAATAACACAAAAATATATATGAGGGAATGAAACTTTGGTAGGAGGGGCTTCCAGAAATGACGCTGAAAGTTTAAAAGGGAAGTGGCATGCCTCTTCCCTTTTTTCCTGGGGCCTCATTTTTTACGCACTTCAGTGAGAGTCATATTCATCATTCACACTTTAAGCACAAGGGAAGCACCTGTCTCAATAAGACATTATCTCCTAACTGGATTTTATCATCTATAAAGTTTAAAGAGGTTAACTTTTTAAAAAATAGCTTCTTTTCTTTTTGGTATGAGTGTTTGTGTTCTATTATTAAAATATCTGTGCAGCACTTGGAATTTGGCAGGTTATTTTGGCTTGCAATATCAACTGCTTAGATAGGAACATTTTCTTGCAATATTCTTGTTCATTTTTTTTTACCTCAGAATAAAAGTGGCTCATGGAAGTCCTTATTACTTTAGTATTCTGCTCGTATTTACTTTGGCCAGATACAAATATGCCTGCAGAACATTAAGTGGCAGGTTTTATTACTGTGGACTTGTATTTGCAAGGCCTTTAAAATCCTTGGTGTTGTCCGTCCTAGTGGAAAACATCCATTGCTTCATAGGAATTTCTCTCCCTCTGTGGATCTCCACCTTCAATGGCAGGTTTACGTTCACCCCAGCCACCACCGTACGCTGAAGCTGGGCACCGTCAAGGCCCTGCGCCTTCATCCCCTTCCAGGTAGGCACTGGTACTTCTTGCAGCTTGATTTGCTCTTGTGACACCCCCAGCATCTTTTGGGTTTTATGAACTGACCCAAATGGGAGGGATATGAGGGTGAGGAAAATGGGGAGATCTGCTTCAAATGCATTGGCTATAAAAATATTTGGGCACTCACCCCAAATCTTGGATTTGTACCTGCACAGAAAAGCCATGACATGTGGTTTTTTTCCAGTTTTATTTGGTACATAAAGATACATTTTCACACTGCTTGCTCCAGAGGATATCTCTTTTCCTTGTTTCTTTTCAATTTCTGGGACTGTGAACAAGGAATCAAGTAGTTTGACTGCTGCCTGCTGCAGTCAGTGGAGTGTGCCAATCCTCACAGCGTTTGTAAGTACAGTGAAGGAGTTCTGTTAGCTCTAATGTCTATCCCTGAAGGAGATGTTTCACTAATCTAATATTAAATTAGATCTTGCATTCCAGCTACTACATAACCAAAGTTAATTTTGGAAAATAATTTAATTACAATGCTGTGTTACACATGAGCAACAGGTAATGCATTATGAATATTATATGAATTCTATCTACATGAAAAAATCCCAACTGTTTAATTGTAGAATTTGTTTACCAAATATTTGAAGTAGATCTGCTTAAAAAGAAAAAGAGACCAGACACCAAAATGATTTAATTAAACAGAAAGGAGACAATGAAGCAATAGCTAGTTCTGAGGCAAAGCAAGTGGAAAATTAGCCACACCACCACTAGCCTATGGCATTTTCATGTAAATGAAATGGAAAAGGACTTAAATATACAGAAAATAAAGGAGAAAATTTAATCTTTTTTATGCTCAGTGTTTCAAGATCAACAGGGAGAGTTCAGCATACTGTAGATGGATGGAGGATTGCTTGGTGAAGAATGAGGAAAGACTCGTACATGGAGATACCAAACCATGCTACCTTTTGATGCTACTTAGTACACTGATATGTGATTTAAAAACTTCTCAGTGAAGCTCTCGCTGTTGTTTTTATTTTTCAGCTGTATTCACTTCCCCTTTTTCACTTCCCCTGCCTTCTATTTTTCAACAGTCACTTTTACTGCTGTTTTCTTTGGTTTTGTATTTTCATCTTGCTCTGTACTGTTTGCCATCATTAAAGATCTGCTAAGGCATGAGGTCTGCACAGCAGACTCCAAGCAGTTTAGAACTGCTTTTTATGGTGCTGAATGTCTCCAGATGTGGTTTTACGGCACTTGAGTTCAGCTAACACAATCAGACAGGCTGTCTGGGAGAGACACCATGATATCAAAACATGAGAGAACAAAATTTTCTTGTTATAGGCCTTGGACTTCGAAACAGCATCAACAACCAGACCAGCTGAAAGACTCAAAACTGGAATTTATATTCTGCTTTGTGATTTTTTTTTTTTAGTGTTTTGTGGTGGGGAAAATTAACATGGATGTATGAGACTACCTGTTTAAGAGACATGAAATTCAGCTTCATGAGTAGGAGACCATCATCCATCACCAGATGGTTAGTTTTTCAGTATTTTGATTCTGGGAAATTTTGTACGAAGCTACAGAAAAAAGGTTGTGTTTTTATGAATCTCATGCACCACAATGTTACACTGACATAAACAATGGTAATTACATAGTCAGTGCAGATTGTTTCACTGGTGATACTTTCAGTAAACAACTAGCTACCTTGTCACAGCAGAGAAAGTTAATAGCAGCATTGTTTGTTTTTCACCTTCTTTGTGCTCTCAAAAAAAGTCTTCATGTTTCATTTTTCAGTTAAACACAATTCTTTGAAACTTGGATATGTAGTACAAGAGCCTAAATAAAATTTACTAATAATTCTGTTATAACCTTAGGCAATGTTTCTGGAAGCATTTTTGTGACTTTGGATTTCAAGAATGACTTGGAAATATGCATTATGAATCCTCCTCTCTTAAAAATTTACAATAATTTTTTGGTCTATCTAACTATCTACCTATCTGAAAGGCCTTGGGAATGTAGGATTGATAGAGGTGAAAAGTTCCCAGCTATAATCCACTGCTGTGTATACAGAGGCAGATAAATCAGAGAAAAAGATAAGGCAGCAGTTGCTGAAATACACTTTTCTCTTGGTTATTTCTCAGTGTATATTAAACCAAGTAGTTTTTTATCCATTTGGTTGGGATTATCTATTTAATCTGTTTAGAAGTAATGAAATTAGAAATTATGTGTTAATAGCTTGTAAACAATCTGTAAATATTGACACAAGCAATTGTGCTCTGTTGTTATAGCAGATTGGAAAAAAGCTTTTTCTTGTGGTTGTGTTGACACTGAGCTTCTGGACAAAGAGATTACATTCAGTGAGAGCACACGTAATGAAACACAGGCTTTTAAACAAGGTTTGTCAATAATATGGCTTTACATCCATGACCTTGAGTGGAATATTGAATTAAAATGAATCTTGCTTTTAAAACAGATGACACAAGTTCCTAATGTCCTAAGAGGGGGGAAAATGGAAAATTCTGTTTACCTGAGCAAGTAGTTCCATCTACCAAAATGTTTCACAGTATAAAAAGGCAAAAGGGCACCTGGTTGAAGTGTGTTTTTGAACAAAACCATTCATGGTGGAAGATTTATGGCACTGACTACTGCAAAAACACTGAAATCCTCTCCTACAAGCTATTATAATTGCATTCATTTTGCTACCTCTTAAAGCTTTTCTTAAAAATTACTTTTATGGCTTATTTACATTTCCTGTTGACTTCAGAAAACATAAGCTTACTGTAACTTTTTATAATGTGATATTCTTGAGCAGATTATGCAGCTTGAGGTCTGAACCCAAGATCCAGTTTCTAAAACAACCAATATAAAAAATAAAATCCAGTTTTCAGTAAGTCAGTAGCAGAATCATTACTTCAGTGTAGTAACATTGTTGCCTCAGGGAGGCAAATAGTTGCTATTAACATTTTATTCAACTTCTGCCTACAGATACTTCTTATTACTTTTTTATCACTGATAGCACCGTTTCCATCCTTCTTGTCACACTTGCTCCTGTTTTCCTCAGGTAGAAGCAAAGCTCAAAAATACATCTGGAGTACATGCCTGTGATCTTTTCTACACATCTTCCTTTTTTACATATCTCTTCTTGACTGCTGTGTCTTGAAAGAGAATGAAAAGATATGAATTTTTGCTTTTCTAAAATTAATTTAGATCAAGCTGAGATGCCTTTGCACCACATGTTGCTCTGCAGAGAAGTAAGATAGTTGTGTCAGGTAATATTTTGTAAAATTAAACTCTTTTTTCAACAAAGACTAGTACCAACTTGAGGTCTCTAGGAGACTATTTGAATCTTTGCTCATTTGCAAAACTGACTCCTGATGACTTAAGTAAAGCTAGTTTTTACAAGCTCTCTGCATGCATTTATTTTCTGAATTTTTCATATGAGTAGTTTCTTTGCCCCCCTCCCTGAGAAGGGGAAATTTCAATGGACAGGGAAATATTTACATATACAACCCTGTAAAAAACTTACAAACACTTTGTAAATCCAGATCAGAACCATTTGTGAGTGAGAGAGCCTAGGCTTTCCAGTGGACAGAGTGAGGAGCTGCCCACGGTAGTGCTGAGCTCTTGGCCCAGAAGCAGCACAGACCCGTAAGTCATTCTGTTGACAAACGTGTTTGGAAGTTGACCTGGAGATGTTGTGCCACAGCCCCAGGATTGTGATTCAGGAGCACCAAAGAACCTAGCCACCAGCAATGGTTTACTTGTGTGAGTGCAGAGGTGCTGATGTGGGGTTCCAAAAGTGTGTCAGATTTTAATGAAGACTGTATTTCCACATACAGGTATTTATGAATTGCTGCCTACTACAATGGAAGGGCCAACATGATTGTCTGTCTCAGGAATCTAACTTGATTAGTTCTTACACACAATGAATAATATCATATAATGCACTTGGACAGAAATAATTAAAAAAGAGAAGCTGAGCTATAGTGTATGCTGGAATAATTTATAGAAATGGAGGGAGATCTGAACCTAGAATATCTGCTGTAGGCCTAATGTGATTATTTGATTATGAAAATAGACAAAATAATAATTGAGGCAAGGATAACTGTAAATCTATTTTTCTTTCTAAGCCAGAAGCAGAATGTTAATCGGTTTCCAGAAATTAGGAGAATCATCCCTGCATTACAGGCTACCCGCTTGGTACTCTCAGCCTCTTATGTGGCATGCTGGTTTGCATAATTACTGTTAATGAAGAAGTCCCTGGTGCAGTGAGTAGCTTTATGAATGGTTCAGTCTGGATATTATAAAACGTTCTGGAAAAAAAATTTGGCTAATGATCTGCCTCAGAGCTCGAAGATGCAGGTTAATCTGATTTGTGTCAGAAGGTGCAGTGACAAAAAAATCACTACCAATTTTCAGACAAGGCCAAGTCCCATGGCAGGGCTCTTTGGCAAAGAATGTTGAGAAAAAAGTTTTACTGATGTCTGAAAATAATAAATATGTGACTTTTGTTTTATGGGTTGCAAATAAGAAGAACAACCACTTACCCGAGACTCTTTGGGAAAAACTTTGTTTTGATCAACATCTTCCAGATTGTGATATATGTGTTTGTGGGGACTGAGAGAGGGAATCCGAGATATTCATTGTGACTGGATAGGCTTAATTGAATTCAAAACAGTCAATACAAACTACTCAAAGCAAATGATCCTGTTTTCTGAACTTTATTTGTTCAGATATTTTGTGATGTGTGTCAAAATAGTGAATATTGCCTATTTAAAAAATGACACAATGAAACAACAGTTTGTTCTCTTCACAAACAGCCTGCATCCATTCCAGTGTTTTAAAGATGATGGCATTGCTCTCAAGAAATGGTGCTTAACAGTGTATTGAATATTCTGACTGCTTTGGTATAGCAAATATTTTGTCACCATGTAGGCAGTGCCCTGAGTGGGAAAAGATAACTTTGCATTTTACTTCCACCTTCTGTATTGAAGCAGTTCAGAATGGGGGAGTTGCTTTGATAGAGGTAGCTGTCGGCACTAAGCTGCAGCCATGACAACCAAAGCTCCAAACTTGGAAGAAATGTTGCCGAATGTAGGAAAAGAAATTCAGGTGGCTAAAAAAAATGTTCCTCACAGTCACTGCCTGAACCATAGTTCACCATGTGCTTTTTTTAATTTCAGTCAGTCCCACAGTCTAACACAACTGTGAGCAGGGTTATAGCTTTTATTCTTGCCCTTAATTACAGCAATACGTGATTCTGTCTAGGAGGTTCTGGAAGCATTTAAGGGTATATACTCTTGTTATCCCAAACCACTCTGTTTTAATGGCTTGCCAAGGCTAAAAAGTAGGCTTGTTTTTTGTTACCAATGATTATGTGTAGATCTGAGTGCTAGCATTGGGCAGAAGCAAGAAAAAAGAAAAAATATCCTACAGTGAAAGATAATTTAAATCATTCTTCCACTGTGACATTTCCTTTACCCTTTTTCAAGATCTTTGAAGGAAACTATAATACTTCTTGTATTCTTTGCAGTAATCTGATGCTGGGCAGGATATGTTAGTCAGACAATCAGATTTACAAACTCCATGCCTGTGTGTGTAGTTCAGAAGACTTTTGTATTTGGTGGATGCAGACTGTGAAGACATGAAAGTTTGGGTGGAATCACATATGTGTTGGAAGGAACAGGAATATGTCCTCTGTTCTGTTGCACGGAGCTTCTATTTTGTACCTTAATTTCCTAGTTTGAAATTTCGTTGAAACTATATTTAACGAGTATGTTCTAGTTTTAAACTAAATGTTCTTCATATATAAAAGATATCATGAGCTAAGGATCTGGCTCTGCCGGACTTAGAATATGTTCATATTGATTATTGCATCACTACTTTTCAAACATTTGATCTTGGTTTTGTGGATAACGCTACCATTTTCTCCCACACTAGAAAGTACTTGGGATACATCATCCTCATTCAAGTATAATCTGAATTTATTAGTAGGCTTTTGAGGCAAAAGCCCCACTACCTGTGGTTGGATTTGGTAACAGCAAACTCAAATGATTTCATCTGAATTATTCTTGTATATGATTCTATGAGTGCAACAGTAATTCACCAGATAGAAAGTTGGTATACATTTTTTCACACATAAGCCTCACCTTGAGCTTTGTTTTCAACTGAGGGGAGAATGAATGCATTTGATGCAAGTACTGCTTCACAGAAATTACTTGTAAAATTACAAGAGTTTTAAAAATCCACAAGAATCTAAATAATCTAACCATCAGTTTAATCGTATAACACACTGAGTACTTAAAAAATGAAGCAAGTTTGACAGAATATGGCAAACTTCTGTGCCACATAAATAAAGCATGTGCAGGAAACATACAAATATTTGATGACTAGTCACAGAATGAAAACAGAAAACAAATGTAAAGAACAAAGGTAAATAGATTTGTAAAATCAAGACTGTTTCTTTCCAAAGGAAAGAGTGGTTCTCTCTAACAAAGCCACACACAATGAAAGGAGACTTGGTTAACTATTCCAATCTCCATGATTATGGAGAAGATTTCAGGTTCTTCGTGATGGCAATTGATGTATGCATATAGTTTCAAGTGCAAAACAACACAATTATGGGACAGAATGGGATGCCTCTTTTGTTATGTTTGTGTAGAAAATAACAGCAGATTATGTAACAGAATAGGTTCAATAGCACATTCAATATGACCAAATGGTAACACAAATTATAGAATCCCTGTAATAAAAACATATATGTGTTAATTGGAAATCTTCATATGATCTTACCTCTCACTATGTAGAATCATAGAGTGTGCTGAGTTGGAGGGGACCCATCGGGATTCTAAAGTCAGCTCCAGGCCCGCACAGGACAGCCCCAAGAAATATTCTATGTGCCTGAGAGCATTGTTCAAGTGCTTTCTTGAGCTCTGTCAGGCTTGTTGTTATGGCCAGTTCCCTTGAGATCCCATTCTGGTTCCCAGCCACCTTGTTGATAAAAACCTCTTTCCTAACATCTGACCTAAACCTTCTTTGACTCAGCTTCATGCTTTTTCCTCAAGTGTTATAAATGGTCCCAAAACTGAAGAGATTGGTACCTGTTCCTCAGCCTCCCCTGTGAAGATGTTGAAGACCAAAATGTAGTAAATAAAAATTAATGTGGTTTATTGGCTATTTATCACCCTGTTTGGTGGTTTTTTTTTTTGTTTTGTTTTTTTTTTGTTTTGTTTTTTTTTTTTTTTGTTTTTGTTTTTGTTTTTGTTTTTGTTTTGTTTTGTTTTGTTTTTGTTTTTGTTTTTTTTTTTGTTTTTTTTTCCCCTTCCCTTTATTGATGGGAAGTCCTGGATATATCTAATTTTCTTATTAACACATAAAATCATAGCATCAATCAGTTAGGTTGGAAAGGACCTTTAGGATCATTATATTCTATTGTTGATCTACTTCTACCAAATCCCTCACCAAAGCATATTCCTAAGCACCTTATCTACATGTCTTAGATACCCCCAGGGATCATGACTCATCCACTTTTCTTGACAACCCATCCCAGAACTTGGCAAACCTTTTTATAAAGAATTTTTTCCTTATATCCAATGCAAACCTTCCGTCGCTCAACTTGATGCCATTTCCTCTGGTGTTGTAATGTGTAACCTGGGTGCACCAGCCAATCCCTGCGTGGTTACACCCTCCTTTGATGTATCTGGAGACAGTGATAAGGTCAGCCCTGAGCCTCTTTTTTGCCAGGCTAAACACCCCAAGCTCCCTCAGCTTCTTCCTATTAGCCTTATGCTGCAGACCCTTTCCCAGCTTGGTTGCCCTTCTCTGGACATGTTCCACAACCCTCAATATCCTTCTTGTACTGAGGACCCCAGAATTAAACAAAGGATTCAAGTTGTGGCCTCCATAGTGATGAGTACATGGGGACAATCACCCCCTGGTCCTGCTGGCCACACTATTGCTAATACAGTCCAGGATGGCATTGGCCTTCTTGGCCATCTGGGCTCAGGTTCAGGTGCTGCCCACCAGCACCCTGAGGTCCTCTTCTGCTGGGCAGATTTCTAGACATTTTTCCCCAAGCCTGTAGCACTGACCTCAGTGGATCAATCTAAGTTGTTCCCTATTCAGAGCCTACAGCACATCAGTGACTCCTGCCCAACTTGGTATCATCTACAAATTGACTGAGGTTGCACTGGATTCCCTTCTTAATAATTATTAAAGGGGGCTGAAAACAGGAATTCTAGAAAAAAACTTATGAATAGCCTCACAACCTTGCATGTCATGCTACTTATAATTATGCCATGTTACTTCTTACATTTGTTATGGGAAATAGTACACTTCAGCCTTCTAGAAGGTTTGCGTTTAAATGGTAGAGGTACAAAAGATATAATTTAACTTTGTAAATGGTCAGCTAGTGTGTTACAGAAATTCACATCTCTTGATGCTGTTCTTGAACACCCTATTAAGGCAGAAATGAGAGACAAATGGTGAAAAAAAATCCAAGAGAGCATATGCTTTGGAGAAACCTTTATCATATTGTTCCAATAATTTCAGAGTTAGAAAAAAAAAAGGATAGGGCCAAGAAAGCTCACTTCAAGATATCTTGAAAAATTCAGTGCAAATTCCTGTTGCTTCTGAGTGCTTCATAGATATAGAACAGCATAGGAGCTAAACATAGGAGTCCTCTCCTGAATCTCATTATTCTTGAGTTCAACAATGACAACTGACTCTTCTTTTGTGTGTGTGTATTAGAGCAATGAACAGTTAAAGGTTGTGCAAGTGTCTGGTGTGTCTGATAGTTATCGTCAGAAATATTCATTGCAGATTCCTCTTGTCTTTTACTGTATTTCTGTTTCTTCTGACCTTTAAACGTCTTCTGAATGCAGTTAAATAATACTTCAGGTAGCTGATATGTAAATGATAGAAAGATCAATCTTACTCTTCAGTGTGCAAATTGTCACACCTTATTTCCTGGTCTAGTTTAAACATCTGATTTCTGTTTGCTTAACCTGTCATGAGAGCTGGGAAACAAATCTGCTGTTAGAGTCTTACTGAAGCCCAAAACAAATAAGAAAATTATTTTTCAATGTTCTCAGCAATCTGAACTGCTGCTTCCCCTCTGATTTAAGGACCAAACAGCTGGTTACAGGTACAGTAGCTCTAAATCTGTTGAATATATGTGAATTAAAGTTTGGAAGCATGGAACATCCAAGCTGGTAAATGACATGTAAGCCAAACGTAATGTGGAATGCAATGGATCTAAATCAATACAAGGGACATTACCAGGTGCCAGTGTTAAGGAAACTTCCCCATTTGACCATTCAGGAGCACTCTGGCAGTCACACTGCCATTATGAAAGACTTCAACTACTGAGACTTAAGTCCCTTTGAATAATGCACCCCCATACCTCCCACTCTCACATGGTCAGACAAGGTTTCCTTATGAGCTTGGCACCAGGTTTCCCTTAGGAGAGCCTCAGATGTCTTATTTTATAAAGAAATTAATTCAGGGTGCAGTAACACAGAAACAGCTCGAGCTGGTGGCTCCAAGGAGAGACCCTCCAACAAAGGAACCCCTGGGTTTTCACACCCTCACAGTGCAAGGCCAAAATCATTGCTCCTGCTGTGTCTCAGTGTCTGGTCTCCTGGCTGGTGTTATGGGTCCCAGAGCCCTTTTTCAGGCCAGGGGTTGGCAATTCCCTGCCTCTTGCCTTGGGCTCCCACCCAGAACTGAACCTGCAGCTCCCAGCACAGCTGACCCTGAGCTGCCTGCACTGAATATGTTCCTCAATATTAGCTGAAGATGATAGGGAAACCCAGTGAATTGTACTGGCATTGTTGAGTACAGCTTGATTTGGGACAGTGTTTTGCCTTTTCTCTATATCTCCAAACAGATACACTGTGTTTATTTTTTTTGCATTTGTTAATAGATCTCCACATTTTGGTTTTTAAGAATTCATTATGTAAGTTTGTGTTAGGCTAGCAGAGGTCTGTTCTATTCCTCTTCCAGGTACTCTAGTGAGTGAGTGAATATTTGGAGGTGGGTTGTGATTTCCCAGAGCATGTTCTTTTTCCATTATATTTCAACATTAGCATATAAAAGTAAGGAACAAATTCCTTAACAACCTGAGCTGTTTTTATGAAGCTGCTGAATCTGAATAGGGTTGGCTGGAGGTCCCCTCTCCTGTCTCAGAATGAATGAAGAAAATTTTATGTTATCCTCTATATACAAAGGATCATATCCTGTCATCAACAGATTCTTCATTTTGCCATTCCCACCTTTCTGTTCTCATCTCAGATGGCTGAGCATAGCCTGTATCTGGGGCATTGCTACGCTGATGTTCCAAGGTACAGCTGGCGAAGGCAATTATTCGGAGCACTGTATTCTCATAGGAAATCTATGCCAGTTTAGAGCAAGATGCAGACAACCCTTAACAGGTGCACATTAGGTTTTGACATGCTTCTTCAGCACATGGTGAAATTAGAATTACTAGAGGGGAAAACAAATTCACCCTACACCCACTAAACTTCTACCTTCGGTAATTTACAGTTTGACTTTGCATTTATTCCTCCAATTCTCATATGCCAAGGGACACAGCATCACTTCCTTTCTGTTCAATAGCAGTACCTCTCCCTCTGAAATAATGAGTGCCTTATCCACACTTTTCTGTCTCTTCTTTTTCTTGTTGTCATCCCTCAGAAGAGATAGAAACCAGTTAAAGCCAGGTGACAGGCTGAGGTGCTTAACTTATGAATAGGTGTGCATTTTTCTGAAATAGTTTTTATATTTGAATGGTTTTGATGATAGTAGGTAAGAGGAAAATGAGGAGGAAAAACAGTCCATATTTAATTTTTACATTTTTGAAATCAACATGTTAATTCTACTTTCATAAAACGTTGAGAAAAAATGACCTTGAAATCTACAGATTTTTCTATCTGTACCTAATTTTGATGAGTATGTGCTTCAAATTAAGATATAGAAAAGAAGGAAGAGGGATAGGAATTAGAGGGTTTTACAATAAATTCAAAATAACTTTGCTTTTGGGAGAAGTTTATGAGGGGATTCAGTATATTTCAATGTGAGTTAGTCTCACAGCTTGGTCTACATAAGAAAGAAAGGAATCTTCGGGCTGGTGACTTAGTCAAAATCACAGCAGGCTCTTCAGAGGGCTTGTCCTGCTACTTAGATCAGCATAATCTCAGACAAATTCTGCCATAGCAGGACCTTTCCTTCTTTTCCTTCTTGCTGTATTGGCTCTGATCTTCCTCTTTTTGTTCATGCTACAGCTCTGTTGTATAAGCCCAAAGCAGTAACCCTCAGCTGCAGCTCTGCAGAGAAGTGCTGCAGTGCTGCTGGAGGAGTGCCAGCTGAAGGCCAGGTAAGCAGAGAGGGCCAGCCAATCCAAAAATGTTTTACTAATTTAGAGATATGTCTGAATTTTCCAAGCTTTATCTCTCAGCCTTTCCTGTCTCCAGAGGTCTGGCGAGCAGTTCTGACTAGCCCCTCCTTCCTCTGTGCTCAACATATTCCCACTTTGAAAATCTTGCTGAAAAGGAAAAACTTGCACATAATAAAATGCTTGGGAAAAAGATTGCTGTTAAACACCTTGGAGGCAGCAATTCATTCTGCCACCATACAGAATAACATCACCTGCTGTACTGCTTCTGAAATCATTGAGCTATTTTTGCTACATAGAGGGACCACTGAAAAGTAATATAAAGCATAGCAGACACTGATTAGTAAATTGATGTCTCAGCACCACTGAGCCTAGATCAATACCTAAATCCACAGATAGACTGGTTGCTTTAAAAACGCTTAAAAAATTAGAAACTATAGTGCAAAAGGTGTCGGAATTGGTGGGTGAAAGATAGTCCTTCGGCTACTTTGTGCCAGACCCATCTGAAATTAACTAGGGTAGTGAATAGTCTCACTAGGGGCACTGAGGAATTACTGCTGATACTGAGTATTTTTTTTTTTTTTAATTCTTCCATGTTTTGCCATCCAGATAGTTTAACTGAGTGGAGAGATTTCTTTTTATTAATAAGACCTAATGTTCATAACAGCCTCCAACCTGGTAAAAAGCTGCTCTCAGTTTAACAGGTTATAATTTTCTGTCTTCCCTTATTTCAACAATTTTAACTGTGTCTGGGTTTTGTTTGCACAACAGTTTTTAAGAGATGGAGCTCAGGTTCAGTAAGATACAAGATAGCACAAAAAGATAGCTTGATGTAGGTTGCATAAATGTCTGTTTATCTTTCTTCTAGTGATCTTGCCTAAACTGTAACAGAGTGGAGCACTTGAAGATTTCACAGGCGATATGAAAAAAGAAAGATGTAAAAGAGTTCTACCATTGCTCCTTGATGGATGCAATTTAAATGTGGAAGTGCTGGCAGAAGGTTGTTTGATGTAGTCTTACCCCTTTCTCTCAGAATAACCTTTTTCCCTTTCCTACTAGAAAGGCTTGATTGTGCCAGCATTCTTGTTGTGTCCCCAATTAGAAATAAACAGCTAATTCTGTTGACTGCAAACCTGAACCTGTTGAGTAATGCTGTGACTTGTCAACTGACTGCTGCATTCTTGTGAAGAATAGGAAGGTCTAACTGCTGCAGTTGGTTGCCATGCCTAGGAAACTCTTTGCCAGGCTAAAACTGTGCTGTGTTGTGCTCTGGAAAATGAGGGCAAGCAGACAAGTTCTCTCCTGTTTGATGGCACATTTTCCTGACAAGCCTCCTCAATATAACTACTGCAACAGGTAAAGCATATTGCACAGCAGTATGCTGAATGTAACTGTCAGCTGCAGAGAGTGCAATGTGAGGGAAACTTTCAACCAACCAAGAAGCTGAATGTTGCCAACAATAAGCAGAAAACTCTGCAGGACTCAAATCAAGCTTGATAGCACAAGCTTTCATGTGGAAATAACACCAGAGATATCTTTATTGGATATTACCTCATGTATTTGGCTTACAAGGGCTTATAAAGTTTTATCATAGATGTTGTCTGTAGCAGAATTACCAGCTTCAAACCAATGGCTACAGTTTCATCTCTTCCCAAACTACTACATTTTCTTGGACAGAGGTGTTAGAAAGGCAGTGCCTTGTGTAAGGTGAAGTTGCATGAATTTATTTAGTTCATCAGTTTGAAGTTCATAAGAAAAGAAACAATTCTCAGCATGAATAAATTATGGAATACATTTCAAAGGACTTATAAGAATGACAATTGACCTTTTGAAGAAGTATTTTGCTATAAAAGATGTTATGACCAATAATATGATTAAGAAAGTGAAAATATTCAGTCTGCCAGAATTCGGACAATGGGTTTTTCCTTCAAAGACTTTTTGTTTCTGGTATGAAAGTGTTACAGTGGAAGAAATATCTGTCTATTTAAAATAACAGCTTGCCAATGATGTTGGCTAAAGCTCTTGTTGAGAATAGGAAGGTCTGACTTATGTAAATCAGTCCCAGTAAATCAGCTGATTTCACTTGTATGAAGGAAACCCAGCAGAAGGTATGGTTTAATTACCTACAGATAGAGCTGCACATTTTTAATCAGTGGCCATTTATAACAGTACTATCGTGAATGAAGATTAAAGTCCTTAGGTTTGAATTTCTAGTTCTGCAGATTAGGAATTAGATCAGTCTGCTGTAAATAAAACAATCCACCGAAGAATCCAATTTTTACAAAAAGGGCTATGTGTTTTTTTTCCTCCATAATGCCTCCCTCAGAAGGAAAATGTTGCTATTCTTGGCTCCAGAGGACTGAGTTTATCTTGCCATATATGATATAGCTGCCCATAGTACTCTACAGCAGTGGTGCTTGCTGTTCTACATGTCTTGCTGATGGGAAATGACATATACAGTGATAATTCATCACATGCTAAAAAATACCTGAAATTGGCAAGATGCATCACACTATGGAGCTGCACAATTCTTTTTGCTACATGTAAAGGAAGATAAATTGGACAATATTTTAAATTCCTAAAGTAAGGGGAGATATATCACTTTTGAACTGTTTGTCACAGACTCACATCGACTATACAACTCCTTCCAGTATTTTATTTCATCACTCAGCTGAAATGGTCTCATTTTTACTTCTCATTTTTACTTTCCCTGGCTCACTGGTTGTTCTCCCATAACCCTTCCGCTCTGCAGCAGCCTTGGGATGTCCTTCTTTTATTGTCTTGTCCATTCCTTCAATGGTAGGGAAAACATTTCCTTTGTTCCTTGTTATTCAACTCCCTCTTTGCATCATATTGTTTATCATAATATTCACACTTAGTCTCTTGGTGTTGGCTTTCCTTGAAATCAAATTCTGAGGATGATGAGCAGAAAAGAGGAGAATTTTATACTTTAGGGAGTTGGATATCAAAGTGAGGCAAACTAGGCAGATGATGTCTCATTTTACACTCATATACTTAGTATTGTTCCAATTGCAATACTGGTCTTAAGAATTCTGTCAGTTGTTGATATTTCCTTAAGGTGAAAATAGAACATATTTGCTAATCTGTGGTGAGTGTTGGTGTAAGGGGTAAAAAACCTCTTTTGGAATAAATCCCAAGAATTTTGACAGGTGGGGTACTCTCTGTACTATTGAAGCTACAACTGTGATATAAGACTGAAATTCAAGTTTTATTGACAGTTAAAGCTGTGGTGTATCTGTGTACCAGGGCTCTGCCTGTATCCCTGCCCTGTGTAGTCCTCATTCCCTTCTCTGTGTAGTTTGCACACCAGGCTGGTTCAAGATAGATAGGTCAACAAGAGGCAAAGGTGTTTTTCACAGACACCTTCACAACAGAGGAACAGAAAACATGGTAAAGGAGCTTATGGAGATTCCTGAATCACCCCCTACCCTGGGGGAGCCCCAGTGTACTCAGGCTGCTTTAAACATTTTTCATGGGCTTTGGTTAGTCATCTAAGCAGGAATATCTGGGACAGTCCACAGCAGGGATATCCCCAGGCCGCTCCTGCTGTGGAAGAAGGTTGTGAACAAGTTGTATGCAGATTTTAAATACTCAGTAGAAACCATCCCTGCTTATGCAGACAGGGCCCCGTAAGAGAGTTTTCTACACGCAGCTGGAGATGATCCATAATAAATGGTCATGTGTACCCTGCAGTGATTGCACAGGGCCAGAGGTGAGCTGGGTAATAAAAATGATCCAGAATAGATTGTGATTTGGCACATCCTGTTTAATTCTGCTGAAGATTCCACGCAGGTGCTTGCAATGGAACCTGTCAACATCTCACCAGTAAATATCCCATGTGTTTAAGAGCTTCAGTTTACTACGTAAATACTAGCCTATTCAAAAGAGCTTAGAAATTAATCTTTTCTATAAAAGTTCTGTCTGTATTTGTCTGTCCAGGACAGGAGAGACACAATAAAGCCCAGCCTAACTCTGTACCTTTGGGAAAATCAGCATAAAACATGATTCAGGAAGAATCTTATGATTTTTTTTCTGTTTTTGCCTCTTGAGACTGTTTTATTTGGTTGCAAAATGGTCATCTCCACAGATGAAGAGTGGTCCAGATGTTAAGGTTTTACACAGAAGCAATTGGCATTGCCTTCTTTATCAAAGTTATCTTTGTGATCTTGAGCACATTATTCTCTTTCTTGGATAATGGGGGCTGGATAAGTATCATCAATAGAGAAGTATCTCTGCAGGGAGAAGATTAATAGTACTTGAGGAATCTAATCTCTCAGACAAAAGCAAAATGAAGTCTTGTGACTGGAAGTTCAAATTAGAAATAAATGATGAAATTATTGGAAAGTTTTTGGCCTGTCTTAAACGATGTATGTGATTAACCAACAAAAAATGTGTGGGTTTTTTTTCTAGAGAAAAAGGGAAGGAATATATTCTGCTCTTATAACAATTCAAACTACCACTTATTTAAGTATTTTAGTGAAAGGCTTCTTTAATACTGGGTTTTTCTAAAGCCCATATTGTATCCAGCAGAAACTATCCACCACTTTAAGCATAGTATTGTTAAAAATCCATCTAAAATGATGTAATGAAGTCAATTTTGCTGAAAGGCGCAAAAAGCAGTTTAAATCCTTTTTTCTACATATATACTCCTGGTCAACAGTTCTGCTTAGGCTTAGCTATTACCTAAATAAACGTGCCTTCCCACTGGCACTCTGAAGCATTACTTCAGACCTACTCTGATGCAAATTCTATGTTTTGTAAGTTAGGAAGGAGAACTTTTGAGAATGGATCTTCATAACCCACAGGAGTGTGTATCTGTGTTTTTAAAAGAGATAGCATAAACTGTTAATCTTATTCAATTAAAATAAAAGACTATACATTCCTTGTTTATTCCAGTGTAAGCACAGTAATTCAAAACAGGTGGCTTAAAATGTGAGGTAATGGACAAAAACTGGATTATTACTATATAAATGTAGATTTGGGCCATTTCACAAACCAAACTGGTTTATGTAATCATAGGCAAAATTACTACATGTGTGTTTGTCATTATTAATAAACACTTCCTGTTAACTCTAATTTTCATGCAGCCACATGTAGGTAGAATACAAATGAAGGTGTAATAGTGACAATATGTGTTGACAATAGTGACAGTGCACTGTGTTGAAACTCAACAATTAATTTGATACATAAAGTAAAAGAGAAAAAAAATTGAGTCATGTTGATTATTTTCAGTTTAAATGACAGAATTTTGCAGGAAGTTCAAGCAGACATTGTTTAAGGGTTCACATTCTGAAATTCTTCTGACATCCAGAAGATGTTAGCCTGGGGTTTCTAATCCAAAGAGAAAAAATGCCCATAAGGAGTCACATTCTGGAAATATACATGCAAATCAGTGAAATACATACACACACATACAAACACACACACACACACAGATAAATATCTCCATATGCATGGAAGAATGGAAGAGAAGGCTATTTAAGGCCACTGCAGTGTCAGGTGCAGGGAAGGGAGACAACAGCATAGTTGAAAAAATGAGCCACCCAAATAGCCAAAGTAAATGTGCACCTTATTAAATTATTTCAAATTTCTAGTCATGAAAGTTTTAGAACACTTAATATTAGGCTGCTTTTCCTTAGCTTGAAATTTATTCAGGGGGAAGGAACTCTTTTAAAAGAAATATTTTTCTGCATTATCCCTGTCTTACATTTTGATGCTCTCCAGCTTCCTCTTCCATGGCCCCCTAGATTTCATTTGCTGTGGTACAGTGCTGGTGTGTGGACAGCCAGGTTGTCAGAGGCTGGGCTGAAATTTTGTGGAAATACAGAGGAAAGGAGATTCATAGAACGGGAGTAACAGACTGTGAACTGGTATATTCTATAGCAAACTGGCTTTGCTAAGAAGGCTTCAATCCAAGTACAATAATGAGTTTGGCTGTTGGGTTTTCATTTATGCAAAATCAACTGTTATCGTTGCAGAAAGCTAAAGGTGCCCTGAAGGGACTACAAATGTAATTTATGCCCAATTAAAAACTTTAAAGCATGCAGGATATTTTAAAAATTATATCTGTATAACTGGGGAATCTAGCCCTCAGTATATAACTGTTAATTTAATCCACAGCTTCACTGGACAATATGTTCCTGTGCCTCACCACCCTCACAGAAAATAGCTTTTTCCTAATACTTAATCTAAACCAATTCTCTTTGTGTGAAGCCATTCCTGCTTGTTTTAGCACTGTGTGTCCTTGTATAAATTTTCTCTGTCTTTCTTGATGACTCCCTTTAGGTACTGGAAGGCCACAGCTGGATCCCTCTGAAGCCTTCCCTTCTCCAAACTCAACAATCCCAATTCTCTCAGTCGTTCTTCATAGGAGGGGTGCTTCATCTCTCTGGTTGACTTGGTGGCTTCCCTAGTGGACTCACTCCAGCAGGTCCATGCCCTTCCTGTGGTGGGACCCCAGGGCTGGATGCAGGGTTCCAGGCAGGGTCTCCCCAGAGCAGAGCAGAGGGGCAGAATCCCCTCCCTCCCCTGCTGCCCACGCTGCTTTGGATGCAGGTGAGGACACAACTGGCCGTCTGTTGGCCACTACCTTCTGGATGTGACACTGCAGGCAATTCCTTAACCACCAGACAGCCCTCTCATCAAGTCCATCCCTATTCAATTGTCTTAGGTAAACTAGGTGACCCAAAAAAAGAAAAAAAGAAAAAAAAAAAGTTTATTCCGTATTTCTTCTACATCAATCCCCAAAGTCTGACTCTCCACAAGTTTTCCAGCACAGTGTTGCCAGCAGGGCAAGAGAGGAGATTCTGCCCCTCTGCTCTGGGGAGGCCCCACCTGGAACCCTGCATCCAGCTCTGGGATCCCAGCACAGAAAGGACATGGAGCTGCTGGAGTGAGTCCAGAAGAGAGAACCGTGTCAATCAGACGGCTGAAGCACCTCCCCTATGAGGAATGACCCATCTCTCCTTATTGGTGAAAGGGTGGTGGTTAAAACTAAGGGGAAGTAACTAATTTTGGCGTTTCTAACTTGTTTTTCATTGTAAACCAACATACAAATTTAGAGAGAAGGATGTTGTGGAGGACCATGTCAAAGTCCTGATAAATGACACCTACAGCCCTTCCCTTGACCACTAGTGGAGTCACTCCATCACAGAAGGCCTGCAGTTTGGTCAGGCAGGATTTGCCCTTGGTAAAGCCATGCTGGCTGTCCCAAATCACATCCCTGTCCTCCATGTGCCTTTGTGCAGCTCCAGCAGGATCTGTTCTGGGATCTTCCCAGGCACAGAAGTGACACTCACTGATCAGTTGTTCCAGAGATCCTTTTCTCTACACTTCTTAAAGATGGGTACAGTGTTTTCCCTTTTCCAGTCACCTGAAACTTCATCTGAAAGCCACAACTTTTCAAAAGTCAAGTATCTGTACAATTGCTACCATAATTATATTCCTTCAAATTATAACAAAATTCAGTATAACTTAGAATATCTTTAGCAAGTATATTGGTAAATGCCTTATTATGCCTTCAGTATCAAAGCAGCATATTTTTCTCTTAGGATTTAGAAATGTGCAGGTATTTCTATATTTCATTCTTAATAAAAATGTGTTTTTTAAAAATAATTTTCAATTTCATTGACATTTAAGCAACTTGAAGCAATATATTTTATGATTTTTTAAAAATTCCACTACAAATAATACACCATTTTATTGTAGAAAACAAAGCTCTCATCTCAAGGAAACCCAAGAATAGCATAAAAAACTAATGTCAAAGGGAAATATTCCAAAGCAATCTTATAAATTCAAAAGGAGTTTGTCAAATATATCAACTAATTTGCACAGAGTTTCATGCAGAGTTTAGCAGCATCGTTGTGGCTCCTTGAGCAGGTGGAAATTCTGACTGTGGTCTCACCAGAGTCAGAGGTGTTTTTTCGGATTATCAGTTTTTATCACAAATGGTTTTCTATTAGGATGCCAGGCAATCAGTCCTGTCCTCCCTGAGTGCATTAATTTTGTAAACATATCCATTTATCACCTTATCTGCACGTAAGATTAATAAAGGTTTAAGGTAAAGTTTAAAAATTTTAGTTTTAAGTAAATTTTTGGTTTTAAGTAAAGTTTTAAAAATTTAGTTTTGCTTTGTGGTAGTGCCACACGAAGTATCACTTATAACTCAAGACTGTCCCAAAGAACTAAAAATTGTATTTGGGGCTTCTAATTCTAGTATAAAAGGTGAATCCATTTGAATTTCCTTAAGAATAGCAATGGCCAACCTTTCTGTTTTAAGATGAAATTAAGTGAAACATGAAATGGTCTCTCCCTCTCTTCCCAAGATCTCAGACCTTAAAGTCAGTAAATACAAGTAACAGGAAGAAAAATAATTTGCAATGAATGAAAAAATGAGTTCTTTTTCCCAAGCATTTCAACAATCACACAGAGATTGACTTCAGCTTATTAAAATGCATAGCCACAGACTCAGCAGGCTGCATCTTATTTTTGTGTCTCATGCGCTCTTCAAAGCATTCTTTGTGGTGTTTGCTATTTTGTGGTGAGCTGTTGTATGCAGGTCTGTGGTGCTTAACTCTATAAGCACTCTCTGATGGATTACAGTTTGCAAACAATTTCCCCCACCAAAAGTCCATTTGGCCTGACTGAAGATAAGACATCAGTATCTCAGGGTATATTTACTCCCAAGATACATTGCTATTTAATTAAATCTTTTTTATTTCTTTCACATGTGAAATATGAGCTTCCTAGCATTAAAAAAGGGAGATAGCAGAGAGAGAGAAAGCATTTTTCTGTAATTGCAGGGCATAAACCCTGTCAGAGAAAAGACACAGACCCCTCATTAGATCACTTTTTCTTTTTTGCAGTCTTTTTTTGTCTTGCTGATAGCTATCAAACATCATGGACATATTTTTTCTACCTGCATAGTATTCAATAAAATCAAATATGTCCCAGAAGACAGGTTTAAAAAATTCAGGAGGCATGCCATGTTGAACAAGGGATCACAAGTGGCATAAGTTTGTCAATGTATGCAAAATAAAGCCAAAGTATTGGTCTTGCTGGATAAAGGTCAGCTACACAACATCTGATGCCAAACCTACTGTGTGCTGGCCGTTGGGAACAAGGTGTGTGTTTAGATGACTTTGAGACAGGATGTGGATGTACATATCCTATATGCTAGTTTGAACAGTTCTTTATTTGAACTTCATCCTGCTCTACCTTCAAGACTTTTGTTTCAATAGGAATGTGAGGGGTTTCTAAAAGTCAGTGTCTTTTATTTCAGGCTAATTTGGGTGGGAATGTGGACGTTCAGTACTCTTGAAGTAGTTGCCTACAAAACATATGTATGAAGGTAGAAAGACTGGGAGAAGAGATATTCCACTTGAATAAGAAACTGGATATGCCATCCTTTGCAATACACTGTAAAATTTTTTTGATGAATAGAAGAGTGCACATATGAAACGGATTTTTCTTCAAGGAGAATAAAAACCTGAAGGCATTTTTTTTTCAGTTTTCTAAAATATGTTTTTAATGGGAAATAGAAATTCTGGAAACAGAAATTTAAATTGTAAACAAGAAATTGAAATTTTGCAGACCTTTTGTCCATTCTGTCTTCTGTAATTTCACATAAACTTACAGTGATCTGCAGCAGTAGTCTATAGGAAAATTTTCTGAAATGTTGCCTAGGCTTAAATGACTTGCTGCTTAAATAAATGTGCATCTGTCCAGGTGTGTATATGCATTACATTAAGGTATGAATCAATTTAAATACTCTTAAGATGCTTATTTTTATTGGTGATCTGTACTTCAGCTTCTTATCAATTGTTTTGTCTTCCCTGAAGATGACTAGAAAATAGATTTACCAGGCCCTGAGATTTGCAAGCCTCAGTGTTGCAAGACTTCCAGGGTGCCACTGGATGTGATAATTACTGGGGGTCTGACCTGCAAAGGCACTGAATGAGGTACCTGCTTCGCTACTAGGGGTCTGTGCTGTGGGGTGAAGAGCTGTACCAGCCACCCTCAGAGGACTGGCCGTTCCCAGCCCATCTTACGACTCTGTGGTGCCTTTTCCTGGCACGCATGTTGTGTCTTGGTGCATGCTGACAGCATGAAGCATGCCAGGCTGTGATGGGCATACTACACATCCTCTGCAAGCAGGAAAATTCTGTAAAAGACAAGTAACCTGTTTTATAATTTTCCTTCATTTGTGTTCTTTCAGTGTTCTTTCATGATCCTGTTAAAGTAAGGATTCCCACTATGCTTAATGTAGGTTGTTCTTATGTTGTAAATAGGACAGACAAGTAAAAGGGGAGAAAATATCTGTACACATGAAAAATTTTGATCTAGAGAGATTAATCCACCAGTCCAAAGCACAAACCCATCCCTGATACTGCCTTCAGCCTGATGGCCTTTACTTGTGGTGGACATGTCCTGAATCCTATAGAAGCAGTTGATCTCAGTACCCAACCAGCTAAATCTGGATTTCTTTCCTACCAATATATAATTGACTTCACAGTGCTGCACACATATTGAATAAAATTTACTTAGGCATATATGCAGTACAGACACATACAGAAACCTAAACTGTCCTGGTCACAGAATGCAAAATTTATCATAATGTAAGTTTGGATCATGCCAGACTTGATATTTTCAGAAGAACTTCTAAGTGCCGAGAAACATTCTAAATTTGGCGGATTTTTTCCCCTGCCACTCAATTGCTTAGAGCCTGAATTGCTGGCTCTTTCTGACCTGTTCTTTTACATCTTTTCCTTTTGTCCTGTCATTCTTTGACATTCCTCTATGTCTAAACCAGTGATTATACATTAAAAAGGAATCATGGCCTATCAAGAAAATGACATTCTCTTTTTTTTTAATCCTGTTTTATATTATGAAAGGGGTTTTTTTCAGCCCTATTTCACATATTAGTTTCTTTACTGTATTGAATGATATTTTGCATTTAGAGGTTTTCAACTGAAGATCATATAGCATTTTGGAAGCATACAGAAATTCACAATACCTGTTATGTAACATCTGAGATAAATGGACTGGAAATAATTTAAACCAAGAGCAGAGGCAAATTGCCAAGGATTTTGTACAGTAGCAGAAGGGACTTGATCGAAGGGTATTCAGAAATTCGTGACCTATTTTTGACAAAAGAATTGAAGCAGCTGGTTTGAAGCATCCAGGTTTGAGAATGAAAGTGATATCCTGGCACCATCCTTTCCTGTCCCCTCCCTTGAGTTCCTCACGTGCACCTTCACCTCTCAAAACAAGAAACTGATGATTCTTGACCTTTCCAAGCTCCCTTGTAACTCCTGGGCTGTTGATACGAGGCAAGAAGGTCAAGCATCCATTCTGCAGTTTGAACAATCATGTCAGTCAATGTGAAATGATTCTACCAGAGCCAAGTGTTTCCTTGTCCTTTATGAATTAAAAAAAAAAAAGAAAAAAGGAAAAAAAAAAGAAAAAAAAAAAAAAAAAAAAAAAAAAAGAAAAGAAAAGTGCTTTTTACTTCCTCTCCCTCCATTTGACAGCTAAACTTTTGACTGTACATGGACAATAGCTTTGTGAGCTTGTTAGCACTGTTTTAAGTGATTAGTTATCAACTAAACACAGGAGCCATTCTGGTACTGAGCTTCATCCTGTAGGTGAAGGATGGCTCAATGCCATACACTGATGTTTTTCCAACAGAAAAGTGGAGCCTGCAAGAGAAAATGGGTATACATCACAGACGTTGGCTGGTTGATGAATGTTCAGGTGTATTTCATGAACCTTAAGAGTCTGAAGAAGAGATCAGAACAGTCTCCTAATTGCACAGTTGGAAGTAATGGTGAATCAACTTGGTTACAGTCACTTGCTTATGACTGTAAATGCAGCTAGGGCCCTTGAGATCTCTTCCAGGGTTTTACCTCATTTTTAAGATCCAGTTGTTAAAATTTTTAGAGAAATACTTCTGCCTGAATTAAGGTGCAAATGAGACCATATGACAAAGCCAATAATTTTTATTAAACAGTAAATGTGAGAACGAGAGCACGAAGGAGAGAGAGAAACAGAAAGAAATAGAAAAAGAGGTGAGGGTGAGAGAGAAACAGTGTCAGAGGCAGATGAAGTAGAAAATATCACCACTCTGTGGATCCTGATGGCATCCCATTGATCCTCTCCATCTGGTCTTCTTGGTGGTAGGAGTTCCACAAAACAGTGAGTTCAATGGATTAATCTGGGCCAGGTGGGAATGCCCAGGTACCTTCCTTATGTAGGACAAGTTAGACACAGTCTCTCGCAAAAACTCTGCATCTGTTGCATCACTTTACATCACATTGAACTCTCCTGGTGCAAGGCCTCAGGACGGAGTCTTGGCAGTCTTTGATGGATTATGACACCTCCCCAGCTGTCCCTCATGTGAGTGTACCATGGATGTGCCCCTCCTGAGGTATGGGCATGTTTACAACTGAGCCAGTCTGTTTGAGGAAGGATGGGTGCCCACTGCCACACACCCAAAACGTCCTCCTTTCCCCACCTTGGCTGGGGGGAGTGTGTGCAAACCTGGCCCCAGCAGATGGGCCTGTGGGCTATGGCTTACCTACCCTGAACCCAGCCAGAGCTAATCTGCAGGAGAACTGTTGGGTTTGACTTTCTTGTGGATATATTCTTCTTCCTCAGTCTTGTTAATTTCTTTCTAGACCTGAGATAAGGGGACAATAGTATCACCTTTGCCTCAAGTTCCCTTAGATGACTTAACTATCAAAATTCCCCTCAGGAGGGGATATTTAGGGCATATTTAGGGAGGGGTGGACTTTGGTGGTTGCAGCTTCTTCATAGAATTTTGCCATAATGGGCCAAACGACCTTCAATAAAAGGTTTAAGCCATTAATCATAACAATTCAGTCTCTGACACCATGGCTTTTAATGTTCATGATGACTTTTTAAAGAAGGACAAAGTGCACGGACACAAATATATTTTAAAAATTATTCCTCTAAACACCTATGTGAATATAGAAGTGATTTTCTTCATATCAGAGTGTCTTTTGTGCCTTTGTCCTGCTCACCCAGCACAGGGTTAATAACACCCTATAAATGCCAGTGTGGGTTTTTTTACTGGTATAGAAACGGTTATATCTTTTTACCACTGGCTTATTTTTTAGTCTCTTAATTACAGTAAATTAAAATAATTAGAGTGAAATTATATGAACCCCACAACTCCCTATGGCCTTTATGCTGCTTTTTAGAATGTAATGAATGTTAATGTAAATCATCAATATATTCTTACTACCTTTTAGTTCTTATAGAAAACTTCTATGTCATAGTTATGCTATAGATAGAATTCTGAGCATACAGCACAAAGAATAATATTATGTAACATTCCAGCCAAGCAAAGGCTATTAATTAAGCTTTTGGTGAACCATACTGCAGATAAAAATTAGCAGTGAGCAATATCCTAATAATGGACATACATGTTAACATAAAATGAAATAGGGTTCTGTAAAACTTCTCACAAATAAATGTATAGCTTGTTACTCTCAGATTAGTAAAGCAAAATAAACTAAAGCAAAATGGAGCACCTTCAAAGTATAATGATGATACAAAGGAGCTGCTCATTGCAAGAGTTGTAACAGCAGTTATATTGACATTTTCTATTTAGGATTTTATTTCTTTCAAATAAAGCGTATATACAACTCCACATTCTCTGCAATAGTTCCTTTCCTGCCTCATCACTGGATCACTATTGCTGCTGAATGCCCTCCAGCGTTATGTAATGTCACTAACAACCTGAGAACAATTTTCTATCTCATCCTTTCCTGAAGGAGAGTAATTGTGTTTATAACACTGTTATATTTGTAAGATTTCCTCTCTCACATTCACTATTAGAATACACATTTTTCTGTTTATTCATGTTAAAAGAGTTGTGTCGTTTTGTTACTGGAGCAGAATGTGGAAGGTTATCTGGTAACTCTGCTGGCATTTGTAGAAGGTGTTGGCATGTCTTTTATCCCTGATTTAAAGAGAGTTGTTGTGGTGGTGTGGATGGTTGAACTTTCCCCATTTTGTATGTTAAACCCCAGTTGGACCCTCCAGAGAAAGCCGGACTGTATAAGCAGGTGAAAGCAGGTGCTTTGAAGGACTGTGTCAAGAAAAAGAAGGACAGACGAGGGAGAAGATTTGAAGAGAGACTTAAGGAAGTGAGAGAGGGAGCTGGAAGAAGGACAATAAAGAGAGGGTTTTTTGAGATAGGGCAGAGTTGAAGGACGTATGGGTGGCTTACCGAGTGGAAAGGATTTAGATATGTGAAAAGAAAAAAGAGTGGTAGGTCCAATGCTGCTGTATGTTCTGTGTACCCCCCCCTAATTGAAATTCATAAGTTGATACATCCTCCCTACAAACCTCTATTTTTAGCCCACTTATGTTACATGTTACCTTTCCCCCTTTTCCCGCCACTGTGTTATCCCTCCCCTACTCCCCAATTGGTTCAAGGCTTGCAACCCCTCCCCTCTTCTCCCTAGTGATAAGTTTTCATTGGTGGCCACAAAGAGGAACTCCCATTTCTCCTCCCCTTACCCGAGAGTTTATAAGCCTTTGTATTCCTTTGTTCTGGGTCCAGTCCAGTCTGGGTCCAGTCCAGTCCGACCTGGCCCCGACAGTGTTGGTGAAGATTAAAGTTACTGTTTAACTGTCTGGCTGACTGGGCCCTCCTTTCTTCCTCTCTGCGCTGTCGCCTGATACATCTTATCACCGTTAGCTTCTCTCAGGGAAAAGGACCCACAAGGGCTGACTCCTCACTGAGTGCTGAGGGGCAGCTCAGACTCATGCTTGCTCCGGTGCCTGGGCTAGCTCGGGGCGAAGCCGAGGGGCTTCAGTTTTGGCACCGCGACAAGTTGTTTCCTTTTGAAATGTCCATCCTTATGCCCAAGAGGGAAATAACTAAAATAAAAATGTGAAAGGGGAACTGCAATAACCCCTTATAAAGGACTTAGGGAAAAGAGAGAAACCCAGGAATCTGTGGGGTTTTTTCCCCCAGGGCATTGCATAATAGTCCTTGAAGAACACAAGAGTTGTGTCTGTGCGAGGGAAACCTTGATGGAGTCTCTCAGATGTCATTAAAAATTGGAGAAGCACTAACCAAATTCTTGCATGCTCATTAAACTGATCACTTAAAACCTTGATTATGAATCGAAGCATCTCAGAAATGACTAAGAACCATAAATTACTTACAGCTTCTTAAGAAGAAATTAAAATAAGCCCCAAAACAACAAAAAACCTCCTACCATAACAAACCCTACCACTCTCAAAGTTTTCCTTTTCATGCATTATCATGAACACAGCAGCAAGCAAGCAGCATACTCTAATCTGTGATGGTTTCAGTCCAGTTATGTGAAATGTCTTAACCTCATTCAGCAAGTTTTGCTGCCAGCTAAATCACAGGTGTGTTCCGAAACTAGACAGTCACATGATAATGAAAATATATCTGATAAAAAGAGAAGAGGAGGGAGAATATAAGCGAAACTTCTTTGTAGGATAAGCCTTTGTTGCTAACTGACTGGGCTTAGCATCACAATGCCATTTGAGCTACTGCTGTTTTATAGAGAGTATGGCATCATTTTTTCAGACATCTGTTATTGAGACTGCTGTGGGAAAAATGTGTGAATGAATGGATGATCACTATATCTCCATAGCTGATAAGTTTTGTTATTTTCTGTGTAAGTGAAAAAAATCCTAAATTTAAGCTGAAGTCTGAGTTGATGGTATTTAATATATTATTATAGATAAATTTGGACTTCTTTCTTGGATTTGTGATAACATTTGTTAACTCAGTTGACATAAAATTTTGCTGGAAAGCTCATGTGCAATCTAGTTACAACGTATGAAGAGGTCAATGGATTTTCAAGGTTAAAAATACTTTTTCCTCTGCGTGTTGGATAAATGTGAGAGATCTTTCTTTTAACTAAGTGAAATATTGCTGGAAATGCACTCAGCTTAAAGAACACACATTTCAGTTGGAAGCTGTGGGACAGAAGGTTAACTACAGAGTTGGTTTCTGAGCCAATACCCAGAAGAGTGTGGGCTCTAACATGACATTTTTAGAACAATGAGAAACATTGCAAGCCCTGCAGAGTATAGCAGTGAGGATTTGTAGATTTGGTTTATGTTTTTGAGCAGCTGCCTGGCTTCAGATGGTAAATGTTATCATGGCAGAAGATCCAAGAAAGAATGGCAAAGGTTTGTCTGCTCTAAATTTAATCTGTGACTGCTTGAACCAGGATTTTGAGACATTTTTGTTAACTGCTCTGAAGACTCTTGTCAGTCAGGAGCTAATAAGGGTATATAGAACTGTCGTGTCCTCAAATGAGAAATCTCAGTATGGCAGTTCAAATCAATTTTGGGGCCATCTAAAGAGCATATGGATACTTTATGTACTATAACAGATGGTAATTATGATTGGCATCATTCTTGCCCTTTAAACAACATCAAAAGAAATGACTGCTCTCCTTATTCCCTGCTCATTTGCAGAACATCTGCTCCAATAAAATATGCTGTTGCCTCAGTTACAATAGCTACTTTTAACATTATAGGCTATCTTCTATTAGTCAATCAGTGTTACAACCCTTAAAGAAAAGAGACATAAAGACATAAAACTACAATCCATTCAGTGGTTACTAGCATTTAAAAAAAGTCTGGTCTCACTATGTACTTTCAGTGTCAGTCTTCAAATCTCACTGCTTGAAGACACTGCCAAGAATGGGAAGACTGAAAGTATGTGACCTGTGGGTCCAAAGAAGGCACCACTGTAGGAGCCCTAGAATAATGTAGCTGTGGGCTTTATGCTGCTATTCATAGATAAATGTGGTCAACCTGATTAGCCACAAGTCTTGAGGAGGTGAGCTGTGCACACTTCTGCTCATTTGTGTGGATTTAGTAATATGCTGTTGTGGTATCAGAATGCATATTTATTGTCATTAACTATTGTATAAACAGAACTACAAGGGAGATTTTCTCAAAGCAGCTGGTCTGTGGCATGAATGCAGATGCTACACATCTGTACTCTTCATTGTGTCTGTGTGTTTAGGCTGGACAACAGTGAGCTGGCTTTTACAAAGGCTGCCTGGGTTTTACCAGGAGGAGGAAGAGCTGATGCAGGAAGGTGTGCAAAGCCAGTGCAACAAAATGCCATGTACATGGACATGCACTTGTAGCCAGAATTACTGCCCAGCAAGTGCAGGTGATGTGAGAGGAGGCTGTTTATACATGCTGTTCCCTTGAGACTTTGTTTCTGTCTCTATTTCCAAAGCTGACCTAGGTACCCCTCGGTGTTCAAAATTATCAATGTCATTAGTAATTCCATATTGCCAGACACATTGGTTTTCCTGGCTAATTATGTCTTATAATCTGTTTTGATCCTTAGCCAATCCTGTTTGAGGTGCCCTACTGTGCAGTGTTTGTAAACCATGAGTAGGTCTATAAGTATTGATGTCTGCTCAGCTGTAAAAATTGCTTGGGCTATCCTCCTTCCTGAGCTTCTGTTTTCGTCTTCTGATGGATGAAAGGAAGAGGAGAATTTAAAACTGAGTTTTGTTTTGCTGCAGAGAACAATATGCCATGAAGGGATATAATCAGTTCTGACTTGTGTGCTGGCTGCCTGGAGTGTGATTGATCACTGGGAAATTAAGGTATCATCCTTATAGTGCTAAGGTGCCGTGTCTGAGAAATGTCCAGATTAAAGCACCAGCCCCCACCCCAACCCAGCTTTTTCTCTATGCCCTACAGCCTTTTCCGTAAGGCTTTATGGACCAAGAATGTAAGTTTAAGCAGGTTCAGTGACCTAACTGTGCAATAGGAAAAGCTAAGATAATCTATACAAAAACCAACCAACCAACCAGCCAACTAAAAACCCCCAAACCCCCCAAAATAAGAGCAGCAATGTTTGTAAATGTTTCTCACACTTATTTCTGCTGTGAGAGTGCTTTCTGTTTCCTCACTGTTTTACCAACTTGGGCCAAAAGGATGTCTATAGAGAACAGTCAGTCATGGGGATGAAGAATAACACCTTTCTTTTTAATCAAATAATGGAATCTGCTTGCAGCAAAAAATTAAGCAGATATTTCCCACAGCAGCATCTTGCAGGTGCTCCTCCAAATATGCTGATTTCTATTCCTCTGTCAAAAACATAAGAAGAACAAAACTAAAATAAGGAATGGGATCTATCTAACCTCTCACTTAAGAGTGAACTTTCTAGACTAAAGGTGGGGAGGGCTGCAACTGCTAGTTGATAGCTGACCATTTGTCTCCTTTTAAATAAACACTTCACAAACACTTAAGATTTATTTAAACTTAAAATTAATTAAAATTTTTGATTAAATATGATATGGAAAAACCTCACAGTGCACAGCCAACTGACTGTTCCTGAAGTCTTCAGTTTATTAAAAGAAGTTTAGACTTATTTCCTAAATTAATTAAGCTCATGTGATTACTTAACATACAGGTTCACAAAAGCATGCATACACATATACACCTGTGGCTGATAGTGTTTTAAAATTCATCGGCCAACTCTAAATAAATTAAAAAAAAGTTACTAAGGAAGGATAATTACTAGTTCCCCAAAACACACTCTGAGAATAAACAGTTGGAGTAGAAGAGTGCATATGTTAGCATGAAGGGGAGGTAACAGTGGTTTCTAGCTTTTTTTCAAGCATGCATCAAACAGTGTGCAAGATGAAAAGGACTTTGACTGTGAGTTGGTTTTCTTGGTGTTTTCACATTTTTGGATAGCAAAGGGCTATTTTCAAAACTAAATTAGAATATAATTGTCAAATATTTTTAAATATTTAACTGAATTTTATAGTCTAGACTCTTGCCACTGAGGAGACTACCCACAGATGCTTTTGGATTTACTCAGTGGGGCAGATTTATTTTTTGATATGTCATTAATTCGTGTTTCCAGCTACCCAGACCTGGAACCTGATGGAAACTATTATGTCTTTTGCCTTCCTGTGCATTCTAGATTACTTTTTCACAAAAGGGTGTTGGGTAGCAGATGATGGTGCTTGGCTAGGTCACATTCTGGTGTAGAAGAGGGATGTAGTCTGAGTTTGGATCAGGGTCAGGAGCAGCACTTCTTCAAGCAGTATGTACCTGACCATTTGTGTAAGTGTGGGCAGTGACTTACAAGCTGCCAAAAGCTGAGCTAGTTTTGCAAGAAATGGAGTACAAGTTCCTGAAACTTTTAAATAAAATTTTGAGCTTTAGCTTAAGTCTGAAGTAAATCTGAGCAAAAACTCTCTGCTTGATTGCAGGTATTTGAGACCTTGGACACTATTAAAGGCAAGGTATCACACATAAGCTATCAAGTTTCTGTCTCATAAAATATATTTGCCAAAACCCTTCTGAAAATCCATAACATCAATTAGTTCTTAAGAGTCTTTAATCTTTGTATAGTCTATGTAGTGAAATCAATTATTTATATATTATTTTTAGCTCTACATTTGTACTAGGTCTCATACTTCAGAAAGCAGTCTCCATTTTGAAATTTCAAAAAAATTATTATTAATACTATTAATTATTATTTCCATGGTTACAGTAAAACTAGTTGGGGTTTTGGTTTTGTTTTGTTTTAATGAATTAATTAATTTAATGTAAATTTTTTTTAAGTTTATGAAACTAAACTCATGAACTTATGTTTTATCAGAAATTTTATATATTAAATAAATTAACATCACCTTCTGGCCCCAGAAATGTTGTACAAATCTGACAGTGGTCTCTAAGTGGACCAACACCTGTGTCATCCTACGAAGAGCACAGGCAGAGACATGAGAAAACAAAATTTGTTCTATTGTTTGATGGCATTTGCTTTACAGCAATGTCCAGGAGGTATTCTTGGGATGTGACAGTCTGGCATGACAGACTGTGACACCACAAAACCCAGGGAGTGGATTATCCATAGAACCTGAAACCCTTTGAGGCAAAGACCAGAACAGCATAATGCAAAGGGCTGTTCTCTTCTCCTGGGGCTTGGATGGGCCCATGGATTTGTGCACTGAGGGGAAAAAAAAAAGTCACTTCCACAGAGGAAAAAGACTTCCTAGTGTCAAAATGTGAATTAAAGTGCTGAGTAAGAAAGGAAGGGGGGGTATTTCTTCATATTTGGCAGAAACATGAGTGCTCTGAACTAACAATGTGCTAATGTTCCAGCTCCCCTAAATTCCCTGGAATGTCTTGTCTGAGTGCCTGGATACTCAGGGTACCGATCACCCTGCCTCACTACCTGAATCTGAGCAACATGAAGTACTGAAAACATTCACAAAACAGTCAAATTTAGTTTTGGCGCAAAACTTTGGCAATGTAAATACAACGGTCTGACAAAGGGAGAGCAAGGGGACAGGAAAAGATAAAATATACTTCTTACCTCAGAAACATCACTGTCTATTGTTAATATCTTTAAAGGCACATTTGAGTGACCAAGGCAGGTGAACCTGTGGCAAGACTAGGAATAAATACAATGGCAACTAGTGATCTCATAGGAGGAGAAAGGGGGAGAAAGGAAGAAAAGCAACAGAACAGTGTGTTCCATCTGTTCCAGAGGCTGGGGTAAGAGGTCTGCCTTTCTCAATAATCTTGTGTCAAAAAAGTGTAGATTTAAATGAGAGGAAGTGTAATAACAAGCTTTCCTTTGATGCTGACTCAGGTGGCTTTGAGCCACTTCTAGCATCTTCAAAAATCTCCAGGTGTGAAGTTGCATTGTGCCAGTTCAATATCACAGCTAGAAAATCACTACAAAACCAAACAATGGGTCTCCCTTCCTGGACAGATTATAAAAGTGCTGAGTAAGAAAGGGGGGCATTTCTTCATATTTGGCAGGAATGTGAGTGCTCTGGGAGCTTGAACAAGTCAGTGAGATAATTATTGCACATTGTCACAGAAAAGGTAATTTGTGAGCAAAGAGGGACAAGGAAGGATTCATCTCCTGCCTCACAATTTTTTCCTCCCATTTCTCACAGCCAGCAGAAGTATGGCCAAGAAATCTCCCTTTGAGCCCCCAAGTATTGCAAATTCTTCTCACTTCAAGCATGGAAGCTGGCAGGAAGGATGTTTTCATGCTTACATTGAATCCAAATAGTAGCATTGCTAATAAGAACAAACAAAAAGATTTCCCTCGACCAAAAAATTGAAACTCAGACTTGTAAAAGCAAAAGACCAATTTAAGCAGATGACAAACATTAAACACAGGGGTTTCAGTGATTGTGAGAGATGGCATCAAATGGTCTGCATCAAGGGGAGGGCTCAGTTTGGTAGACAGATGTGGGGATGATGATATTTAAATTTTCACATTTCCCTGGTACATCCCCAGATATAGACAAGGTGTGAACCATAAATGCAGCCATTGATGGCTTACCAGAGGCATGACACAGAGAATAAGCAACAAGAAAGTAGAAGGCATGACCCTTTGAAAGGGGTTTTTTGATCCCTGTCCTTCACTGTGATCTTTTTCAAAAAAAAAAGTTGGTTTTGTGGGGAAATTTTGCTTTCTATCATCTAATAGGTTTCAGTTGTGTATGGTAGACATGAACCAGAATGAAATGCTAGGCACAATTACAGATGTGGGGTGTTCTTTCCTGTCAGATTGTGCAGTAGGACCTTTCCACAGCACAGCTTTCCCATGCAGCTCTTCCTCTTCACCTCTGCCCCTCTCCCTGTGCACTTTCTCAAGTGCACATTTTGAGAGTAAACTGCAAAGGCATGAGGAGGAATAAGTGTTTCTCACCAATCTGCTGGCAGGATGCACACTCCCAATATCTGTCTCTAGGAATCAGCAAAATGGCATCTTAGTATCCTTGCATGGGATCCAGACAGATGCTTGTTGGGACCTTCCCCTGTATTTGCATTATCATATTTCTATGATTCCCAAAATGTTTATCTGGTAATCAGCTGGGAACTTTTCTCTTTCACAGATTTATGTGTTTCAGTGCTTAGAAATCTGCTTTTTAGGAAAACAAACTTTTGGCAATAAACTGTCTCACAGTTTACTTTGAAGGATATCAATAACACTACATAGAACTGGAATGCAGTTTTTTTCTAAGAATGCTTAATTCTCTGTGGTTTTGCTTTGAAAAAAATTAAAAGACTAACTTGGAATCACCTATTCCACCAACACTCCAAATGCTTTCTTTTTAAGAGGGATTTTACCTGGATTACCTGGCTGTACTCTGTTAGAAAATAGTGTATTGACGGTAAATTATGGATTGTGAGGAAAGCCCATACAAGATAAATCCTTCCAGAGCAACTCATATCACAATGCATTTCTGGCATGAAATGACTTTCACTAAGTCATACATAGTCAGGTAGAGTTACTAGATTCTTGTTTCTCTAACTCTTCATGTATCACTGTGAGGGTGGCCATGAAAAAGGAGACTGTTCATTATCCAGTTGTCTACTTGTTTAAGCAGGTCTCTTTCCATGTTGATATGGCAGGGATCATCTGTCTGGATAAAGCACTCAAAATAACACTTCTGATTTTGAACTCATATAACTTTTGCCGCCTTAGATAAAACTAAGAGTGTGGTATAGTTCCATAATATGAGGCTGAGTTTATTCTGAAATTTCCTTGTCTGTAGATGTTTTAAAGTTGTATCTTAATACTTTAAGAATAATTTTGTTTCACAATCTGCACTTCATTAACAGGTCATATAAGCACTCTGATAGCACAAATAAATGTGTTTATATTTTTTTACAATAATTTCTCTTATATCAGCTATAATTGACATTTTTATACATAAGAAGTAGATCTAGCAGAGGCATAGAGGAATACAGAAGAATACAAAGCTCACACATGTTAAATCTAGACCTGTAAAAATTTCTGACATTCTGCTGACTTGATCATTCATTATGCCCAGACTGTTCTTTCTCCAGAAATATAAATCCATGTGCTGATTTATATCTTCGTAGGTGGTTAGTCTTTGCCTCATAACTGCATCTTGACCATAAATTTCAAAAGTGACAGCTTTCTCCCCAGATTGCTAAGATGTTTCAGAAATTTCACTGTAAAATCAGCAGCTGAGAAAATGTCATAGTAAGTCTTTCAATTGTATTCTATATATATTTTCTGTATCCCTGTAATGAATTATGCTATCCTGAGACCTTAAGTGCAACGAATCTGATCAGCATTCTATCCGACAAATAAAATAGTACACTATCAGCTAACTACAAATTACTCAGAATATTCTACTGGAAGCATACTTCACTCTACTTTTTTGAATCATTGCAATTCTGATAATGATAAGATTATTACTTTTGTACCAAATATATTAAAAATAAATGAATACTAGTAAGTCTTAATACTTGACCTAATTTCTATTGAGGCAAGCTTAAAGGAAAAAAAAAATTAATTTTTTTCTCTCTCTCTCTCTCTTTTTTTTTTGTCTCCTTATCTTACTCCAATGGAAATGTGTTTTATTTCCTGTTTGTCTTTCAGGGCAGACTTTGCTCTCCAAAGTTGGAATAATGGCTCTGAATGCATCTTAATGAATGACATTTTCTGCAAGCATTTATCACTGCACTATCTGAATCTTTTGCCAATATTAATTAATCTATCCATTATTTATGGATTGTGTTAAGAACTGCAAAGACTGAAAGCCAATGGTAAAATTTCCTCTCTCCACTCTCTTCCATAATGATGAATCTAGCCCAGGAGGAGACTAAGAGATCAGATGGTAAAATCGTGGTTTTTTTATTGCTGGAGAAAGCATGGGAGACACAAACATAAGTTATGCTCTCCCTGCTCCTCTGGAAAGTGGCTAGGCAAAGCAGCGGACAGAACAGAAGAACATATAGGAAATTGGGACACAGGAAATCAGGAAACAGGGCAGGAGGATAAGGACATAGTGAATGGAACAGGAGTAATTTTTGGGTTTGTGCTTGGCAATTTTATACTTTCAAAGTAGAGGGTAGAACTTCATAAAACCAGATCTGCATCTCACAGACACTTTCCCTCAGTTTTTCACCAGAAAAATATCAAAATCTTCTAAGATACCATTTTTTTTCCCTTACAGAAGCTTCAATCATACTGATGTTTAACCAAGAAGATTTAAAGTCTAAGAGACTAGAGTGTTCTCCTTCAGCAAAGGACATGCAGATCCTATTCCTTCTTTTGATTCATCTCATGTAGAAAGCAAATGGCTCACTTCTTTTTATAAATTTCATCCTCACAGACATTTTAGTAAAAATTTGTATTTCTATTAAAAATTGCTTTAATAAACTCCATTTTTTGTTGTTTTCAAAACAATTGCACTAGAGAGGATCTGAAAATTTAAGTACCCAAATATCACCTAGTCTATGCTTTTATGTTTTTCCCCAAAGAAAAGCAAGTAGAAAGCCTAAAGAGAACAGACTATTTGAGTCCACTAGACTAGATCCACTTAGCTACTTTTTTATTTTGAATCCTAACGTGGCCATATTTCTAGTGCTTCATCTGCTCTTTCAGAAGGTGAGGTCTTTTTTATGCCACACTGGTGAATTCAATCATGTTTTGATCCTTAACTGTGATAGAAACACAAATGCTTATCTTCAAACTTTTATATTATCATCTGCTTTTGTAACTTTTCTATTATTTCAAAATTTCTGTTTGCAACGTGTGCTTTAAAACTCTTAGGCAACACTGGGATTTTTTTCTGACTGAGGAGCCATTCAAAAACTGGAGTTTTAGAAGTATTAAACCAGTGCAATTCAAGTGTTTTCTTTGATGTTGAGGAACCCTGTCACAGCATGATAGAATGGGTCAGGTTGGAAGGGACCACAGTAGGTCATCTGGTTCAAACTCTCTTCTCCTAGAGCACATGGCACAAGATTGCATCCAGATAGTTCTTGAATTTCTCCAGTGGTGGAGACTCTACAACCTCTCTGGACAACCTGTCCCACTTCGTGGTCACCTGCACAGTAAAGAAATTCTTCCTTATATTCAGGAGGAACTTCCTGTGCATCAGTTTCTGCTAATTGCCTCTTGTTTGTTTAACTTGGGCTGGTAGTAACCAAAATATTTATCTTTAATTAGCTTAGTCTTCCCCTGGAAATTACACTATTGTTGAAAAAACTTGATAAGTACGTAAGGAACCCTATTCTTTCTCGTTTACAGACTTCATAAAAAAGTAAAGGAATAAATCCCCAGAGTATGTACTGGAATAGCCATTACTAGCACCCAGGGTCTTTTCTGAAACTTTTAGATTTCTAAATTTCTTCCTGGCAGATAAAAAAACCTGGATATTAACAATTCATGTCACCTACCTTTATGTTTCTCAATAGCTCCTCTATTCATACTTAACATGCAGAAGGTATATATTGTTTGAAGAGGAAAGCCAAAATTAGATGGAAATATAATGTCTTTCTTTACAATTGTTCTTCTTCAAAATGGTGCTATTACAGGTGCTATTACAGCTGGTGATTGCGGTATTTTGTCTTTGTGTTATCTGAGATCACGTTCTTTTCATGTCAGTTGCAATGTGTTATGATGTGTATAGAAAATATTTTAATAAGAATAATATTTTATAGGCAGCTTATGGGATGGAAGAACAGTGCTGGCTTTTTGTTCATTGGAATGCCAGTTCTCTTGAATTCCTGACTGGCCAATTATTCCAACTCTGCTGGAAAGCAGAGCAGGTGTTAGAGTAAAACTTGAGAAGTTATGTCTCCATCTGTCTGTGGTTCTCCATGGTGCCCTGAGGCTAAACTGTCCTTTCATATCTGTTCCTTGCTTCCACAATGGGGAACAATGAATGAATAAAACTCAGAGCATAAATAAGAGCACAAGAAAGTTGAAAATGTGCTGTAGGTTTGTAGCTGCTGTGGACTCAGGTAGCTTCTCCAAAGACAGAGTAAATATAGCTATTCCTGTGTACAACATTCCTGGTATTATTCATTTGTGTCCTTTTCTTCTCAGTCATACATGTATTCTTATGTCTGGGGGAAAAAAAACCCAAACCCAAACAACAAATCAACAATGGCCCCCAGCCCCCAACAACTAAACCTCATAAACTCTAAAATTCTAAATGTACTATTTTCAGAGAATAACTTTTTTGGTGACAAGTCAGAGAAAAGCTTAACAAATTCCCTTTCACTTCAATGTTAGCAAGAGGGCTGTTCTTACTTTTAAAACATGAGTCAGGCTCCTCCTGCCCCTTATCTGGAAGATTTTGCAGGCTCTAGAATCACAGAATCATGGAATAGTTTTGGTTGAAAAAGACCATTAAGAAAATTGAGCTCTGTTTGTTAAGAAAAATGCATTCTGGCCATTCTGGAGACTCTTGATGGTCGCAATTCTGCCACCAGAGATTCTAACTGCTGGGACCAAAGCCCCTTTGCAGTGGGTGGCTCAAGTGAGCCAAAGGGTCTCTGTTTGATTCCCTACACCCCCCCATGCTCACATGGTCAGACAAGATTTCCTTACTGGTTTGACACCAGATTTTTCTTTGGAGAGTCTTGGATATCTCGTTCTATAAAGCAATTTATTCAGGGTGCAGTAACACAGAAACCGCTCGAGCTGGTTCCTCCAAGGAGGCAGCCCCAGTTAAGGAACCCCTGGGCTTTTATACCCTCACAGTCTAAGCAAGGTCAAATCTTCCTCTTTTTCCTGAGTCTTCAGTTCCTGCCATGCCTTCACCTGTCTGATCCCCTGGCCCTTGACAACGATCTTCATGTCCTTTGTTATGGAAAGGGCTGGTGGTTCTTGGCCTCTTGTCTCAGACTTGCACCCAGTGCCTGCTGCATCTTGCAGATCAAGCTACCTGCCCCAGTTGTATTCCTCAAAAATTCCTTACTGGAACACTGCCAACTCTACCACTGAAGCATGTCCCTAAGTGCTATATTTGCACGTCTTTTAAATACCTCCAGGGATGATGATTCAGCTCTAAGAAATCTGTGAAATATGTTTTTCATCCATTGATTTTGCACCTGTTTGCCTTTTATATCTCAATTGCATTAGACCAGAAGCTAAATATTTATTTTTCCTAATCTCTGGCTTTGAGTAAGCTTAAATCTTGAGATAATTAGAAGTGGATTATGCCTCCACAGTACATAAAAGAAAATAAATCTCTATGAAGAATTTTCCTTGTACTTCATGGAATTGTTCCTCCAGGGAACAAACTTTCTATTTGCTTAGTCATTCTGTGACACTGTGATTCTGATCTGGCTAGGAAAAAGGAATTGTTTGTGCAGGTTAGGCAGTAACAGCTAGGGAAAAGTGCTGTCCCTGGATGATGAAAGGATTCCTTGTGGAAAGCATGCATGTTTATGAGGGGCAGACCACTGAAATTGCTGGGCTAATCTAGAGATCTCCATAAAATAAATCACTGAATTTAGCTGTGCTTTTTTTCACTTTGAACCTAATCTTCATCAGGGTTTTTATTTTTGGATCATATTATAATTCCTTTTCAGAATGACAGAGAATAATGCATACGTACATACAGAATTATGTTCCTGAAATATGTTCCTGTCTGGACATGTCTTGGTATGTCAAGTCTGCTTCCTGACTGCTTTGAACTTAGTTACTGTATGCAATTGAATGAAGAGACTCTCTTGCAAGTCATTCCCCTCCTACGAAGGACATCTCACCTCCAAGAGGAAACAAATTGAACCGGTCCAGGCAAGGGGAATTTCTGGTGGTCGTAGGTTGTTGGAAATAAGAAGAAGATTAAAGGCCATGGAAGCCTCAACCAGAAAAGGAAGGGGCATCCCAGGCACCAGAGTAAAGTGACCACTGAGATCCAGCTCAAACCTGCAACAGATGTACTGATGAAGCTCAGAGCTGCCAGATAATGCTGGCAGAAGAGCTCTGTTTGTACAGTTTTTGTTTCTACTGTCTGACCTAATGATTTTGGTTTTCCTTGGAAGGTGAATTTTTCTAAATAATTTTTTAACAGAATCTGGCTGAACTGGAAAGACTTCTGTACAGGGGGAGGTAGGCTGTGATGGGTAATTTAGTTAGATTGATCTCAAAGCCCTGGCTGACCTGTCATGCTAACACGATCCCAATTGATGACAAGAACCAGAAATGCAGAGTTTATACTAACTTTGTAATGTATGCATCTTCAGGTTTAGCTTTATCAGTGATTCAGACTGAAGACTTGCTAAAGCATGTACAGGCTCCCATGCAGCCCATCTATCTTTTTCCATAGAAAGCAGTAATATACAGCACTAAAGTGCTTCCACCTCATATCTTGGACACAGGTGACTCATGCTTATGGATTTGGGCTCTGGGAAACATGCATCCCCTTGTTCAGATACAGCCAGTGCCACCAGCAACATCTCCTGTCTGAGCAAAGATGTGGACTGGAATGCAGATATGGTGCACTTCACTATATGACCAGAAAGCTCCTTTCTGGAAGAGCAGATAAATCCATACTGTGTTATTTGAGATTTTGGGGAGAAGGGCAGATAGCTTATTTCTGCAATGTCAAACCTGTGGGATATCTTACTTCTATAGCAAAGTTGAAAAACACACAAACCAGAATTTTGCCAGAGATTACATGTGTGATGCAATTACTTAGGACAAAAGAAGAAATCCAGTATGTTAGAATGTTAGAATATGTAATACATAATGCATATTTTCAAGATGAATATTTTATTCCAACCCTAAACCAAGTTTGCACAAGAAATGGGACTGCTTTAATTATACTCTTTTGTTCTGTCCACTAAGAGGTTCTCTTGAATTTAAAGAAAAACTGTGCTAGATAATTGTTTTCTTAAAAAAATAGATCTATAAAAATTTTTTCACTCCTATACAATTATGCCATAACTTTAATAGCCTGTTAAGTGAAATTCAGGGATTGTTTAGGCATAAGGGAGTTTCCAACTACAAAACTCAATCTGTGCAAATCAGACCATGGAGAAATGCAATGTTATTTACTGATGGCTTAGGGAAATGAACACTTAAATGTGTTAAAATTAGAAGCCTTATAATAAGTATAAGTTTAAGTATAAGTATAATAAGTATAAGTTTAAGAAATGTAAGTTCAACAGAAAATAAAAGCCTCAACCAAACAAAGCAAAATTTGACCATCCAACTTTACAGTAAAGGAAGCCTATTAAGAATTCTTTGGTGAGCTACTGGTCCAGGGAAAGATTAAAATTAAAATGGTGGAGGAAAGACTGATTTGGTGACCTCTTTTGAAGGAAAAGAAAAAATTCCTATCATGTGAATAGGTTTCCAAATGAAAAAAATATCTTCAGTCTTTCAAGATCATCTTAAAATCCTGGAAGTTTGCCTTGGAGAAGGTGTCAATTAAGATGTGAGTTAGGTGCATTTTTTTCTTGCTAGCAGTGACTGAAATATGCTAAGTCTTCTGCTTCTTTTAAAGGCAGGGGGGTTATTGCTGGTGCAGTTGCCCAAACCCAAACTTGTGTTCCGAGGGACATGCAGCTGCACAGCAGTCAAGGTCCTCCCAAGGACCAGCCCAGAAGTGTGCTCAAGGCAGAAGTGTGAAAACCAAGTTACTCTGCTGCCCTGATATGTAAACACTTGGTATGTATGGTGAGAACATGCCCATTCTGAGCAGGAGCTAGGCAGGGCTAAAACGAAAGCTAAAATATTTGTTCAGTAACTCAACAAGGCAAACAAAATTTGGTTGGTCTGGGATGGACAATGATGGAAGAATTTTGAGCACAAAACCACTCATAGTGAAGTAATCCTGTCCATGAGGCCAGCACTGTCTGGGAAAAGATGCTAGAAATAACAGCTTTTTGTACCGTAGCAAATCTGAAGGGAATAAAGACAGATAGGAATACACTGTTGGAAAGAACTTGGAGGAAGAACAAACATGGAAGTATGGCAAAAAATGTGAGTCCGAACTCAGAAAGAATAGGGAATAAATTCTAAAACTATACATGTGAAAAAGGAGTTAAAAAATGGATCCTTACTTATCAGGAGAATGGATGTCAACAGACAACAATAATGCTGGCTTGCATGCCTTGGCTGGTCAGAATGCTGAGGGATCATCCTGCTCCACAGACTGCTGTCCAGAGTTGCAGAGGGAAACAGATTTGTGTTCCCATACTAACAAAACTGGGATTGAGTAGTGCTCAGGTACGTGATTCATTAGATTTAAGAGCTGTAATTAATAGCTTTATAGTCAAGCATAATAGTCTGCATTATTGTATAATTGTTATTTTGCAAAGATAATTTATTCTTTTACTTCTCTACCAATTTCCTAATGGTTTTCTCATTGGTCAATAAATATATTAGTCAGCTGGTCTCTGATTTAGCTGAGTATGGTACTGTGGCTGCAAAGTGGTGTTGGGAAGGATGTTGTCTTCCAAGGACTAAATGTGTATCACTAGAAGATCATAAGTATCTCACAGAGTAATCATCATTTCATGAGGTCTGTCTTCCCTGTGGTATGCCCCACTTGTCTTCCACGGTCAGGGACAAGTATAATCTAATATATACAAGCAAAGTAAGACCAAGCCTTCATCTTACCATCTAAAAAAATTAGTGCTGCTCTTAAAATGAAGATGTCTTTTTGCCATAAGCGAACTTCAGCTAATGATGCATTTGGGAGTGAATGTTAGCTGTCACGCAAGGCAACACACAAACAAAACTCCAGTTGTTTCTTGTTCCTTAGGCAATATTTTGCAACATTTTATTCATGTTCAAATGCTTCTTTATTCTAGGGACTCTTGTATCATCTACTTTAATGATGATTACCCCACAGACTTTCATAATGGTGGCTGGCGTGGGAGACTCCATTGGTGGAAGTGGCTCTTCTGACTTCATCTGGCTTTTTCTCACTTGTGTTAGTCAGGAGATAACCTGTTATGTTTTTTACATACTTTCTTACTCTCCTCACAATCTCAATTATTCTGCTTCTGCATTAAAATTATTCCACAAAGGAAAAAAATTGTGTTATTATCTCTGTTAAATGCTTCAGTTGAGTATTTTTTTTTCTTCTGCTTTAAAGACAATTTCTTCTTCCACAAACAAGGATTAATTTGAAATACTTTAAAAACATTTGTAGTCTTTTAAAGACCTTAATATACTCTTAAAGACTTACAATATGTAAGAGATTTATAAAGAGAACAAAAGATGCTAAAATGACAAGAGAGAAGAGTAAGATAGAAGAGAGAATAGTAATGTGAAAAATGTGAAATGATTAATTCATGTTCTTATAGATAATGAAATGTTATTGAAAGCTATAAAACTGTATATATGTGTATGTTGTATAAAAATATAAGTTTCAGGACACCTTGTAACCTTTTGCTAAACCAAAATGTTGAGAAGGCAGGCACCGCCCCAGAAACTCACATTCAGAAAGAGACAAAAGGTTTACAGAAACCGGCAGCCTCCTCAAGCACCGGGAGGAGACCCATCGAGACACCCTCACAGATCATCAGGCATCATCACCCATATCTCGACCATTCATCAGCCATAAGGATCTATAGAAACTGGACATTAACATATGAACTGAGAAAAGAACTCTTTCCAGCCTGGTCGGAGACACCCTTGGATTTGAATAGCTAGCCGGTAAACAAAGGGAAATATGGGGAAATATTGCCAAGGGCAGAATAAAGTGTATAAAAACCAAGCCCTGGACCGGGCTAATTTGTGAACCGAAGGGGAGACAGCAGGCTGCCAGACCCTCACGGTTCACCCTTGACATTTTCCCAGGAAAAAGACTGTCAAGTGTCTCCGCTGTTGGTGGGTTTATCAAAATTCTGTGATTCGATCTTTGTTAATAAACCAAATTATTTTTTTAATTGGAATATTGTATTGGCATTTATAACAGTAAGAATTACTTGGACAATATAGGCTGACTATCCATAATTTCCTGTCTACTAGATGCCCTTTGGATTACAGTGTTAGGATCCCTAACTTGCTGCATGAAGAATCCTCTTCTAATATTACTTAAATTGAAATGAATAAGCTCATATTGATTTGAAGACATGTTTTTGCCTTACTTTTGGGTACTTTTAATGACTTGCATGCAGTTAGGAGAAAAGAACCACTGGCCAAAATACCCACCCAAACTGCATAGGTAAGCACATGTAAATTCAGGCTTATATTCTGCTCTAGTCTCTGCTGTTTGTAGTTTTAGATACCTTGGTTTCTCATAGGGTATAGTCCAGCCACATCTCACTGCAAAGTTTTACAGCCAAACTTTGTGCCAGTCCTCTGACGAAAGTTCGTGACATGCTGACAGAAGCATCTCACTGGAAAGGACTAAGTTAAGTGGCAGAGAAAGAAAAAATCATGCTTTAAGTTTACACGTCTTTTATAGGGGAAGGAGCGAAAAGATCTAAACTGAGAGTCAAAGTCATTAAACAGCCAGTAGCAAAATAAGCAGCTGGCATAAAAATTGAAGCATGAATATGTGTGCACATACATATATATTGATTCAGAGTGCCATGGTAGTTAATTAGACACTTTGTGACTTCATTTACTAGCTATAGATCAGCTAAGAAGTGGCTGTGGAGAATGCTAACGACTTAATCATATGCACAGTAAGGAGATATAAAGGGTCTCTTCACATTTGTTATCACAAAGCTCTGTAAAATTTTGGAAGTCTTTTCCCTGTTTCTAGGTCAAAGGGGATGGAATATGTAAAGCAAAAGAAACAAATTGCTCACATAAAAATATTATAAAGTTATCCTTCAATCATGTACCTGCTTTTGACTCAGTTGTAGAGGTAATAAAAATCTGGACTCTTGTAACAAGAACTGCTCTAAATGAATGACAAGTGACATAGTGTGCACTTGACCTCCTATGATTTTAAAAGTCTTAATGCAATTTTGGATAATGAAAGGAGATGTTACATGACAGGAGACCTCACAGAGCTCTTCGCTTCTACTACAATGACAACCATATAAAAATTGTTTACAGATTTTCCTTTTATTTCTATGTAATTACTAAATCATATATGAAACAATTTTTTGTCACAGCAGAATCAAATAACATTTTTGCCCTTTCATCCAAATGGTTGTCCAGAAGGAAGTAAATGCTGCCTTCAAGTACTGGATTTGTAACCTTGCTTCATACTTTTTCTTAGCTAAAATATATATGTCATAAAATTCAGAGCTTAGTGTGTGTTCTTGCAATAAATGAAATACTTCTACCTCTGCATAACCTAGCTCTGGTCTGCTATCAGCTTTAGGCAGCTTCTCTGTTTGTAACTTTGTTAAATATGTAAAGAAACATAACTGGTTTCTTTCAGTGAATCTGTATGCCTGAAAAAAACCTTCAATAAACTAATTTTATCCTTGGGTAGATTCATTTTAGAGCAGTCTTGCTGCATAACAGTATCTGAACCAGAAAACTCAAACTAACCTAAATGGGACATGAGAGGCAGATGTTGGATAGTTGATTGGGATAGCAGCAGAGCTGCATCAATCATCAGACCAAACCTGAGGTTAATTTGTAGGCTGAACAAGTTATCTGTGCTGACTTAACGTAGCTAAGATTAATATACTGCTTCATATCCCCAAGACAGACAATCTCATCTTTCCTCTCATTTTTCATCTATCTTGGTCCTTTGGAGCTTTGTTTTCTTTTTTTTTTTTTTTTTTTTCCATTATTGGTAGAGCTGTTATAACCCACTCTTTTCCCCCTTTTAATTCAAGGGAGGCTGACTTCCACCTCTGTCTGGGGGCTTCATAATATCTTACACAGCTCTTGAGACCTCCTGCTGGGGAAGCAATCACCGCAGCAAATCAGGAGGAGATTCAGACTCTGCTGCTCTTCAGAAAACAGCTGAAATTTACTGATCACTCCTTCCTTTCATCTCTCACTGTGTGCTCAGGTCTAGACAGTCCTTTATATTCCTGTTTTCAAGTGCCTGTATAGGACCAGTACTGAAATCACCAAATCTTAGCTACTTCGGGCTAGTTAGTCTTCTGTCCATAGTTATATGAAGGGAAAGAGTAATGTTTCAATGACTTTTTGCTGAATCATATTAGTTAGAAGGACTTGTGGGATCCAGACTGGATTTAGGGTGGGAGGAGCTCGAGGTACTTGGGAGGGGAGATATGAAATGCAGAACAGGAAGAGGGAGCTGCTCTGGTTTGTGAATGTCAGAAGCACTAAGGCCCAGGTCTGCCAAGCTCAGAGATGAGACATAAGCCTGAATCTTTCTTAACTCAGCAGAGTGCATGGATTTTGTCTCTTCCCTCTCACTTAATGAATGTGAATTTACTGCTAGAGAATGGATCTATGTCCAAATCTACTGTCCTATGACCAAGCCAGGAAGGGTAAGCAGGGACTTCAAATTCCTAAATTAACTGTGATGACCATAACTATCCCATGGAGCACTAGCTGCTGAGTCCTCATCCACTGAGACAATAAAATATCTTTATAAAGGTGAAATTAATAAAGTCATTTACCCAGTAAGAATGCTTAACAATACCTATTAATCTGCTCAAACAATGCTCTGTGACTTACAGTCACAAAATTCATGCTGATATCAATGAAAGAATGATTGGTAGTGTAGGATTTGTTTTAAAGTACTAACTAGATAGCTGAAATCAGTTAAGCAACTTACATAGCAAACACTTACTCTCTTTAGTCAATATCCTACAGGCCTGTTTGTCCTGTCCTATGACAGATATTTGAATTTACCTTTCTCTGCAAAAGTTCAATTTCTCTAATAGTTTGAAAGGACTCTGGGTGACTAGATCAAACTAATTCATAACTCCTGGAAACTTTTGGCATTGTGCCCTTCATTCCAGTCCTAAAGAAAGCAGCAAAACCTAAAGTGGCTTTTACAGGATACTGAACTCATTGCATCCTGGACCAGCTCTAATACAGTCGGTGCAGAAAGACTTGTTCTCCTCAGAGTTCTCACCTTGGTGTGGTGACAGTCCTATGTCAACAGAAACACTCTGTGATGAATAGAGATATTCATAGCTTCATATCCCAACCACAATCAAAAGAATACATTTTGTTGCATTTTCTTTTCCCTTCTTATTTATCACCCAAGTCCACTCCCATTGCACAAAAGCGGAGATGTTTAACTTTCATTGTGTAATACTGAATTTGAAGAAAAGTGCTGAAAAAGAAGAGGAATGGACCATTTCCCTCAAAATAAGGATCTGCTCTTGCTTCTGCTGACAGAGCTGATGGCAAAAATCGCTATGGTATGCAGTCTCAGATGTTTGTCACCCAGCCCACAGTTGTGAGGCATCATCGGTGCTTGGCCTGGCAAGCCTTCCTCCAGCAGATGGCATTCATAGCTTGTTTCTCCTGATAATGCACCAAAACTACTGACGGCTTTGCCCAGTCAGAGCTCTCTTGTTTTTGATCAGTGTGCATGACTGCCTGTTTCAGCTCAGCACCAAAAATTTTAACCCAAGCATCAGTATCTTATAAAATAATAAAGGAAATAAAAAGACTAGAAATAGCACATGTTTGGTAAAATTTAGGTGTGCATTTTTTCCCCCTCAAAATAAAAGCCTTTTAAAGGCTATCACTTTTACTTTCTTTGTATTATGATGCTTTGCAAGCCTTCAGAAAAATAAAAACAGGTCATGAAAATGGTGTGTATGTGTGCATATCTGCTACTGTGAAATAAATCTATTTTGTCTTTTTTCCATCTTTCCATTAGCTAAGGATTCCTTGATAAATCTTAATTTATATAGCATATAAAGTCTTAGGAAAATTCATTGCCTTCAAAAAGATGGGGTATTAATCACAAGTTAATAATAATAAAAAAAGTAGTCAGAGATTATGGTACATTTGCTCATTTTACCTTAACAGATAATGACAAAGTCCTTTCTGAACTTCCATCAAGGTCTGCTGTGTTGAATTTCTTTCAACAGGCTCTATGTTGACAGGATGGCACACTCAAATCAAGGTCTGCAACAGGCAAAGTAAAATATTCCTGCTTTTGTGTAAATGTGTTTTCCTATTTCAAAGAATTTGGAACTTGAAAACAAAGGACCAAGCAGGGACAAAAAACTTGCCACATATATGCAGCTGTGTATTAAATTAGTATTCTAAAATATTTTGTGCTATTTGTTCCTATTACCTTCTAATGAATATTAACTCAGCTTTCCAATTTTGTGAAGAAAGGAAACACTTATCTTAAACATAATTCATGCACACATATAGGCAAAAGCTCACATTTTTGTCAGGCTCAAATTAAAAACACTAGAAAAGATATTTTAACCAGAATACCTACTGCATCAAGTGAATACTGAGTGTGGGGAAAATTGTCCTGATCTTTAATCCACCTGGAATTTTGCTGCACCTTTATAAGTGTGCACTAAGTATAAAGCAGTAGTAGTAGTGTGCACTAAGTTCTCATATATGGCCTCTCAAAGCATTACAGTATTTTTGAATACTGGGCAAAATATGCTCCCAAGCATGCTTGCATGAAGAAAAAATGCAGCTAGATAAAGAGCAGTGGTGTTGCACAGCATGCCATTTTGGTGCAGGTAACAGCTGGTAAGGAAACTCCTAAAACAATGGAGAGAATTGCCATTGTCCTGCACTGCTACCAGTCTGTCCCTCTTTGGTACTGGCTGAGAACCTCTGGCAGCTGCTGGACATTTATGTAGACTCCCTGAACTGAGTTGTCCTTATTTAAGTTTCTGATGCAGATGTCAGGCTTGAGGAGAACAGCAAATCACCTAGCAAGGACCAGCAGTTTTCTGTCAGAAGCTTCAAAGAAAGGAGAAGACTGGGGGAGTTAGACACCAGACTGATAGTCTAATGCTTGAAGGAGCTGAATACAGATCCTTAGTGTACTGTATGATCCTTCAGCTGCCTGAGGTGATTTTATATTTCTTTACTTCATTTCCTGACTTACAGCTTGCCCATATTAGTGCTTCTTTGCTTGTAAAGGATTCACTGATTTTTCATCTGTTCCAAGCCACTGCAATACTCTTTGTGAGTACCTTATAATGTATAGATGAGAGTTCCAGAGAGAAAATATCCATGTGGTTATTATACTTAGAAAAGGCAGAGAAGATCTTTATACAGGATTAGTTTGTAAAACTCAAAAGAGGTACCTATGTTCATGAAAAGAAAGGATCAGGTTATTTTACATCAATTTTTTATTTTCCTCTTCCCCTTCCTAATGAATATGATTAAAGGGTAACATAATATGTGTGGAGACTGGAGGGAAATTTTCAGTGGTCATCTGATGTCATAGAGAGATTTCAGCTAAAAAAATCACCATTCTTTTTGTGTCTTTCTCTACTTTACAAAAATGCAGAAGTGCACTATGAGATGTATCTGGATATAGTGAAATTGTACACACCGCAGTTTTCTCTGTGTTGTGATCTATACTTGTCTTTAAGGTCTACCCTAATACTAACAGCCTCTGATAGATATTGTAAGAATCAAAGTCAGTTAACTGCTGAATATTCAGAGTTTTGCCATGAAGTTTGATACATGTGATGGCCAACCTTTGCCAATTTTATATAATTTATTTTTCTTTTGCTTTGGTGATAAAGCTGGTAACTACACACTAAAAAACCCCAGCTCAGCTGACAGGCTGAGAATGACCATAATGACAAACTGGCTGCAAACTAGACTATCAAAATCAAATTACTTGGAGCCCTTGGAACAGAGTCTCGTTAGACCCTTCCTGTCACTACCTCTGGGCTGCTTAAGAGGTAGTGACAAAGTTTTGCAAAAAGTTGGTTTAACATGTTCACTGTCTAGGATGGAAGTAAAGGCATTTAATTTGGGTGAAAGTCTTTCAGAGAGAAGTCAGAGAGATGATTCTCCTCACATGCCTTTGTTATGTTGTACAAATTAGAAATTTTAAATTTCCTGCAATTATTTTCTATTTCTTGTGCTTATGAAATGTATTTGATTCATATGATAATCAACATTTTTAACTTAAGGAATTTTCTGGTTTTGAGATATTTGATATTCCAAAAAAGAGATTTGGGGAAGTCTGTAAAAAGCTGTTTTGATCTTATTATCCTTGAGGATGTGGAGGGGCAAATGTGTTCCACAGCTGTACCTTTGGGGTGAATAACTGGCCTACCTGTGATGTCTGTGTACTCTCTCAGCTTTGCATCTACCTTTTCTGCTTTTCCTTGCATTTTTGCCTCACAAAAGACTATATAAGACTGAGACACCTCTGCAGTTGCTGCAGTAATTGCCAAGTTCTTGTTGGAATATCCTGGTAATGATTCAAAGCTGGTACCATTTGGAGGGATTTCTTTTCCCTTCTCTGAACAACGTTTTCAGCATGAATGAGGTACAGAAAGCACTTTTTGTGCTGTTGGTGCATTTCTGTTTTCAGCAGTTCATTTGCAGTCTGTGCTTCTGATTTTTTCCTGGATTCATTTTATCATTAAGTTAACTACAGTCTGTTCCTTATTTTCTCAGAGTCTAATGCTGAGTGGTGTTTGTTGAAGGTTTCTCAAGAATGCTGTGCCTTATCTGCTTTATTGACAGGGTAAGGTTTGAGGTTTTTTGGTTGCACACATTTTAAGAGTTTTTTCCCTCACTGCTTTTGACTGGTCCACTTCTTTGAAATTTCCACACAGACTTTCACTTTTCCCAAATACGGTACTTTCTTATCACTGCAATGCTTGCCTCAATTTCTGTTTCCAATGTAGATCCATTTATCTCGTCTTCCAGTCACTCCTTGAATTCAGTGCTTGCTCGTATCTGTCTGCTGTTTTGTCTGATTCTACCTGCCTGGCCTCAGCACGGGGATTTGTCCTGTCACAGCTTTTGCCTCCCAAGGTCTCCCGGCTTATCTGATTCTTGTTCTGAGTCTGTTGGTGTCCGGCTGTGCCTACAGTGGTTTGAGTCATACTGGTTCTGAACATTCTTTATTTTTCTTCAGTTCCACAAATGTTTACATTTCCCTGCTATGATGGTATCTTGGACCTGTTCTTCTACTAAAAGGAAAAATCACTGTATAATCTGTTTATTGTGAATTTTGTGTTGCTCCTTGTCCTTATTTATTTAAAGAAATCATGATTTTTTTTTTTTTTTAAGTTTTTACTTCATTTTAGCTGATCATGGTTTTCAGGGTATTTTGTTTTTGACAGATGACCAGGTTGGGAAGATAGTTCAAGTGTGGTTGATACAACCATAGATTCTGTTATCTGTTAAATTCTGTGCTATTTTTTTTTCTTTTATGAGAGAAAAATGTACTTTCAGCTCTATCTTTGGGTATAAAACACAAATTAACAGTTTTTAAAATTCTTCAGTTAGTGATTCCTAGCCTCTGTAAGCTGCATGTTATGTCTTTAGATGCTAGCTGGGTGTTAGCACAAGATTTACTTGTCTCAAGAAGCTCGAGGACACTGCCATTGCAATGCCAGAGGTGATTTAAAATTTACCTTTGTCCGCACTCTGGACACACATAGAACTGCATAGAATAGGTAAGGTTTAACAGTCTTGTTTTGAAATCTTGCATTTGCCTTACAGATTCAGAGCTTTCCATTGGATGAAGGATTTTTTCCAGAGGCTGTCATAACGAGAGCTCCCATGGTGTATGGCTGCTCTTCTCTGTGGGACAGGGCTAACACAGCATTTCCACTCTCGTATCTGATCCAACTCGCATTTCAGGTCACTTTTTGTCCACCTTCCCTACAGTTACTAGGTTTTGTTTTTTTTTTTTTATTTCGGAAACCTCCCTTCACAATCAGCAGTTATCAGGGTACACATTTCTTTTCAAGCAGCACAAATGTTTTCTATGTCCTGAATTTTTGGAATTGGCCAGTGCAAGGGGTGGTTGAAAGGCACTTGCATCTTCTTGAAGAAGAGTGATACAGGATCTGAGGCTGGTGGGGGTATAAGTGAGACTTGTACCCACCGCCTTGCTGTCTCCAACTTTGGCCCCACAGTTGCAGGAATGTGCCCCGAGCGAGCCAGGCTGCCTGGTCTTGTGGTGGTCTTGCCTGTTTAGATTGTGTATACCAGTGGGGCAGATTGAGAACTGATTTTCACATTTCACTGTCTCTTTGCTCGAAATTGTAATGAGTGGTCACATTTCTCCACTAATAGTAGCAAGATGAGTGTATTTGCCATTTACTTCATTTACTGCAGTCCTCCTTCAGAGGACTAGAAAACTAGATTCAGACTTAAAGCACACATGTAGGTTACAGGACTTGTTTTCCTAGGGAAAGACAATGCTGGGAAGATTCTTGAAATAAAGTTAATGTTTTGTTGCACAGCTCTAATTATCTGAAATAAGATTTGAAATGAAGAGTTTTGTGATGGTAAATGAAAATGTTTTGTGATGGTAACCCAAAAAAGCTTGTTGTAAACACAGTAATCTTGTAAATAGTTTGCCTAGGCATCTAGAGGCATTTAGAATGGCATGTTCCATTTCTGTTCCTTCTTGTAATATCTTTCATAGCCTGATTCATAACATACAGAAGAACAAATTGATGAAAGTTAAGTGTCCTTAGTTTTCCTGTCTGTACCCTTTTTCTAAACAAACAGTAAGAAACTAATTTTAGCCAGGGATGTACAAATACATCTCCCTCTATATCAATATAATTTTGCTGCGATCTATGGCATTATATTAATTTGAATTTTCATTCACTCTCCTCTTTTTTGGAAATGCTTAGAAACAGATTAAAGAACAAGAATAACATTAGGAATGGTAATTATATTCTCTAGGATAGATGAATTATCTAAGAATTGTGCACTAGCCACAGAACTTATTGTATTTGAGGTTTAGAAAGGAAAATGGAGACTTACAATTATTAGCTAAATTATTTATGTGGTTATAAATAAACAAATCAATAAAATAGCTACTCAGGGGAGCAGTGCTGAATAAAAGAATTTCATAAGTAAAATGGAGCTATCATAGCCATTTGGATGCTAATAACCAGCTTCAGCTTGCACAGCTGTGCTGAATGACTGCTTGTTTTACCATACATGAGATTTGGGAACTCATCAAATAATTGAAAAATACAGTGAACTTCTGTAATTTTTAATTGGTAGTTAACTGGTATTTACACAGCTCTTTCAATTGCTGGTGCATATGAGGACAAGGATCTCGTACATGTCATAAAATATGTCTGTAAGCCACAGCTCTTCCTGCAAATCCAAACCCACCTAATTGAAATTTTGTCTTCGGCAAAAGTATGAGTGTACTGCGAGTATCTATATGCAGATGTGCTACTCCAAATGACAATTCCTAAGTGCCATCTTAATTGACAAATCTAGATAGGAGTTGAAAGAGGCTGACCTACAAGCACAGTTTTTTGCTAAGAGTCATGATATGGACTGAAACCTTGAGAAGATGATGCTTATCCTCCAGTCTTCTCTGGATTATTAGTGGCCATGGATGCTAATAGATATATTTTTAAAATTACATTTAGCTTTTCTGTAAGTGGGAAGACATTAAATATGTACCAGTGTTGCTTTCCTCCCTTAGCTAAAACACTAGTGTTCGAAAAATGCTGAGAAGAAAGGAAGAGCTGGCAAAAGAGTACCTGCTTAGAAATTAATGAACCTGCAGGCATGCCAAAAGTGAATTTAAGTGCTCAAATTCTTCTCATGACAAAGCAAAAAATATCAAAGTTTCTAATGTCTAATGTCACTCATTTGCTGCTTGTCTCTCCATTTCCTTCCCCTTCCTTTTCTCTTATTTGTGTCTACATTTTTAGTCCAACCATTTTGGAACTGCACTTTCCTGAGAGCTCACTGATGTTTTACTTAATCTGTAGAAAGTACTTTCAAAAAACAGAGAAAAGGGGAAAGGGGAACGGGGAAAGGGAAGTTCAGGGAAGTTGGAAAGGAAAGGAAAGGAAAGGAAAGGAAAGGAAAGGAAAGGAAAGGAAAGGAAAGGAAAGGAAAGGAAAGGAAAGGAAAGGAAAGGAAAGGAAAGGAAAGGAAAGGAAAGGAAAGGAAAGGAAAGGAAAGGAAAGGAAAGGAAAGGAAAGGAAAGGAAAGGAAAGGAAAGGAAAGGAAAGGAAAGGAAAGGAAAGGAAAGGAAAGGAAAGGAAAGGAAAGGAAAGGAAAGGGGAAAAGGGAAAGGGGAAAGGGGAAAGGGGAAAGGGGAAAGGGGAAAAGTGGAGGGGGGAAGTAAAAGGTAGAAGGGAAGGAGAAGGGCAAGAAAATGGAAAAAAGAGAGAGTGAGAAGAAGGGGAATTGGTATGGGAAAATCAAGGAGAAGCAAGAAAGTGCAAGTGTGTTAATTTGAAATAAATTTTTGGAACTTTTCTGCTGAATTTCCTCTCCACTCCCAGTCTTCTCTCTCTCTCTCTCTCTCTCTCTCTTACTTTCTTTTTTTTAACTTACATAACTTGTACTTACCTTGCAGTGATTTCTGGGAATGCACAAGAAAATTTATACTGTGAAGGACAAATGCAGTTGAATCATTCATAAAGGAAGCCACAGTAGCCATTAACTGATGGAGTCCTCCTTTCTAATGCTAGCAACCTTAGTCCTTCAGAGGCTGTGATGCTGTTTCCCTTCCACAATGTGTGCTCTGTGCCATGTTCCCCTCAGTGTCTGCCAGTAGTCAGACATTATAAAGAATAACTCCTTCTGCATAGTGGAGTGTAAATTTCTTGAGTGTTAGACCATAGATGTATTAAAATAATACATCTTTTAAAATAATGTCACATAATGTATATATGAATAATAATTAGAAAATAAACCAGCCAGGAATGACAATAATCTATATTAAATCACAATATAATTCTTCCCAGGGTTGTTCTTGTCACCAGAGATTTAGCTGCAAATTTACACAGCAGTACTGCTACATTCTCTGCTTTGTAAATCTTGCTAACTGGTAATGGGGATTGTCAACTCCTGAGCCCAATGAATTTATCTAAACAGATACACATCTGTTGTATGTGAAAGTACTTACTGAGTGGGCATTCTATTCCCATTGAGACAAAAGAGTCACCAGTGAGGCATATGATTTTTTCCTTCAAAACTCAGTATTTGGGGCAGAAGCAAGACAAAATAAAAAATTTAGGGGATTTTTTAATCACAGACCTCCTTGCAATGATGACAGCAAGTCATATGAGTGAGTCTGAATTAATGAAGTCTAAATAGGTGGGATTCCTCTGCTCTGTATACATTAGAAAACACCCAAACCCTAGAACTTGGCCTCTATCTGGAGGACATTAATAGGTGAAACACTGAAAAAACCCCATCAGTGAGAAGGTACAAATTAAGTAAGAGCCTCAAGCAAGATACAGCTGGACTTCCTGCTGGTGTTTGATCTGTTTCTGTTACTCTTGCACATAAAAACAACAAGCAAGTTTTAGATACCACAGGAAATCATACCAGTTAATGGTATTTACTGCCATATTTTAGAATGTTTCTATAAAAACTTGAGACATATGTAAAACCACCAAGACTTTCTGAGAAACAAAAAAAGATTAAGTTATTAAGTTTTCATTCCTTGTCTAAATGGTTTATGAAGTTAAGAGCATCTGATTGTTGCTCAGCAACTTTGAAAATACAGCAATTAATTAGATACTCTGCACATTTAAACAACTAAATTCCGGCAGCCATTTATTAAAGACATTTGTTCACACTCTTTCCAGTTGAGCTTTCTGCATTTATGGATGTTAAACTGCCAATGTCTGAGGGGTTTTGTTGTGGGTGTTTTTCAACCTTTGGTTCAAATAGGAAAACCTAGTTTAAAGCAGTGGTTTTATCTGCTTACTGAAGCCTGACAGGACCTCTCAAGAACAATACTTTTGTTTCTCTTTTGAAGGCATATTTCTTTTGCTTTTTAATGGTGATAATGTATAAATATCTCTGCTTAGAGTTTCAGCAGAACCTTGGAAAGGCAGTGGTAGATGAAATGAAACAAACAATGAGAAGGGCTAAAAGGACTAAAAGGGATCCTTTTATCCCTGGATAATTCCATGTATCCTTATAGCTATAGCAGAATTGTTCTAGTTTGATAGTCTGTCTCTTTTAATGACCACATCTAAATATTTTATGTGAAGTTTATGAAATTATAATGTGTAGACACTCTAGGACTCACCATCCACTTTAAAAATACCCTGCTATTCTCTTCATTTAATGGTAGACCTCTGTAATGATATGTGACTCTTCTGAACTTTATTTGAAGTAATGCAAGCAAAGGCCAAATACTTTCTGAAAGTAATTCCCAATCCTATAATTTTTGTTTGTTTTTTTTTTTTGTTTGTTTGTTTGTTTGTTTGTTTGAAGATATCTCCATCTATGTTCATATACACAGGTGCGGGTTGTCTGTATAGGGGAATAAATTTAGTTTTCTTTCAACTGAGTGCTCAAGGCTTCCACAAAAATTCATAGCGGCTGCAGGGCTGGCAGGTAAACTCAGAAAAGTGTTTCCTAACAAGGGTGCGAGACATTTCCATGCAGTGTCAGTACTTCAGAATTGCTGTGGTAGTCCATTAAACTTACATAAAGCTATCACAGAAGGAAAAGGAATTTTTTGCCAATCAAAACCTTAATTAGGTTTTGTACCCTAATTAGGGTACAAAATTAACATCCAAATAAACAGCAATATCTTTTTTACTGTGACCCTGGATATTGCTGCTTATCCCCAACAGAATTTTACAAAACACCTATTATATGTTAAGAATTTTCTTTGTTCTTTATCTCTTTTGCCTTGACATCCAATTTTCCGCTATCTACTACTGCTTTTTCTGCTTCAAACACCCTCCACATCCCCATTCCCCATCCTTAAACAAAGGTACCCAGCTAGTGGTTTAGAGACCGTACAAACCTAGGAGACATGAATTTAAAACACTTTTCCTAGTGCTTCCACTTGTTTGAAAAGGACTGCATTTAAGGCCTTTTTAAACTGTAATTTCTCACACACCAGAAAATCAGTTAGCCTCAAGATACTGGGCTTTCCTGCCAGTGAAGGACACTATTCTTGTTCCTGTTCTTAGAGCATTGACAAGTTCTTGAAGTTACAGTAAGCTCTTGGTATCTGGCAAACCTAATGTTCCTTAGCCAATACTCATTCAATAATAATTGTGTGGGTTTTGATTGGGATAACCTGGTGAGGAATTTAACTCCCTTTTTGCAAGAGGACTGTGACGCACTGCAAATGTTGGTGATTCTGTTACATATTTTCATATTTTCAATATTTACAGTGCATTGTAGGAACAAAGTTTAAGTGTTCATTGGTGATCAAGCTCTAAAATCACATCATCAGGAGAAATTAATTCTATGATGAATCAGGAAACCAGAGCGATTTCCACCTGGAGAGGATGAGACTTTGCCTCTTGCTCACGGGGTGAAGAATTAGGCCACTGGAAGCAGTTGCAGCATTCCATGTTTTAAAAATTAAATTAGTGTACACCCAATGCCTATTCCAGTGATACAGAGCCAGGCAGTTTTATGATGCTCATGTTGTAGTTCCCTCTGCATGAGGGTCTGTGAAGTGGCCTAGGGGGCATTCTTTAATAACCAAAAGGCACAGTCCCTTTTTCACCAGGTGGTATTTGTTCTCTGAAGTCATGGGTTGATCTTTCAGCAAATCAGATGCTTTCGGCTTTCAGATGCCAAAATCACATGAAATGCACAATACAAAAGGATGATACAGCATAAATTGATACAGATTTGTTTCCACTCCTTGTCTTTGCTTTAACATCCTTAATCCCTCTGAAACAAAGACCAAAGACCCAGGACCTGAAGAAAAGCAGCAAGAGCAAGAAAAATCTAGTTTGCTGTATTCCCTTAGGCTTTTTTTCTGGATACCTTTCATCTGTCTTCCTTTCCAGAAGAAATCTATACTGCATCTTCCAGCATATTGGTCAGATATTCAGCCTTGTCCTCTTACCTGACGTGGATTAAAGTTCCATCGCTGATTGCTGTATTAATAACTGTGAAGTCACAGCCTTGAGTTACACCTGCTGTGTGTGTCCTCTCTTTTCTCTACATTTTAATTTCAACCATGAAATTTTCTTACTACTCTGGAAATCTTTCCATGCTGGGCTTGCTGATAGGAAGCTGACCTTGTGCATGATGTTATTCTCTATGGTAAAAATTTGGAATAGACATGCCCATGTACAAGTAAATGTGTAGAATAAACTGGTCATACTTTGAGAAACCTGAACAGCCTGAATTTGTAGTAAGAAATGGTAGATGAAAATCTCAGTAATTGTATCTTACTGTTGAAAAAAGAATTCCTAAAATTCCCTTACTTGGTAGAACCTATTTTGTCAAGATATAGTTTGATCACAGAATTCTAGGACGGTGTTATGTAATTTCAATTTTGAAGAAAGTAAACCATTGTGTTTCACATAGAGCTTTCTACCAAACAAGATGACTATATATGCCTTTTGAAAGATGGGGTTCAGGATAAAAGGAGCCGTATATCCCTGAGTGTAGTCTGTCAAGCTTTCATCATCAGAGTCAAGTCAGGCATGTCCTGTGTACTCAAAATTTTTAGTCAGTGGTCTTCATTTTGCCTCTTTCCTTCTATTGCCAGCAGGCAATATCTGTGTATACAGAAACTGAGTGCAAAAAGATTGACACAACAATACAATGGTGACTTTGCCAAGCTGTGAAAGGATCACCAGGAGGTGAGAAATGCTTACCCAGGCCCAAAGAGCACTGCCAAGCTCTGCTGCTGCCAGCCTCAGCTCACTCCAAGCAGTTCATGTTTCCTGCCTGTCTTGCCGGCGTTGAACAACAGTGAACACTAAAGGTCTTGTAACAGATTCAGCAGGACAGTGAAAACAAGAAACCCAAAGTGTCTGTGTTAAACCAAACTGTGAGTTGAAACAGCAAATGTGCAGGTGGTGGCAGAAGGCATGAAATCACAAGTAATTATAACCAGAATTCACCTAAACTGTCTGTTTTTTTTAATATGTATGCATGAAGGAAGGCTGAAGAAGACCTAATAGCTCACTTACTGGAGCCTGCTGATCCCTTTGTGAGCTTACTCACTAGTCCATATGCATAGCCAAAAAAATGTAATGGATAATAATTTACTACCACATCAGTGAGCTGAAATGCTTCAGTAATAAATCTGATGAGCACCAAAACTGGTGAATAGGAGCATTTAGACTGCTCAATTAAGAGCTGATAGAAAGTGAAATCTTCCTGGTAGGTGCAAGCATCATTGAAGCTCTGCTCAAAAGGATACAAAGTGCAGGAACTGCATATATTAAGAAAATCTGGAAGAAGCTCAAGACCACTTTAAGAGAAGGTAATTTATTCATTTAACTTAGGAAATAATGAAAGCAAGACATGGTAGAAGTCCCTAAAGAAATAAATAAAACATTTCAACCTGACCTCACCACCAACACCACCAGTAAATCAGAAACTTTGCAGAGAGTTGGGCAGAAGTCCATCTTGGTGTTCTACTGAAGATTTGAGAGACCAGAGAAGAGTATTTAACACATTCTTTCCCCCATACCCTGCCTCTTCTTTCTTATCCATCCTCACTCTAAAAATATATTTCTTTACATCTAGTGTAATTTATTGTCTTTCAATTTATGTCTAACGCATATTCTTTTGCCTTCATGCATCTCCATCTTTGTAATGGCCATCAACTTTTTGGAAACATTGATAAGATCTCTCCTTCCCTCTTTCTTCCCCAAGCTGAACCAGCCCACTTCCCTCAGATTCTCTCTACATATCCGGCTGCAGCCCCTCAAATGTTGTGGTGGCTCTATCCCCTCCACATTCCCAGAAACTAGCAGGAGAGGTTCCTGTGTATCATCCACATCAGTTTTTCCCCTATTACTATGTTAGGCAAAGAATTACCTGAAGACCTTGCATAATTCTTGGGGTTTTTTTTCTGGTTTAAGACATGGAAGGTGAAGTACAACTGGTTCTAGTACCATAAAGGAAGGTTTTGCTCCTTCTAATAGCCACACCATACCAAGGAAAGGGAAAACCCTGTCCTACCAGACAGTCATTGGTCATGAAAGAGCAAACAGTTACAGCGAGCATATGTCCTAATTAAAACAATTGGCTTTCCTTTTGTGCTTGCACTATTGCAGGCCAAATACAAGCACATCTTCCAGAGCTCTCAGCTGCCTACCAGGACTGAGTCACTGGTGAAAGGGACAGACTTCTCCTCAGAATCTGACCATGTCCAGGGCCCATGGCACAATATTTTTGCTGCAACGTCATCTAACACTTATTTAAAAACACATAGCTAATATTCTAGGAAAGGCTCATTAGTTGTTACCTCCTGATTTTTCTTTGTTCTGTTCATTCTTTATTTACAAATCTATGTTTCCAAGGACTAATCTATCATCTTTTGTATGAAAAAGTCTCTGTGTTTTGGAGTTAAGATATGTGCAGCCAAAATGTTATAAATGCCAATACGATATTCCAAGTAAAATAATAATTTGGTTTATTAATAAAGATCAAATCACAGAATTTCGATAAACCCACCAACAGCAGAGATACTTGACAGAGCTTTCCCGGGAAATGCCAAGGGTGAACCGTGAGATACAGGGTCTGGCAGTCTGCTATCTCCCCCAACGGTTCACAAATTTGCCCGGTTCGGGGCTTGGTTTTTATACACTTTATTCTGCCCTCGGCAATATTTCCCCATATTTCCCATTGTTTCCTGACTAGCTATACAAATTCAGGAGTTTCCCCTACCAGGCTGGAAAGAGTTCTTTTCTCAGTTCATATGTTAATGTCCAGTTTCTATAGATCCTTATGGCTGATGAATGATCGATATATGGGTGATGACCGGAGAGGGAGTGGTCAGGAACCGTTGATGTTTCTGCCACCTTGTCTCGATGGGTCTCTGCCGGTGCTCGAGGAGGCTGTTCCGTTTCTGTAAGCCTATTGTCCCTTTTCTGAATGGAGGCGCCTGCTTTTTCAGGGTTGTTAGTTTCACCATCTGCTGCAAGGTCTCCTAAAACATAGGCTTTTACCCCATACAACTTTATACAGTTTTATAGTTTTCCAATTTACCATAAGAACATGAATTAATCATTTCACATTTTTCACACAAAATATTGTTAAATTTCCATATTTTAGTGTGCCCCGGTTTTGTGTTTCCAAGGTTTGGGTTTAAGTTTTAAGTTCATTAGATATTTCTGAAGATACGTGCAATCTAAGTTGATCTCAAATGCTGTTCTTAACATTAAAGGATTTTTTATCTTTCTTTTTAATGTATTTAAAAATCTGTCAGTGTCTTGTTGAAAAAAGTTTCCTTGAATACAAGACTTCCTGAATCTTGCCAGAGTGAGTGCTGGCTAAACCCTTACATCAACACTGAACCCAAAAGTTGTGGTCTTCTTTAGTTTTTATAAAGAAACTTCAGACTTAAAGATTTCCTTTGTAAGCCTGAATGTAGATATCCCTTGACACATGTGCTACCTTTGCATTTTGAATATTTCAGTGTCGAGTATCTTCGCCTTCTGCTGTTCCTTTGAGTACTGCACTTAATTGAAGGGGATTGTTGCATAAACATAAATGTGAAGGTGATCAGTGTGTGTGCATTTTTGTCCTGAACAGATGGAATAATGCTATACTCACGTTATGTCACTGATATAAAACGATTTATCTGATGCACAAAGACTTTTATGTTTATGATATGTAAGGAATCTATTATTACACAGTAACATGTATAACTATGTAGATTCTACAGTGAGCTTAAACAGATGTCTGTAGAAGAGTGTTTGATTTTTATGTCAATTGAATATAATTTGCTGCAGTACAGGGAAAAAAACCTCCAAACAAAACCCCCACCCCCAAATCCCCTAAAGCATTCAACTTTGAAATTGCACGAGAAATCAGAACAGGTGATTTAGGAAATAGCCATGAAGTATATGTCTAAGAACTGAAGGGAAGGTGCCAAGACAATAAGGATGTTGACGTATTTCTGGTTTTGAAGGAACAAGAGAGTTAAAAGGGCATCACTAAATGTCTCTTCACTGTCTCTTCACCTCTCTGTTCTTATGATGTATCGTGGCATTAGACTTGTAATCCAAACAGGGAAGAGAATCCAGCCACACTTACTCAACTGGACAGCTTCTACAAAGTCAAACTATTCAGCAAGATAGAAGCTGTAGAGAAGAATCCCAGAGCCAGATTAATGATTCCAACAGAAAATGACTTTACCTTCACTTCAAAGGTCCGATGATTCATAATAAGGATTCCTACTTCCCACCTTCCCTTTGTAGGAAAAGATTGGCACCAGTTGCTCCAAGGGAGACAAAAGCTGAATTCAGTTACAGAATGAGAATCTAAAGGTTCATAATTCAGAAAAGTATGCAGGTTTCCACTTTAGACTCCCTCAAAGTAACATGCACTCTTCACAATGAAACCAACCAAAAGCCACACCCACAAATTTCTATCTTTGTTTATTTGTCTCACTTCTTGAAATAAAAGTAATAAAACAATGAAGAAGTGAACTGACCCCCGTGAAGAGATTTCCTAAAACAGTTACATCAAAACGATACAATACACTGAATAAATATACATACACGCATCTATAACTCAGAAGGCAATGTAAATATTTGAATGCTTCTCTTATATTGTTAGGCATATATATATATGTATATATGTGTAGATACTAAAAAAAAATAGCCAAATACTTTTTTATGTGTTGGGGGGGATTATGGAATAAAACAAAAAATTCCAAATCCCCAGAATATGTTTTTTTCTTCCTGAGATTATATGAGGTTTTTACTGTCTTGCATAGCTTTTCCGATAAAGAACATCTTGCCATTTGCAGGTGTTTATTCCTTAGCAAATAACTTTGTAAAAATTAATTTATCCATTTCTCCTAAGGGTCTGTTAAAGAAAGCCAAATAAAGTGGGCTTTTATTACTTTAAGTGACAGTGCTCCTATTTAATTTTCTATTATAATGTGGAGCTTTATGTGTTTTGCTGCAGCTGTAAGAAAAAACCAGCGATGACAGATCTCAGTATATCATATTCTGCGTGTATCTTTCCATCTAATCTAGCAATACGTGTGCAGAATGGGAGTCTGGCTGTTTTCTGAGTTAGATGAACATTGTCCAACAGCACTATTGTGATTGCGGGTGCTTTTCTAGCAGCAGAGTCATATCAGAAATGCTGAAGCAATTTGGCTGAAGGTCAATCTCTACGGGGCTAGACTGCAGGTATGGGCAGCTGCATATCTGAAGTGAGACATCACAAAAATTGCTCTTAGACTTCTGAAACCAGTGTTGTGTTTTCCTACCCACGTCCTTTCACTCTAGCTGTTGAAAGGATGAGATGTCTGTAAAATGAGTTCAGTTTGGGGGGCACACTTGAGCTGTCTTTTGCAAACCGAATAAATATTCTAGGAATTTTTGCTCCAGGCATTTCGATGTGAGCAGCCCCTACTGGGTCCCTTGTTTACCTATATTTGCAAATGACAGAGGGAAATTATAAGCAGAAGTGCTGGAAAAAAGCTCCAACTGTGAATGTGTGCTTCTTTGGCAAGAGATGTGATAAAATTCTGTAAGCAATGTAACTCCACTAATGACAATAATGAAGCTGCCTTTTATTAAGTTTTTATTGTATGATATATATTATTATATATTTATTTTTTATAAGAAATAAAAGTTATAATAAAATAATATTAATAAGATTATATAGAGTATAATAAAAATAATAATATTCAATCAGTTTCTTTTTCTTTCAGTGAATCTTAGAGTTCTGATGTGACCTGTTGTAGTGTCTAAAGCCAGAGATCTACTCAAAAATAAGCTGGTGTTGTCTTTTGCTGTGCTGTTCTCTGAAGCTGTTTGCAGGGACATAAGCCCTGTACGTGGGCTTTCTGAGACCATGTCTCTCCTCACAGGATTGACAAATCTACCTCTTCGCTGGAGAGACGGTTCCAGTGGCTGACTGTTCTCATTGTGGGCTGGCTCCTGGTGCTGAACCAAGACTGAACACCAACCACTTCTGAAGGAGTTGTCATCCCTCTTCAACAAAGCTGTGCTTTTTGTCTCCATATGACATAGGTGATAATAGAGTTAATATTATAGACGTATTTTCAGATGTCTTGCAGGCTTAGAGACAATGATGTGGTCATTTTTTTGATGTTTGTCTGTAAATGGAAATTTTATCAGTATATTGAATTCTTGGGACTCTGTTGATGTGTGCTACCATGTGGTAAACTGGCACAGTTTAGAATTGCTAGACTGTGATTTGGTCACAAAGGCATTAGAAATTCAGGTGCAGGATGAAAAATATTATTGTGCAGACTATACAGAGTGTAAATACTGTAGTATGCTGCCTTTGGATATTTGTTAAGATGTGTGGCTCTGTTCTGGAGATGTTTGTAATGTACCAAGTGTTGCTTATATTTCTACAGCTAACATAAAGCCTGAAGCCTAAATAGTATCCTCTGTCAGGTCAGTAGAAATGTGGTCATATGGTTACCCCATCTTCATTTTGTAAAGGAAAAGTGTTCCACCGGAGCTGAGGTTGGTAATAACAATAGGCTGTGATAAAAGAGAGCTCAAAACTTAACTGTATTGACTTTCCTAGGCTGTCTAGACTTGAGTTTGAATAACTTCTCTAGTATCCTCATGATGCAGAAGTTGTGGTGTGTTGGTCTTCCTTTGTCTAGAGGAAAGTATATTCTGAAATGTAGACTTGTTTTCCTCTGTCTACCCTTGTGTCTTGGTTTGGAAAAACAGGTATCTGTCAGGGAAAACTGGACTTTCCCTTGGAATGGAGAATGTAAAACCCCCTCCCTCCAAATTATTACAATTTTGCAATTAGGAGCTTTCAGGCAAAAAATATGGGACTAGAAATAACAGTTCTTTACTAGGAATAATAAAGAAAAAACCACAAGCAAACAAACAAAAGTCCTAGATAACCCTGACGGAATCAGGAATAAGACCTGGCACCCTGTTGGCCAGGGTGTTGGAAGCAGTCCAAATAATTCCTCCTGGAATGACAGATGTGGTTCTGTTGGAGTAGAGATGATCCTGTAGTGGTGGAGAGATGGGTCCAGTCTTCCTCTGAGAATCCAGTGGAAAAGAGGATGCTCCGCTGTTCTGAATCTCAGGTTTTATCTAGGTAGGAATGCTTGGCTCCTCCCACTGGGTAAAGCATCTCACATTGGAATGATTTAATTTTATCCGTCATTCAGTGAGCCTTAATGGCTCATTAACAGCAGATATCCCCTGGAGGGAGGATGGGTTGTGGAAGAGATAAAGAACATTGCCTAACCTGGTTTTAACAGCTGGCCCGTTAACAGAAGGCATCCACCCCCTCCCCCCGGAGTTAAAAGAGATAAAGGGAAAAAAAAATCTCCTCAACTGGTTGCAACAGATGAAATAGAATAGACATTTTTTGGTTAGATAACCCAAGACACATTGTCAGTTGCCAGCTGGGTAGATTTTTGTTTAGTCTTTCTGTCTGGGTTAAAAGAACAACACTTAAGTCATGTTTCACTACTTTATCCTGAATTTTCACCACCCAGTTTGGGAAAGCAGTCTCATAATGCTTTTCTAGTCAAGTTCAGCCAGATTTTAGGACTGATTTCGAGGTGTAGTCTGGAGG